>NC_133536.1:172120324-172434490 GCF_048544455.1 Silene latifolia
ACTTGGTGCGCGTTTCGAAGCCTAAAAGACAACCTTATGGAGAATTAGAAGTGAACTACCAGCTATGGTGGTCGATCGACTGACCCATATTGTAACACCCGCGAATTTCCCACTTTGACATTTAAAATTTATTAAACCGATTAATTACTTTATTATATATTTTTGAATTATTCAATTTAATTAATTTTATGTCAAACACGATTTTTATAAAAGTAATACATATAAAAGCTCTTTTATATAAAAATACGTATTATTAAATTATATTTTTGAGGCATAATTTATATAAGAATATATGTATACATTTTTAGTCGTACAGTAATAATATTAGTTTCCGTCTCAAGTTAATATAGACTCGAGACATATCTCCGTCTAAACCTTAGACCGTCACATTTCATTTGTACCCACTTTAGTCCGGACTAACCAAAAATCGACACACACACCCTTATCCACCCCACACTCTACTTTTAAATATTATTATTATTATTATTATTATGATTATTATTATATTGTTAGTATTACCGTGTACCCACCCCCCTTTTTATACTCCTTCTCCTTCCTTCTTTTTAAAAACACAGCAGCAACAAGCATTAAACAGAAACTCCATCGCCATTTTCATTCTCGTCTTCAACCCGAGATCCCTCCTCCATTTCTCAACCAAACTCCATTATTTTTGTACCATTAGCTTCCCCTCCTCATTCTCCTTCTTCCTATATAAAAAAGAGCCAACCTTTCATCCGGTTTTATTTCGGCCGTCTTTCAAAGATGCGGTTTTTGGAGCTAATCTCTTCCATTTTGGGTTTAGAATCACCCTTGGACGGTTCCTTGGACGTTTAAGAGCTCATAAACAGGTAACGGTGATAGGTTACTCGACAAAAACATCGAAATTCCGTCTTATGTGTCGTTTCATATGTTCTTGTTTGATAAAGTTTGGTTCTTTACATTTCACTCTTTTGGTATGGTAATTTCCGTCTCAATGCGTTCCTAAATTGGACTGTTTTAATGCATTTTTTTTTCGGAGCCTTGAAAGGCGGGTGTTGGTACTGAATTGTGGAACGATTTTATGAAGTATTTCGGGTCAGTTGTGAGCTCGCTTCATATACGCGAATTTCCGTCTTTTCCCTGCTTGAAAATCCGTCTTAAGCTCGTCGATCTCAAATTTGGCTGCCCATTGTTGCTGGAAATCCCGTTGTGCGGGTTGTCCCGATGAAGCCGTGTTTGGCACGGTTTCATGTAGTTTAGTGGACTGTTTCTAGCTCAGTTTTATGCGACGGTTATGTTGCTTGGTAATTAAGAACGATAGCTCACAACAAAGCCCATTTAACATCAAAATAAAAGATGCAGTTTTCGTAATCAGACCGCCTTACAAATAATCCATGACTTGTTGTTTTCAAGTATTCCATATGATTCTCTTTTTATGACAATATAAATAGATATCAACTTTTTATAATGCCTATTGGCCCATATATAACGTTGAGGGGTAAGAATGTAACCGTGTATATGTTTGCATCTATATTTTTTTTTAAGTTCGGAGTGTCCCGAGCTGATTTGGTGACGGTTTTGGGTTATGACAATGGCTGGTTGGACAGTCTGGCCACGGGTTGGCCTGGGCAGCGGGGCTAGGACTCGGCTGGGTGTGGCCTTAGTCGCGATTGGTGTTATTGTGACACCTTAGCCGTGTTCGGTCGAGTTGAGTCGTGTTTGTATAGCTTGAGTTGGTGCCATATGTTCATGATTGGATTTGTTCATTTGAATTAATTAAATTTCCGTCTCGTGTTTTTTATATAACGTAATTCCTTACATATTGTTTCTTTACATATATTTTCTCTCATGATTTATAATTGTGGAAACTCGTTATTCGACTATTTTTCCGTCTTAAATTTTGGTCCCAAAATGGGTGCTTTAGACGGGTTCTTGAGATCCCAATAATTGGGCTCACTTGCCTTAAGTTAAGCTCAGTTGAATTTAAAAGTTGGGCTCAGTTGAATTTAAAGGTTGGGCTAATTGAATTAATTGTTGGGTTACCATGTCTCATTGTTGGACTTGTCACATGTTTTAGTTTGGGCCATCTTATGTTTTGTGGTGGACTCGTTAATGGGTCCTTTGGGCCCATTTACATTTTATTCCGTAATTTTCATATAACGTAAATTACTCATTATCATTCATCATGTCTTATTTAATCGGCATGTTAAATTATAAAATGAAATATTTATCTGCATAAGACAAGTATGAGATATTTATATTGTTAAATAATTATTTGTGAAGGGTCATATCCTTAATAATGTCTTGTATGGTTCGGTGGTGTGAGTCGTGGTCCTATCGGACACTAGGGGTGAGCCATAGGCCCTCTAGTTGCGATATGATCGTCGGGACTGGTGTTCCCATCCGTACTCATGGTGAGATGCAAGCCATAAGTATGAATGTGACATTAATAATCCCATCACATGTGCATGAAAAGGTTATTATAAATTAATTACTTGTAAGAGTCGTATTCTTGTAGAAATGCCATATTACCATCGTATGTGCATGACATACTTTATGCCCTGCTTGTGCTGTTCTGGCAAGCACGGGTTTGACCTACTTGTCTTTGTTACGCAAGTACGGTTTTGGCCTACTTGTCTTTGTTACGCAAGTACGGCTTTTGGCCACTTGTCTTTGATACGGCAAGTGAGTCTTATCTTAGTCTTTCCGCCACTTTCGTCTTTGTTCGCGATTGGGGTACTCGGTCTCCTTAGTAGTCGAGTCTTGGGTGCGTGCTATGCTGGCGCACGTCGAATCGGGATGTACACCCGAGAATCTGCAGATTTAGACTAGGACCGTATTATTATCGTAGTCCTACCCGGGGAAATTATAGTCTAAGAGCGATAAATGTCTTGCATTATTTGGATGGTTACTTTGGTCATATCTCCTTGAAATACGTGCTCGTGGCTAAGTGGCCGTGTCTGTTTTCTTGTCTTTCATATTATTTAATTGTCTCACATGAATAGTTTAACCGTTATCACGTTAATGTTGATCTGTCTTGTTCCATCTCATTTAATCACCATGTTTAAACATAAACTTGATATCCATATTTTTGTAAGAGTCTTACATGACTTACCTGTTTTAGTTCTTTGTTATGTTCGTTTCGACATTTTGTGGCTGGGAGAACCTTGAGTTACTCCCCACTGACTGTGGCGTTCATGTTTACATGAATGACAGGTATTAGTGATGCATTCATGGGGTGAAGACATGTGTGAGCTAGCGAGCACTTCGGCCTAGTAGTTGGTTTATTAGGATTGTTTAGACCTACCTTTTATTGTATCGTCATTCGAGGGATATATTTTCCCTCACCTCGACTATCACGTTTGTATAATTTAAAATCCTTATTTCCGCACTCTTTATTTATGTTTTAGATTTTGGTGAACCCGCGCTTTAAATTTTAAAAGTTTCAAAAATTCCCTAAAATTCCGCATTTTATTAGTTATATTTTCCGCGTTATCGCGGGGTGTCACAGTTGGCTCGTTAATGGGTCCTTTGGGCCCGTTTACATTTTATTCCGTAATTTTCATATAACGTAAATTACTCATTATCATTCATCATGTCTTATTTAATCGGCATGTTAAATTATAAAATGAAATATTTATCTGCATAAGACAAGTATGAGATATTTATATTGTTAAATAATTATTTGTGAAGGGTCATATCCTTAATAATGTCTTGTATGGTTCGGTGGTGTGAGTCGTGGTCCTATCGGACACTAGGGGTGAGCCATAGGCCCTCTAGTTGCGATATGATCGTCGGGACTGGTGTTCCCATCCGTACTCATGGTGAGATGCAAGCCATAAGTTAGAATGTGACATTAATAATCCCATCACATGTGCATGAAAAGGTTATTATAAATTAATTACTTGTAAGAGTCGTATTCTTGTAGAAATGCCATATTACCATCGTATGTGCATGACATACTTTATGCCCTGCTTGTCTTTGTTACGCAAGCACGGGTTTGACCTACTTGTCTTTGTTCGCAAGTACGATTTTGGCCTACTTGTCTTTGTTCGCAAGTACGGCTTTTGCCACTGTCTTTGTTACGGCAAGTGAGTCTTATCTTAGTCTTTCCGCCACTTTCGTGCTTTGTTACGCGATTGGGGTACTCGGTCTCCTTAGTAGTCGAGTCTTGGGTGCGTGCTGTGCTAGCGCACGTCGAATCGGGATGTACACCCGAGAATCTGCAGATTTAGACTAGGACGGTATTACTATCGTAGTCCTACCCGGGGAAATTATAGTCTAAGAGCGATAAATGTCTTGCATTATTTGGATGGTTACTTTGGTCATATCTCCTTGAAATACGTGCTCGTGGCTAAGTGGCCGTGTCTGTTTTCTTGTCTTTCATATTATTTAATTGTCTCACATGAATAGTTTAACCGTTATCACGTTAATGTTGATCTGTCTTGTTCCATCTCATTTAATCACCATGTTTAAACATAAACTTGATATCCATATTTTTGTAAGAGTCTTACATGACTTACCTGTTTTAGTTCTTTGTTATGTTCGTTTCGACATTTTGTGGCTGGGAGAACCTTGAGTTACTCCCCACTAACTGTGGCGTTCATGTTTACATGAATGACAGGTATTAGTGATGCATTGATGGGGTGAAGACATGTGTGAGCTAGCGAGCACTTCGGCCTAGTAGTTGGTTTATTTGGATTGTTTAGACCTACCTTTTATTGTATCGTCATTCGAGGGATATATTTTCCCTCACCTCGACTATCACGTTTGTATAATTTAAAATCCTTATTTCCGCACTCTTTATTTATGTTTTAGATTTTGGTGAACCCGCGCTTTAAATTTTAAAAGTTTCAAAAATTCCCTAAAATTCCGCATTTTATTAGTTATATTTTCCGTGTTATCGTGGGGTGTCACAGTTGGCTCGTTAATGGGTCCTTTGGGCCCGTTTACATTTTATTCCATAATTTTCATATAACGTAAATTACTCATTATCATTCATCATGTCTTATTTAATCGGCATGTTAAATTATAAAATGAAATATTTATCTGCATAAGACAAGTATGAGATATTTATATTGTTAAATAATTATTTGTGAAGGGTCATATCCTTAATAATGTCTTGTATGGTTCGGTGGTGTGAGTCGTGGTCCTATCGGACACTAGGGGTGAGCCATAGGCCCTCTAGTTGCGATATGATCGTCGGGACTGGTGTTCCCATCCGTACTCATGGTGAGATGCAAGCCATAAGTATGAATGTGACATTAATAATCCCATCACATGTGCATGAAAAGGTTATTATAAATTAATTACTTGTAAGAGTCGTATTCTTGTAGAAATGTCATATTACCAACGTATGTGCATGACATACTTTATGCCCTGCTTGTCTTTGTTACGCAAGCACGGGTTTGACCTACTTGTCTTTGTTACGCAAGTACGGTTTTGGCCTACTTGTCTTTGTTCGCAAGTACGGTTTTGGCCTACTTGTCTTTGTTACGCAAGTACGGCTTTTGGCCACTGTCTTTGTTCGCAAGTGAGTCTTATCTTAGTCTTTCCGCCACTTTCGTGCTTGTTCGCGATTGGGGTACTCGGTCTCCTTAGTAGTCGAGTCTTGGGTGCGTCTTTGTCTTTGGCGCACGTCGAATCGGGATGTACACCCGAGAATCTGCAGATTTAGACTAGGACCGTATTATTATCGTAGTCCTTCCCGGGGAAATTATAGTCTAAGAGCGATAAATGTCTTGCATTATTTGGATGGTTACTTTGGTCATATCTCCTTGAAATACATGCTCGTGGCTAAGTGGCCGTGTCTCTTTTTCTTGTCTTTCATATTATTTAATTGTCTCACATGAATAGTTTAACCGTTATCACGTTAATGTTGATCTGTCTTGTTCCATCTCATTTAATCACCATGTTTAAACATAAACTTGATATCCATATTTTTGTAAGAGTCTTACATGACTTACCTGTTTTAGTTCTTTGTTATGTTCGTTTCGACATTTTGTGGCTGGGAGAACCTTGAGTTACTCCCCACTGACTGTGGCGTTCATGTTTACATGAATGACAGGTATTAGTGATGCATTCATGGGGTGAAGACATGTGTGAGCTAGCGAGCACTTCGGCCTAGTAGTTGGTTTATTAGGATTGTTTAGACCTACCTTTTATTGTATCGTCATTCGAGGGATATATTTTCCCTCACCTCGACTATCACGTTTGTATAATTTAAAATCCTTATTTCCGCACTCTTTATTTATGTTTTAGATTTTGGTGAACCCGCGCTTTAAATTCTAAAAGTTTCAAAAATTCCCTAAAATTCCGCATTTTATTAGTTATATTTTCCGCGTTATCGCGGGGTGTCACAGTTGGTATCAGAGCCTATGTTGCTCCCGACGCACACACGGGTACCCCAAATTTAAATTTGAACCTGACCTTGAATAATGAATGAGAGATGGGTAGACTTAAGGACCTAAGGTGGTAGTCTGTAGTGTGTTTGCTCTTTGTTAGGTTCTAACATGTTTGTTGATTGCCATTTAATAATTGTTATGCCCGTGGATCAATGACCGTGAACTTACCAATGTGGTGATCAAGATTTGGTGCCTATTGATGAGGATTGAAGATTTGTTCAACCTTTGAAGAGTGCTTCTCCGTCCCTGAAGATGTTTCTCGTTCTTTGTGTATCTTGCCTTAATCTTTATCTCTTGGTGCTTATTCTTCTTCTAAACTCTCTTTTGTTTTACTTTGAAAGCTACTCTGGTACTTCTAACTTGTCCTTTGATCCTTGATAATCTCTCTTAACGCCTTTTTATAGTACTCTTTATTTTGAGGAATGTTGACCTTAGTTGGAAATTTTGACTTTTGAGGAGATTGTTCGTGTTTTGACCCTTAAACCTGGTTTTGAGAGGATTTGATGTTGGAAAGACTTGGGTAGTGTGATGAGACATACTTAATGGTTCTTATACCTAAATCCTTGATAAAGTGAGTATATTTGATTGATGGATTTTGTGTGTCAAGTGTGAGTTGCGTTGGTTACTAAGGTTATAGAACCTTGCTTTGTTGTTTATGTTTGCGATACTAGTGCTGAGTACTTGACCTAAGGTGGATGAAATTGAATGGTGAAATTGAGGATATAGGATTGACTAAGTAAGTCAAGTTTGTGATTAACTTTGGTAGTTGCTTTGAATATGAGGGTTTAATGTATTTGTCACCATGTGATAAATGCTAATTTTGGGATTACTAGTTGGTTTAAGTGAGTGATATTGATTGCTGCTTGAGGTATGGTATGAGAGTAGGAGTAAGCTACATTGTTGGAGAGTCTTAGTGCTTGTTTTTGTAGCTAGAAAGGATAATGGTATGGTTGACACCAATTGTTAAGTTGAAGGACATAGTTTTAATTTTGGTGTTAGGATGAGGAATATGAGGTGATAAAGTGTTGTTACAATTAAGACCTTGTTTCTTGGGAACTCGATGGTAAGTAAAGTTCTAAGATGTCATATTTGAAATCATACATTTTGGGATGTAGATGACTATGGTGGATTGGTGATGTGATTTAGTATTAGTTGGTTCTTGAGAGTTCTTGAGTTGAGAGAGACTTAGTATTGAGAGGTCTTTGTTAACCCTATGGTTTTGGAAACTTTAAGGTTGTGTTGAGTACTTGAGATGATGGGATGATGTTGTAGATGAGTATAGCTTTGTTTGAAACTTTGACCTTGATCTTGTGGAAGTTGTTTATGGATGTGTGAGGATTTGGAGTGATGAGATCACATGCATAGTGGAGTACCTTGTTTCATGGAATTGCTTAGGATGAAGTAACATGAGTGTTGGAGGAAATCCTTGGGAGTGTTTTGGTCATAAGTTTTGTTGTTGGGAAGTTTTCGGAACCGTTTAGGCTGATGTTATTATTTGGGATTCGAGTACTTGACGTTTCCTTGTAGTCTAATTCCCTTCTTCTTTGACCTTACCGTTCATACCTCCTTTCCTCGCTTCATCTTGCTCCTCCCTTAAGTTTGATGCTAGTGACCTATAAAAACTCTACCCTTGACATTCTTATTGTTCTGACTTCAATTCTTACCCCTACGATGCTCATCATAGCTCTTTTGTTGGTTAAGTTTGGACCCTCTTAGCTTACTTTTTATTTATGTTGTCTAAATTGCCTTCCTTTTTGTACAACTTCTAAAACATTCAAGCTACCAGTTTTGATTCGTTGTTAAAAGTTGATGTTACTTTTGTAAAACCTTACCTAATTTACAGATTTGAAAATGAAAATTTGATTTAATTCCATATTTGTTCCTTAAGTATAGACTTATTTATCAGAACTTTAATTGCTAAACCAGAAATTTCTTAGAATTTTATCAAATTTCTGTTAACGTTGATCTAATTATGACTTCTTTGTCAAAGTTTAAGATTTCATTTTTAGAAATTCGACCCCCTTTTGAGTTTAAAAGTGAAACTTCTATTTCCATTTTTGGCTCTTACAAGAGAAATTTGAGTAAATTACCTTTCTCTTTTGATTTTAACGTTGATCGGATGATAGAACTCGTTATTGGAGACGTTTGATAACTTGTTCTACGCTTGTCGGCGAATGATTTTGTTTTGAATTTGTCTTTGACTTGGAAGGTTAGCGTTCTTGTGTGCACGACAAGAGCAATTTCGTTCCATGAATGAGACTTACACTTTTGAAAACTCTCCGTTAATGTTTTTGAAAGTATTTTAATTTTGATTTATACAAATGGTTGCCTTTCGACTTGGTTCTGTCGGAAAATTTTAGTTGAAACTTTTGAAAGAATTTTAATTCTCACAAGTAACCTTTTTAATGTTTTGGTTACCGATTTTAAAAGTTCAGTTTTATTTTTAATAACCTTTCTTTTCTACCTTCAAGTTTCGAAGACGAAACTTTTTAAAAGATGGGGTGATTGTAACACCCGCGAATTTCCCACTTTGACATTTAAAATTTATTAAACCGTTTAATTACTTTATTATATATTTTTGAATTATTCAATTTAATTAATTTTATGTCAAACACGATTTTTATAAAAGTAATACATATAAAAGCTCTTTTATATAAAAATACGTATTATTAAATTATATTTTTGAGGCATAATTTATATAAGAATATATGTATACATTTTTAGTCGTACAGTAATAATATTAGTTTCCGTCTCAAGTTAATATAGACTCGAGACATATCTCCGTCTAAACCTTAGACCGTCACATTTCATTTGTACCTACTTTAGTCCGGACCAACCAAAAATCGACACACACACCCTTATCCACCCCACATTCTACTTTTAAATATTATTATTATTATTATTATTTTTATTATTATTATTATTATGGATGCGCGCAGCTTTCATTAAAATAAGAATAAAGGTTTACATGAAATTGGTGGGGAGCCGAGAGACAATCTGGGCTCCCACACCCTTAGCAATAGCAAAGCTAAGTCTAGTAAAAATGTAAGCGGCCACCCGAGCCCCGGCATCCTGAGATACCGAGAATTTCTGGATCCGCTTGAGCAAGGCAACAACATCCGAACCCAGCTCCCCAAGTGAAGAAAAGGAGAAAGGAAGGAAACCATAACCCGCAATCGCGCACAAATCCCCATACTTAGCACACTTTCGCTGAGCAGCATCAGCGACAACCCGGCCCGGCACAAAATCTGTCAACCCAGTCTGAGTCAAAGGTGAAGAACCTGTCAGGTCGACGCACACATCACGCCCCCTGTCCCAAGAATAAAGTAATAAATCCGCAGGACGAAGAGAGCCACCATGCCCATCAACCAAACCGATATCAACCTCCTTCCCCGCAAAGAATACCGGATCTATAGCGGATGTCGAAAAGAGTGTCCCGACAAGGTTATGCCGATGTTTAACGCCCACGATGCAAGTCAAGAAACAAACGTGGTCCCCAAAAACATCCCCAAAGAAAAAACCCGAGAGCAAGCGGGACAGGCCTAGATACCGTGAATAACGGAACACCCGGACGATACCCCAAAGACACTCCTAAGTCCTCCCTTCATAGTCTCCCCCAACCCCGAGATAGGAACCGCACGTAACCAATCGGAGGAGTGAGAACCTGCTTTGAGACTGCCATAAGGCAAGCTGGGCGCGGTGTCAAGGAGAAAACAGACTACGAGGCAACAAAGAACCGTCGTGAAATAAATATCTCGCAATTTCTTCATAAGTTTGGGGCAGCAATTTCACTAGGGTGACCTAATATGTCGAACACTGTAGTCGCAGAAAAACACTGCGCATCATGAAAGGCGGGGCCGGCGGCTACAATACCGAGAAGAGCGAGGAGCTTAGCCTCGCAAACCAAAGACGCAAGCGGGACGCAATAAAAGCATAAAATAAAACATCTCCCGCCGCATAGACACCAAGACCACCAAGATGAAAAGGGAAAGTAGCAAGGCGCCACTGCGAATCCCCAAAACCCGGCCCTGACGCGGTGACAATACGTTCCAAGCTAGAACGAAGAGCGGCATCAAAAGGAAGATGGACAGACCCAAAAACACTAGGGGAGCAAGTACGAAGGGAGAAGTAGAGCTTAGAGATACCAGTACAAGCTCGAAGAAGAAGCAACTCACATTGCGGGTCCTCAATCCTCGCAACCAAGTCCATTAGCTCAATGGTCTTAGTTGCTCTCGTCGCCACAATCTCGCCGCTAAAACCAGGACAAGTACTGACAGGTCCTCCCAAAACTGTAACACCACGCAAAGGCCGAGAAATAGAAGTGGGGAAAACCCCAGGAAGCCGACTCCGGGCATCCTCAACAGGCCAAAAGACCTCCGTCTTGGAGACATTAAGATGCAATCCAAAAAGAGGGCCATCCAATCTAATCAGGTCCAAAACCTTCCCCACCTCCAAAGTATCTCCCACAATGGTGCCATCATCTAAGTACCAGGCCTGCAAAGTGAGATCAAAAGTGTCCCGGATCTTTCAAACCAAAGGATGCAAAACCAACGCGAAAAGCAAAGGCCCCAAAGGATCACCCTGCTGTACACCCTGACAAAACCACAAGCAGTGCTCCCCATAAAAAAGGCGGGCCGGGCTGGAATAACAAAACTCCACCCAACGGGAGAGAGCCGGGCACCGACGGCGGACCTCCTGAAGCATGGTCGAACGGTCAACAAGGTTGAACGCGTTCGAAATCAACCAAAGAACATAGAAAGCCCCACCTGTTCTCCCCGAGCCTCAATGAGCCGGTTCAAGGCATGCAAGATAGCCTCTCCTCCACCGGACACACCCACCCCGAACTGAAGCCCATCAAAATAAGAAGATAAGGACGGGCCAACCATAGAAGCACCAACCTTAGAGACAAGCCGTCTCGAGACCGTACCGACAGCAATAGGACGAACTCCACCACCCAGTTTAACGAGTGGTGTGAGAGGGGTGCTGGCAATGTACTCACCCAGAGGAAGAGGGCACCGACCCTCAAGAAAAAGATTAACCACCCTAGTAATAGTAGTGATCAAATCATCGGAGATAGCCACGGCGGCGCCACTCAAACATCCATAAGGTGTCAAGGCACGAAAACCATCCCTCCCACAAGAAGTACCACGAGAGAAGCCCCGAATCATATCCAAGACCACCGCGGAAGAGGCAACCAGAGGATGATGATCCCCAGACAGAGGAGGCAATGAAGGAGGCGGGGCGACATGATGCTTCTCACGCAGGGCCACGAGAGTGGCATCGGAGTAGGGGGCGACCCCAGAGGAAGAAAGCACTCGTACAGCAGCAGTGTAATGGCCATCTGATATCTTCCGAAGGCATTGGCGGAGGTTAAGGTCACTCAAATCGAGATCCTCATCCACAGAAAAAGAAGAAGGACCCTCATCAAAGCACTCCTGTAACAACTGCAAACCCCCCCCCCCCCCAGGCGTCCCCCAAGCAAGAATAGCCCTGGCAATACTCTCCTCCTGATGCTGACGCCGAATAGCAGTCCGACACTCATGATTACTCCGAGGAGCGAAAGTCCTGAGCAAACAAAGAGGTAAAGCAAGCAAACGAACCCAGCGGGTGAGATCACTAGGGACATCAAACACCGCATCCAAGGCCCCTTTCAAAGCCCGAGCAAACCCAAGACGGCACTTAGGAGGAATAGATTTCACAATACGAAGGCCCAAAGACAGCAAACGATCCAACGAAGATATAGACCACTGAACGAGCTCCACACTATCATCAGAAGAAACCGAAGTAGAAGGAGCCAAAGGTCTCGGAATACCATAAATATGGAAGGTGTAAATGCCATCAACACACCCCGGATGCTCCACAATATCACCCCGACCGACATCTAGCACCAAGAGTATGGGTCATAAAACACACCCCACACAACCAGAGCCCCATCCGTCTCAAAGAACTCTCGGCATTGGAATAAACAGTCAAACTATCAGAAAGACTCTGCCGCGTAAGGTCCAACGCCCCGTCATGACAATGTCGGTCCTGCAAATGTTTCTTCCAAGCTGCCTTTGTAAGGCCCTTACCGAAACCATCCCGACACCCATGAAGACTCGAAAAAGGACAATGGTACCGTACAAGCTCGGGCATGAAGGAAGAAGCAAATCCCCACGCCCAACCGGCACGACACCCAAAAAGAAGAACAAACCCGTGGCAAAGGTGACCACCAACACACCACACTACGGTGATGGTCAACAACCAGCCTACCACGGTGAGAGCACGCACACAGCAGCCGGCAAAAAAAAACCAGCAGCAATAAGGACGTAAAAGAAACCAATGCAGCGGGAAATCGAAAAAAAAGCTGTAGCAACACTCCGGCAACCACAGCAGCGACCCCAGCAACCACCAGCAACTCCAGCAACCTTACAGGCGACTCAGAAAAAAAAGAAAACAAAAACGCAAGGCAAACACCCACCTGATAAAGCCTCTCCCCGACAAAGCTACAGCCGTGAAACAACCGAGAATGCTGAACCTCGTGAAAACAGCCGTGAGTGCTGATACAGAAACCGATCAACACACTGACGTCCGGCAAGGCCGCCGGCGATCACAAACAAGGCAGGGATCACAGACAAGGCAGGGAACACCGGAACCCTAGGATAAAAAACCTACAGAAGGTGAAAGTAAACCCTTACCTGCGAATACCTAAGCCAACAGCCGAAATAACACCACCAACAGACGCGCACGACGGCGACGTGAGGTCTAAAGCCGGCGTGCAGTGGTGGTACCCTTGGTGGAAGCCGGTGACAACAGCCCTAAAGAGGCAGCAACCCTAATCGCCTATTGCTCCTCTAATCGCACGCTCTCTCCCTCTCTATTATTATTATTATTATTATATTGTTAGTATTACCGTGTATCCACCCCCCTTTTTATACTCCTTCTCCTTCCTTCTTTTTAAAAACACAGCAGCAACAAGCATTAAACAGAAACTCCATCGCCATTTTCATTCTCGTCTTCAACCCGAGATCCCTCCTCCATTTCTCAACCAAACTCCATTATTTTTGTACCATTAGCTTCCCCCTCCTCATTCTCCTTCTTCCTATATAAAAAAGAGCCAACCTTTCATCCGGTTTTATTTCGGCCGTCTTTCAAAGATGCGGTTTTTGGAGCTAATCTCTTCCATTTTGGGTTTAGAATCACCCTTGGACGGTTCCTTGGACGTTTAAGAGCTCATAAACAGGTAACGGTGATAGGTTACTCGACAAAAACATCGATATTCCGTCTTATGTGTCGTTTCATATGTTCTTGTTTGATAAAGTTTGGTTCTTTACATTTCACTCTTTTGGTATGGTAATTTCCGTCTCAATGCGTTCCTAAATTGGACTGTTTTAATGCATTTTTTTTTCGGAGCCTTGAAAGGCGGGTGTTGGTACTGAATTGTGGAACGATTTTATGAAGTCTTTCGGGTCAGTTGTGAGCTCGCTTCATATACGCGAATTTCCGTCTTTTCCCTGCTTGAAAATCCGTCTTAAGCTCGTCTCAAATTTGGCTGCCCATTGTTGCTGGAAATCCCGTTGTGCGGGTTGTCCCGATGAAGCCGTGTTTGGCACGGTTTCATGTAGTTTAGTGGACTGTTTCTAGCTCAGTTTTATGCGACGGTTATGTTGCTTGGTAATTAAGAACGATAGCTCACAACAAAGCCCATTTAACATCAAAATGAAAGATGCAGTTTTCGTAATCAGACCGCCTTACAAATAATCCATGACTTGTTGTTTTCAAGTATTCCATATGATTCTCTTTTTATGACAATATAAATAGATATCAACTTTTTATAATGCCTATTGGCCCATATATAACGTTGAGGGGTAAGAATGTAACCGTGTATATGTCTGCATCTATATTTTTTTGAAGTTCGGAGTGTCCCGAGCTGATTTGGTGACGGTTTTGGGTTATGACAATGGCTGGTTGGACAGTCTGGCCACGGCCTGGCTGGGCCCGGGTTGGCCTGGGCAGCGGGGCTAGGACTCGGCTGGGTGTGGCCTTAGTCGCGAGTGGTGTTATTGTGACACCTTAGCCGTGTTCGCTCGAGTTGAGTCGTGTTTGTATAGCTTGAGTTGGTGCCATATGTTCATGATTGGATTTGTTCATTTGAATTAATTAAATTTCCGTCTCGTGTTTTTTATATAACGTAATTCGTTACATATTGTTTCTTTACATATATTTTCTCTCATGATTTATAATTGTGGAAACTCGTTATTCGACTATTTTTTCGTCTTAAATTTTGGTCCCAAAATGGGTGCTTTAGACGGGTTCTTGAGATCCCAATAATTGGGCTCACTTGCCTTAAGTTGGGCTCAGTTGAATTTAAAAGTTGGGCTCAGTTGAATTTAAAGGTTGGGCTAATTGAATTAATTGTTGGGTTACCATGTCTCATTGTTGGACTTGTCACATGTTTTAGTTTGGGCCATCTTATGTTTTGTGGTGGACTCGTTAATGGGTCCTTTGGGCCCGTTTACATTTTATTCCGTAATTTTCATATAACGTAAATTACTCATTATCATTCATCATGTCTTATTTAATCGGCATGTTAAATTATAAAATGAAATATTTATCTGCATAAGACAAGTATGAGATATTTATATTGTTAAATAATTATTTGTGAAGGGTCATATCCTTAATAATGTCTTGTATGGTTCGGTGGTGTGAGTCGTGGTCCTATCGGACACTAGGGGTGAGCCATAGGCCCTCTAGTTGCGATATGATCGTCGGGACTGGTGTTCCCATCCGTACTCATGGTGAGATGCAAGCCATAAGTATGAATGTGACATTAATAATCCCATCACATGTGCATGAAAAGGTTATTATAAATTAATTACTTGTAAGAGTCGTATTCTTGTAGAAATGCCATATTACCATCGTATGTGCATGACATACTTTATGCCCTGCTTGTGCTGTTCTGGCAAGCACGGGTTTGACCTACTTGTGCTGTTCTGGCAAGTACGGTTTTGGCCTACTTGTCTGTTCTGGCAAGTACGGCTTTTGGCCACTTGTGTTGTTCTGGCAAGTGAGTCTTATCTTAGTCTTTCCACCACTTTCGTGCTGTTCTGGCGATTGGGGTACTCGGTCTCCTTAGTAGTCGAGTCTTGGGTGCGTCTTTGTCTTTGGCGCACGTCGAATCGGGATGTACACCCGAGAATCTGCAGATTTAGACTAGGACCGTATTATTATCGTAGTCCTTCCCGGGGAAATTATAGTCTAAGAGCGATAAATGTCTTGCATTATTTGGATGGTTACTTTGGTCATATCTCCTTGAAATACGTGCTCGTGGCTAAGTGGCCGTGTCTGTTTTCTTGTCTTTCATATTATTTAATTGTCTCACATGAATAGTTTAACCGTTATCACGTTAATGTTGATCTGTCTTGTTCCATCTCATTTAATCACCATGTTTAAACATAAACTTGATATCCATATTTTTGTAAGAGTCTTACATGACTTACCTGTTTTAGTTCTTTGTTATGTTCGTTTCGACATTTTGTGGCTGGGAGAACCTTGAGTTACTCCCCACTGACTGTGGCGTTCATGTTTACATGAATGACAGGTATTAGTGATGCATTCATGGGGTGAAGACATGTGTGAGCTAGCGAGCACTTCGGCCTAGTAGTTGGTTTATTAGGATTGTTTAGACCTACCTTTTATTGTATCGTCATTCGAGGGATATATTTTCCCTCACCTCGACTATCACGTTTGTATAATTTAAAATCCTTATTTCCGCACTCTTTATTTATGTTTTAGATTTTGGTGAACCCGCGCTTTAAATTTTAAAAGTTTCAAAAATTCCCTAAAATTCCGCATTTTATTAGTTATATTTTCCGCGTTATCGCGGGGTGTCACACATATGGTCGATCGACCAATGCACGATCTCCAGAAGCTACTGTTCAGCAATGACCAGTCGATCGACCGGTCCCAATGGTCGATCGACCAAGCCGCTACTCTGACACAAACAAAAAGATCGAGGAATAGAAAGCCCATTGTGCATTACGTTTTGCGAATAATGTTACGTTATATTCCTATATAACGTAACCTGACATTGAGCTTTAATCATCTAGTTTTTGATCCAGTATTCCAATCTAATTTTTATTCAAGTTTTAGCATACAGTTCTTTAGGAAATAATTAGGGTTCCGAATATTGTTTCGTATTAAACACAAGTTACTTTTTGCATTCGTTTTCTGGATTCTATTCCTGCAATTCTTCCATTCGGTATTCTCCTGTTCTTATTCAGTTTTATTGCTTATATTTCTTTCATAGTATAGAATTTCTAGTTAGTTTCCCGAAGCCGATTAGCGTTTATTGCTATTTGTTATTTAACTATTTCAAGCATGAATTTAGTAGATTATTTCGTTTATATTGTTGTTGTTTTCATCAATATTATGAGTAGCTAAATTCATCGTGCTAGGATGTAGGGGATCTGTAGGATAGACGGTATAAGAATAGTGACCTGAATCGCATGTCGGTCGATCGACTGGGTTCCCTGGTCGATCGACTGGCCACGTGAGGTTTTGCTTCGTTTTAATTGATTTAAATTCTATATTTGACGAATCGAGTGCACGCGACTAGTTAATTGTTTAGTATATGACCGACCCATTAGATCGAAAGATAGGGAGGGTTGTTAGACCACCAATTAAAATGACTAAATTATGCTGAGAACGAAAGATAGGTAAAGTTTAGGTTTTCAGCCACTTTTCAGGACGAGAGTTAGTACTAGTGATATTAGGGACCCGTAGCGAGATCGAAAGATGCTACTTGTTAAGAGTGGACCGAGAGGACCTCTTGTTTTCCCGCCTCATGTGCTTATTTCAGGCCTACTTAGTATGCTGCCGCCGAAACTACAGTGAACCGACCATCTTAGTACCTCTTTTAATATTTGATTTAATTTATTTCTTTTATTAGCTCGTTTATTTGCCATTAGTATTAGACCAATTCAAAATAACCCCCATAATTGTTACTTCTAGACTAAAATTAAGACAACTATTAATTACATCTGCCTCTCTGTGGTTCGACCCTGCTACCGCTATCTATAGTTGTAGTTAGGAATTTATAAATATTATTTTTGGTGCATACAACGACGGGCATCAACTTGTAATGTGGCTTGGAAATGGAGTCTCTTGGCTTGATGTTAGCCTGAGCACGTAAAGGGTAAGTTAATTGACGTAGGTTCAAGTTTCCTTATCTTGGCCCTAAAGGATGGGTATATTTGACAAGCTTTAGAGGATTCTCAAAAATCCTAACTATCTCCCTGTAACGGTCTCGAGAAGGACTTAGGGTGTGTAATATGTAAAAGACTAAGTAAGGGTGCTAGATGACCATCTTCATTGTTGTCTTGATAAAATTCAGCATTATTTCGTATTTGATTTTATGCTCGTTCTTGATTCAGACTCAAGTTCTTGCTTTGGAATATATCTCGGCTTTTTCCTCGGATTCTTGATTCAGGTTTTTTTTTGAAGATAACTTTGACTTTGGATATTGACTTGACTTGCTTGATTGAGCCTTCTTATTTTGACTCTTTTGTCTTGGATTACGCACATAACTGCGGCCTTGGATGCTGATTTCGGTCATTTCTCTTGGTTGAGCCTTTGTCTTTGATCATGGCTCATATCATCTTGGATTTGTTTGCTACCATGTATTTGAGTCAGACTAGCACCTTTGGTGTGAAACGGGTTGGTCTTAGTAACACGGGTTGTTTATTGTGGGGAATGGGCTTGCCTCCCTTCATGGATCGTTAGCAAGGGAGATGGTCTGGATTCGTCATAGAATCTCTTGAGATATGCTCGTCCTAAACTAGGGTTATAGCAAGGTTTCTATTGCCAGACATGGAATAGGTAAAGAAAAAATGAACACGGAGTTTCAGGTCCTCTACAACATAGAATGGAACATCATATAAGTGCACTCACATCGACTGTCATGTGTTGTTGTTCATTTTAAAATGTCTAAAATCAATTCTTGTTGTCACAGAAAAAGGGTAAAGGAAGAGATATGATAGAATATGTGGATTGAAAATTGCACTTTTATTGAAATGTATTTAACATAGACATGAGAAGATACGTGACTCGTGGGACAGCCCCCAGATTGCCACTAGAAATGGAAAAGAAGAAAGACGCCAGAATAATTTTATGGGATAGAAAGCCTAAGACTCGGACTCGGACCCGGACTTTGACTCGATCTTAGATCTAGACTCATAATCATCGGCCCATGCTTGAACATTTTATTTTCCAGCGATTGGCTTCGGCATCTGGCTTTAAGCATTCATCCATTTGAACACCTTGTCCTCATCATTGGGAATACTAGAAGGGTAAAGGCCCAAGAGACCTTCCTATCTTTGAAGAGTAAGACACCCATGAGGGTCATTATGTTCTCTTAATGGATCGAGGGTCGATAAAGATATCTTGCCGTGATCGAGCATATAGTGGATGGTATATTTGAGTTTGGAGCATTCTTCAGTGTCGTGTCCATTACCCCTATGGAATAAGCAATATTGAGAACCGTCCCAGAAGCGACCTCTCCTCTCGTACTTAGGGTCTAGGGTTGGACCGATTGGTTGGACCAGTCCTTTGGCAAAGAGTCTTTTAAAGGCTACCGTATACGGCATTCCTAAATTGGAGTATGACCTTGAATGCCGAGTTCCTCTTTCCGGTGAAGGTTCTATAAACTTTATGTCGGTAATGCGGATTGTTTGATTGTTGGGCATAGATGTGGACGGTGAACCTCCTTGTATGACTTCATTGATACGAACAATCTCTGCCGATAAGTTTTCAACGGTTTTGATGCCACCTTAATTTCAAATGAGAGGCGTAAACTGGGTGTAGACAGTCAATAACGTCCTTAACCGATGTCGCCTCCTTCGACTGGTCGGGTATTTGTGAATCTATTTTTCTTCTTTTCACCAAATGATTGGTGGATCGTTCATCTTTTTGATCATCTGTGATATTGAACTCCCTATAAGATCGCTTAACTTCTGTGCCCAAACATTTTAGGAGTGATATAGAAATCCTACCATCCTCGATCCCATCCTGTATGACATGCTTGAGCTTATAACAATCTTCGGTACCATGCCCCCTACCCCTATGGTATTGAAAATATGAATTGCCATCCCACAATTTCGATTTCTTTATGGATCTGGTGTAGGTCCTATTGGTTGAAGAAGACCTAAAGAGGATAATTTGTTCAAGGTTAGGGCATAAGGTATTCCTAGATTCATGAATGACTTGGGAACGTTGTTTAATTTCTTTGACGAAGGCTTCATGAGGCCGCCATTGTTGATTTTGATTCTTGGATGAGAAGAACTGGGAATAGATTGCTCACTTTTTGGTTTCTCTTCGAGACCATGAGGTCGAGGGTTTGTCTAGACACTCTTCATCTTGAAAGGTTGGGTCTTAAGCTTCTTATCCATTTCAGGAAATTGATTCCCCATGTTGGAAAGCCGAGAGTTTAGAGTATCAATGGCTCCCTCTATCTTGGAAAGCATGAGCATTCCACTTTGGACATCGTCTTCCTTCAGCACTTTGATTTCTTTGTCATCACGAGGATCGAGGAGATTAGAAAAGTCCAGGAATGATTCTTCATCGTGTTTAGGGCTATTAGACCCAAGAGGGTCGGTCCCATCAAATTTCTCCACAAATGGTGGCGTCGGAAGCTTGCCATCCTCGATCATATCCTGAATAATATGCTTTAGACAAAAGCATTCCTTCGTATCGTGTCCTCTACCTCGATGGTAATGACAATATGAATTCCCCTTCCATTTAGGCAGTATCTTTTCGGGATCCGGGGTTGGGCCAATTGGATGAAGTTTTCCTTGGGAAACTAGTCTTTGTAGAGCTACTTTATATGTGGTTCCGAGGTCAACGAATTCCCTATGAGCTCGTCCCGGCCTTCTGAGTGGAGTTTCCAAGGGGTTGACTCCCTTGTCTTCTTTGGCCTTCTTAGATGGGTGAGTCGTGTTGAAGCTATAACTTGGCCTTGGGGTATGAGAGGATGGTAAAGGCTTCATCATGTCTATCTTGTCTTCCATATTGGTGACACGAGTTCTCAAGTCTTCGACGGTGGCCCGAAGCTTAATGACTGCAGCACTCAGTCCCTCGACGTCGATAGATAAACGTTCTTGAACACTTTCATTGGAAATTGCAGAATTCCTACCGAGAAGAAAATGATACGTATTACGATTTGATTTGACGTGGGATCACGCATACTATAACAACAAACAAAGGATACAGCAAGGCGAGATGACTAGACTCTTGACTTGTGAATCCTTGAAATGTCGGTGTTTGACCTTGACCTTTAGACTCGAGTGTTGACTTTGACAGAGTGACATTTATGTGGTTGACTTGATTGACGGGATTGTCGACACGTGTTAATTCTAATTCGTGTGTTTAAGACAGACTTGACTCGAGGTTCGGGTATGTGTGTCCCAAACGTGTACTAGGAGAATTCAAGAAACGGATATGGGAATGACTAGATGTGTTAGCCTCGAGTGTGTGAGTCGACGTGTGGAAATGTTTAGCTCCTAATTGAATTGGGGTAGGGGGTCCAAAATGACGGCGTGACGCCTTAGGACTTGACTTGAATTTTGAAAAGACCCAAAATGTAAAGGAAGACGAGTTTATGACTCGACAGAGTTCCGACTATGACATAGTCGGTTTGAATTTTGACTCTAACTTGGCCCAATTGAATTTACATATTTACATTTAAGCGGTTTGAAAATTTTTTGATCAAAATCTTTTTGGTTTTTTTTTTTCTTTTTTCTTTTTCTTTTTTTTTTCCGGACCCTTTTTTGTTTTTTTTTTTCGTTTTTTTGTTGCTGTTTTGTATTTAGTTTTGAAATGGGTTTTAGGCCCGAAGTTTGACTCGACATTTGGACAGAGTTTTGACTAGTTTTGCGCTAATATTGGGCCTTATTTTCGATATTTTTTATTACATTTTGAAAAAGATTTTGATTTTCACAAAAATCGTCATGGTTTTGTTTAGAAATGGTGATCACATAAGGTACAAACATTTATACAAGCATTATAACGGGATGCTGAGTGCATTTAAAAAGGGTTTTGGTTTAAAGGGTTGGTTGCCATACCGAACAATCAAACCCGAAGTCTGTGGAGAGGCTCGTACCAAACAAGAGTAAGGCCTATTCTTAGTCCAATTCCTCAAGTAGTGAAGGTCCTTGTTACAAAAAAAAGTAAGTACCATGGTATGGATGACGTCAATCACTATCCATACTTAGGCCCAAATAAGAATTAGGACCGTTTAGACGGGACGATTGGTCGAATGGGTTGGGTTGGGTTGGGCCTAGGAAGGCCGAATAAACGATCTAGGAAGACCGAGTTATGAAAAACCGACAATTGTCTTGTACAAACTATTCCCTAACCTTGTTCATGTTTCACCCTTTTGGCTACACGTAAGTGTATTATCCCCAGTGGAGTAGCCAAACTGTGGACGTGGGCCACGGGGGGCGCTTGGGACAAGCGTTTGCATTTGGGGAGTCGCCACCAATTTATTGTGGAAAATTGGAAACCGTTCGAATACCTCGTTCCATGTAAAGACACAAAGTTGTGACATGAACACTAAGCACTCGTTACCCTTAGCATTTTATGTCTGGAATGACTCTCGTGGATGCCAATGAACACGGATGTTCACAGAGATCTGGAGTAAGGGGTGAGGGTACGTATTAGGAAGCTCTTTTGATCGAACACCTAATCCCGCACGCCTCGATAGCGGCCTCTACTAATGATTAGGGAAGTTATTTATACTCGATATATTGTCAATTTATATGCATGCAATGCAACATCCAACGTTTTAATCCTAACATGTGAAGAATTAGACTAAGTCAGTTATCACGTAGTTTAGCATACAATTGGGTCGAATTGGAGTTTAAATTGATTACGTGTGAAGGCATACAATCAATAAAATAAAAGAAATACAATAATAAATACAATAAAGAAAAATTACAATAATTACGAAGGGATTTATTTGATTTATGTCGAAAATACTTTTAATATGGATAATTTTAGAAAAGAATAAACAAATAAGTATACGAACAGGAATTAGGGTGATAATACGAATAATAGTTAATTAATACGTAACTAATAAACTAGGTCAAAGCAAAACGGAAGTTCAGAGACATAAATCAACCAGGAACAGGGTTGCGCCCTCTGGATGAAGCGCTGCAGTTGTTGCGTCTGTTCCTTGGCTCAGTTCTGGCTGTGAAGCCGGAATTGCAAATCGCTAATGTTCGTTGGTTAATTTAATGACTGATTATGAACAATGGACTCAGATGAAAGTGATTAACATATTATTTATGTATGAATTAGGTCATAAAAACAATAAAACATGGATGAAACTAATTAATACGAATTATTTACAAGATTAATAGGTTAATTAATGAATTGAATAAAGTAATTAGGTTAAACGAGTTGTTAATGACGAATTAATGATGGATATGATAATAAATAGATGGGAATATATCAAAGATGGAATTCCAGAGACTCAATATTAATGAATCGAATCTCTAAAACCCGGATTAACTTTAATGACGAAAACCCGCAAATATTAGTTATAAGGGATTTAAGTCGGGATTTAATGACGAATTAAATACTAATGATGATTAATGATATGTCAAATTACTATGTTTAAAATGGTTACATTAAAGAATCAAAGAACAAACGAAATAGAAGAAACGAATTGACAAAAGACAAAGAAAGAAGAAAGGAAGCAGGAACTGTGGCAGCCTCACGAAGAGGCGCAGCAGGTGCTGCGTCCCTTCGAAGAGGCGCAGCAGTTGTTGCGTCCTTTCTCGACAGTTGTCCTCTGATAATTCGTAAAAAAAGATTTAAACAAGGTTTTACAAATCGGTTTTAGAAATACTTTCGACATAAACCTTACATTATGATTACAATAAATAAAGTACAATAAATAAAAGAAGGATTTACACCCTCAGACTTACATGTTTGACGAAACGAGATGAACTAAGTTAACGTTTAGTGATGCTCGACTCGAATGTAGACGAAAGTGCCCTCTTAAGAGGAAAAAAACAAAGTTGATTATGGTGGAGTTGGTCAAATTGGTCGGTCATGCAAAACGAGGCTGGTACTCAGAAAGATCCGAGCTTACGTGGTCGAAAGTTCAAGCACGTAGATGCCAAAAATTAAGAACGTGGTCTATAATGCAAATGGAGAAGAGAATGGCGGACACTCGCATGAGAAATATGTGAGACCGAAGGTCTCTATTTATACTAATCACGGAATAAGGGTTTAGGAAAGAAGAGGAAGATCCGGAAACAACCAACATAGGTTAAACGCGGAAACTTGGACAAAAACAAAACCTTGAGGAAAAGGCGCAGCAGGTGCTTCGTCCCTTGGAAGAGGCGCAACACTTGCTGCGTCCTTTCCTCAGCGGGTTCCTCCTGCGCAAGAAAGCGCGTTTGACAGCCTGTCGTATTTTAGGCATAACTTTCTCTACAAGACTCGGATTAAGATGATTTTGGTGGCGTTGGAAAGCTAAGAGAAATATCTAGAACTTTTTGTGAAATAAGCCTGACCCAAAAAAGACGTTATCACCTCGTAAAATGGGCCTAAAGGCCGTGTTGTCATTTTAACTAAATGAAATGCACATTTTGTAATGTAAACTTTAAGTTTAGTCCAAAGAAATGACATGTGACTCAAAATGAGATATACCCGTAACATTTTATGACATCCTAACCTTAGGTAGACAAGCACATTGCTTTGACTCGGGATTTGCCGGTTTTAGGAAATGAAGACGGTTTTTGACCCGGACTCCAAATGAACTCTAATTACTGCCAAAACGACCGTAATGACACCTAGATGACGACCATGAGGTTGACACAAGTATTTGAGCTATCACTTGAAGATCAACTTACGAATTGTCATAAATCGTTCCGTGTACCAAACATGCGGCCCAATCATCACCGGGTGGTTTGCAGGAGGTGCAGAAATGAGGTATCTACATTTCCTCAGGTACTAGAGGCCCGGGTCGCGGACGAGCCATATCTACTGCTGGCCCGGTCACGATCCGTGTCGATGACTCATTTGACCCGCACCTCGATTACCTCGAGGTACGTTTCGTTAATGGTATGCATCGTACTCGTTTCTTTGCTTTAGAGAGCTGTGATTTTGCTTCAACAAAATTTTTGTATCGTAAGTCACTTGAGAGGTTAGGTATTTAAGAACCCGTAGTTGAGATTTTGAACGGGGCGGGGATGTCAGGACTGATTACCATGTGTGCCTTGACCTTCAAGGAGATGACCCTCGAGTTTTTCAGCTCCTTTACCTTTTCTGCCGGCGCCTATGCCACTGACCCGGGTTGTGCTTCTATCTCTTTCCGGTTATTCAACCGGACTATTTCATGGACTCTTTATAGGAGTTTGGCTGTAGCTTAGATCTGTCTTCTATCGGTGACACTGCCTCTCCTTGGAGGGTCATACGCATGTTGTGGAGGACCTTGGGACAAACTAGTTACGAGGAGCGTAAGCTCGCGCATGTCCACCTTCCCCCGGCCCTTACTTCTTCTGTCTCATTGGTGGGACCATCTTTGGCCGTAAAGAACCGAACAATGTGAACAGCATTGAGTTGTCTATTCTTGGAGGGTACCTAAACATTGACAGTGAGGGACCTTTTGTGCTTAACATTGCCTACTTGACTGCTCAGTATTTTCATAATGTGGGGCAGAAGACCACGGGCACCATTGTTTGCGGTGGCATAGCCACTTTCCTTGCCCGTTCTATTTTCCCTGCCTTTCCTCGTGACTTACAGTACCTAGACACTGATAGGTACCTTGACCTGGCAGCTATGTTGTCTATGTTTTGGCTTGCTTCTAACCAGCAGACATGGAAGATTTATGGTTCCTTGTCTATATCCTTACCTTGCACCACTTTTCCCCGTCTCGTTCCCCTGCCCACTGTTAAGGGCAGGATACCTCCACCACTGCCCATGTACCACCTCCCACTTGCTCCACCTCCTACCATGTCCGCTTCTAAGAAGCGGAAGAGACCTGAAACCAGAGAGGGATCCACACCGTCTACGGGTGGCCAGTCTTCCACGACCATTCCTACCCTGATCCCTACTCTTACTCCCGCGCCCGACCAAACACAGCCGGCTTATCCGGCTAATTTTATACCTCCTCCACCTTTTGAGGCGTCCACGATCAGGGACCAAGGGCGCCGTGACAGTTTGTTGCTTGAGCTTCTTAGCAGGCAGGCTCGTATGGAGCGGGACATAGCTCTTACTTTGTTCCCTCTACACTACAAAAAAAATAGCGACGGACGGATCCGTCGCAAAAATGGCTTATCCGTCGGTAAAAGGGATTTGCGACGGATTTTCCGTCCCAAATGGTCCGTCGCAAATTTTCGTCGCAAAATGCGATCTTGCGACGAAAAATGCGTCGCAAAAAACTTTCTACGGAATCTGCAACGGAATTTCTGTCGCAAAAAATTTTTAACGAATTTTTTTTTTGTCTTTTTCTGAACTTCGTCATTTCCCGCATTTTTCAAACGCGCGAACTAATTCCCGCGTCAATTCTCAAGTCATAATGCAATCAAACAAGCAAGTGAAACAACCTTAATAAACATAAGAAATCTGTGTTTCTTCGTCGATGTGGGACAAATTTTTTAAAGTTTGCGATGGAATTTCCGTCGCAAATTTAACTTTTTTGTCGCTACATTTTTCCCGCGCATGTGAAAAACACCCGCGAAATCCTAAAAAAACTTGCAACGAAATTTGCAACGGAATGTCCGTCGCAAAACTTGCAACGGAATTTTCCGTCGCAAAATAAAAAAAATTTCGTCGCAAGTAAAAAATCTTCATCGCAAGTTCTTGTTTGCGACGGAATTTGCATCCGTCGCAATATATCCGTCGCTATTGATTGTTTTTCTTGTAGTGCTATACGAGTATCACATGATGAGGCAACGTCCCGTTCCTGAAGGTTGGCCACACCTGTCTTTCTACCAGTACCCAGCTAAGGGGTACCCACAGCCAGCCAGTGACAAGGACACATCGGAGGAGGCGGCGAGGACTGAGGCTGAGGAGGTGGGGAGGAGGGAGCAGGAGGTGAACCCAGAATACACGGTGACAGTGGAGGACGTGGAGGATGAGGCTGACGAGTAGCTACTGGTTTACTCACTTACCCAGTTTTCTAGCTGGTTTGGGGAAGTTCATGTTTTGTATGTACATTCTCGCTCTTTTATTTCTTTTTCTCTCCTCTCTATTTTTATTTTTCATATCAGTTGTATTTTCCCGTTCCCATGTATATATCTGCTGGTGTATACTGGAGGACAAGGAGGGAGTTGTCCGTTTTGGTTTGGGGAAGGTAATGCATCCTTTGAGTCAACATCTGCATTTGTTTTTTGCATTCACGTTTCCTTTTTTTGCTTACATTCTATTTATTTATTTCAAAAAATCATAAAAATTCAAAAACATTAGAAAAATTTCAAAAAAATAAAAAAAATATTCACGTTTCATTTTGCATATAGGTTAAGTCGGAACGGTCGATTTCCGTGATGATATTGCACTGTAACTTGTCATTTTTACTTCAGCCTTGCACTTTATTAACAGTTATTAGCTTAGTCTTGCGCATATCTACGAGTTTTTGTTCAAATTTAGCTGACTGTGTAGACTTGACCTGATAAATTAGCAACCTACTTACAATTTCTGAGTTTTAGAGCCATATAACTGCTGACATTCATGACCAGTTTGCATAGGAATTGAGAGTAGTACATCTTCCATAGCATGTTTATCACTTTTTCACATTTATGACATTCGATTTCTTGTTAAATGCATACATTCGGGTTTTCGGTCGATGTCACATGCAGGGAGGCGCTTGCAAATTTCCCTTTCTTTTATTTTTCACCCATTTAGCTCCACTTAAGCCAAATTTAGCCTTTTTGACCCATTAGCTACACTCATAATTAAGCCTGCCTTGTCAAGCTAGTTTAGTGTGACTTTTGCGGTATTTTGATCCATGTAGCGAGTTTGGCTCGTATGTTCATTTCATTGGAGTTGGTGGGAAAATGAGGAAGGATGAATAAATGAAAAAAAAGACATGAAAAAGGGGAAAAAAAAAGAAACGTGTGAAAAAAAAGAAAACATTTTGAAAAAAGAAGTCAGACGTGGTGAGCAGAAGAAGAAAAAGAAAAGAAAATTAAAAAAAAAATTGAGTTGGATTGGAATTTTGAGACCGTCTGTGCTTATTTTTATCTTGTGGCGGTCTACTCCTTGGTTTTATTTACACATTTTTTGAGGACATAGTGTATTCGGTTAGTGAGTTCCGTGCCATGAAAGGCATTTTTGCTTTATTTTGTGGTCAGTTGAGACTCGGATGATTTTATATGGTCTTGTTTAGGAACTAGCTTGGCGCTTTTACCTCAACATTTCCATAATCTGTTTTCCCCTTTCTCACCTGAACCTCACTTTATTTCCCATATTTTTTGTAAGCCCTCGGCTGTGACGGACATTGTTGGTTGAATTATATGTATTATACTTGAATTGTCTTTCATTTTTGTTGCATGCATGTTATGTAGGTCGCAGTTTAAGTGAGTGACTGTTTCTCTTTCTCTCTTATACATATATTCACCCTTTGCTTCATGAGAGAAGAGTGACCCCGTGAGAGTCCGATTTTGTTGGTCTTTCAAGGTCGATAGGTCAGCTTTATTTATAGACATCTTATAACTCGTTTGCGTACTGACTGCTATAGCTTTAACTGTCAATTTTCGTTGCATTAAATTGGTTCAAGTAGACAAGTTATAGCTAGCTATGTGTTTTCATTTCCGTTCCATTATTTTGCATTTAGTTTACTCGAGGACGAGTAAAGGTTCAGTTTGGGGAGATTTGATACGTGCATTTTATATAGTCTTTTTAGTCTTTTATTGCACGTATTTCTATGCATTTTTGTACCGTTAAATATTGCAATATGCCATGAATTGGCTAATTTGGTTTGTTTTGTCTAATTTGCAGAAATGATACTGAAAGTGGTGAAACCGCGTCTTATTCGTTCCATTTAGCATGCATTATGAGGAGACGGGAGTATTAGAGCGAGAGTCATGCCTTGGACTGCGTGAAGGATGGTAAGGGGAGCTGCCAAAGACAAGTTAGAGGCTGATTTGATGGAAAAACAATCGATCGAAGGGTTCTAGTGTTCGATCGAGTGGATTGGCTGGACAAGGGGTCGATCGAGTGTTTTTATCTACTCGATCGAAATGCTGATTATTGGAAGTCCTCGATCGAGAGCTTTATTTGCTCTATCGAGAGGAAATGCTGGAAAAGACCTCGATCGAGTGGTTTGAATCCACTCGATCGAGAGGTTTATCGGTTTATGCGGGCTTTAGTAACCCGTGATAGTTTATTTTTGTTAAGTTTGTATTCTCCTATTTAAGGGAAACGTAATTAGGTCATTAAGATCTATCTTTTTCACATACTTTTCATACTTTTGCTTTGAAACCTACTGCTTAATCTTTCTCCTAATCTCGTACTTTACTTGTGGATTGTTCTCTACGCCGGATACTTTAAGATTGTAATCACTCTTTCCTCTTTAATCTCATCTTAATACTTTGTTCACTTTAATCTCTTGTTCTTTAATTATCGCTTTTGCCCTAATCTCGTTTATGTTTTATTGTTATTATTTCTCCATGTCTTCTATTAGCAAAACTTCTGTTATTATTGTTAATCGCATTAAGAGCTTGAGTAGCTAATTCATTTACATGTTAGGACTAGGGAATCCATGGTAGGATTGTGATGACGTAGCGAATAGGCTAGATAATTTACATGTGAGAATCTGTCCCAATAGCAATTTAACTGTAACATCAATTTAGTTGAGTGCACGCTTCTAAATTACATTAATCTGGTTAACTTTACTCCTAGATCGGAAGATTGGAATAAATAGACCTGCTATAAACAGTAGACTACCCTAACGAGAATGGAAGTTAAGTCAGTGGAATTCTAGGATAGAAAGTGGACCGGAAGGACCTTTCTCTTATCTCTCTCACAGTAGGTTGTCTAGACTATTTGCAACTGAGTCGATAGACTACCATGGTGAACTAAAATCATGGCATACACTCTTTATTTGATCATCTTTATCACATTTTCTACTTTTATTGCTCTTGCTTAATTTCTCTTTCCCTTAATCTATTAGTAGTTTAGAAATCAAAATCAAAACCCCCCACTTTGTGACCTAATAAACGGACCTTTAGACAGATATCTTGCCTCCCTGTGGAGAATCGGCCTACTTATCACTAGCTTACCTTAGTATATTTAGGTTTATTTTTGTACATGAACGACAGTATCAAAGGCGCTTCGTCAAAACTCTTTGGTCTGAAGATAACTTGGTGACTGAACGCATTAGGGGTTACAGGGATTCTGAAGAAACTTCTTAACTCTTCTGAAGGCTAACTCTGAAGGGAGGCTGAAGGATAATTGTCCGAAGGACTGAACATGAGCACTTAACTGAAAAGAACTTCTGGAATTTACTGAAGGGATTATATGAAGGTTACTGAAAGGATTATTTGAGGGTTGTCTGAAGGAAGAAAATATGAAGGATTATCCTGAAGGAATAAAGGATTATCTGAAGTTTTTCTGAAAGAAGAACATATGAAGGATTATCCTGTAGGAATAAAGGATTAGCTGAAGGAAGAACATATGAAGGATTATCTTGAAGGAATAAAGGATTATCTGAAGGTTATCCGAAAGAGCTGAAGGTATAGAACTCTTCGGGAGTTGTTTCTCTCGAAATCCGTGGGAAACCATGTGAGGGCAGCATGACGTTGGAAGAAACCGCTGGGACAGAGGCAAGACGTTATGAGAAATGGGTTGTATCGCGACAATGAACTCTTGCTAGGTATCACATCGACGATTAGGAACATTTTAATCGTCATGGAAGAAACCTTGAGCATCACTGCGAATACTGCTAGGGAACATCTTGATTGCTGCTGGGGAGAATGAAGACTTGGGCGAAGCCCCCAGTTAGAGCGAGCACTGCTTCTTAACTACCGACATGGTTAGTAGCCCCACAAGAACGCAATCTAATAGGCAAATGCACATAACACATGAGGAAACACACAAATTTTTAAAGCTCTTTTCTTTATAAAATTGTTTAATTAGAGGTGGAATTTGTTGCTTGTAATGTGTTATGCATATTAAATGGGCTTTAGACGCATGACTTGATGCTATGTAGACCTTATATGGACATAAGACGACCGACTGACGCAACACTAACATAGATTTGACGCAACACAGGGATGAATTTGACAGACTTTGCTTAAGTATGCGCAATCCCAAGCCAAGTATGGGCGACAACGCGTATTACTTCTAAAGATAAAATATTTGTGATAATGAGGACATATAAAGGCAAGGCATGAGCCATGGATCATCTGTCTACTTGGATGTATTTCGCCATCGTTTGCTTTAAAAAAGACCCCTCTTGAGGCACGATAACTTGGAGAATTGATCTAAGACCTTTGTCATTGTCCGGACCGAGCACTAGCTTGACTAAAAAGAAGAGTGGAATAAAGGAAGGGTGGCAACTCGGAAGAGAAGCCCCCATGATGAGAAGATGACCCTGGAATTTGGTAAAAAGGGAGACTGAGCAACAAGAAGGAGCCTCCAGTAAAGAGGTAGAAATGGAAATTGTGGTTGGAAGGTTATGAAAGGGAAGAGGGATGGTTGTAAAATGGGAATGGATAATTGAGGTTGAAAGTTAATGGTTGATCTGGTTGATAATTGAGGTTGAAATTTGATGGTTGGGATGGTTGTGTCATTGAGGACTGCCTACGTATTCACGTGAAGTGAAATCAAACCAGATCGTAGTTCTGAGTTGGCTTTGAGAATTGAGGTCGAAAGTTAATAGTTGGGATGGTTGTGTCCTTGAGGAATGCTTACGTATTCACGTGAAGTGAAATCAAACCAGATCGTAGTCCGAGCTTGCTTTGAGAATTGAGGTCGAAAGTTAAAACTTGGGATGGTTGTGTCCTTGAGGACTGCCTACGTATTCACTTGAAGTGAAATCAAACCAGATCGTAGTTCTGAGTGTGTGCCTAAGCTATGCAGTTAGGGCCTTCAAGTGCACGGGTCACGAGGGTATATTCCTTTGGTGGCTCGAAGAATCGATTTGCGATAACTTCCTCTGATCATAGACCAAAGAGAAATAATTAAGTTTTTAAAAATTTCCTTGTCGTGTGAGCACACTCAGCGGATCCTAAGGATGATATGGGTATGTCCCGTTCTGGGTACCAAAGTATTTGAAGACTTCGTGTTTGGGTCAAGGTGAAAGTGGATTGTATATTTGGAAAGTTGAGCTTGGAAATAAGAGGCTTTGGTGAACAAATCTCTCGAGCTTGATTTTGTGGAGTTAAAGCTTTATGAGGTTATGGCTTGTAATACTGGAGTCACCTGGCTTGATGTAGCCTGAGCACATAAAGGTAGGTTACAATGACGCGGGATCAAGTTTCCATGTCTTGGCCCTAAAGGTTGGGTATATTTGATAAGCTTGAGAGGATTCTCAAAATTCCTAACTATCTCCCTGTAACGATATTGAGAAGGACTTAGGGTGTGTGATGTGTGAAAGGCTAAGTGAGGGTGCTAGCTGACCATCTTTATTGATGTCTTGATTCTTCCGTTTAGTATTTGATTTCAGGCTTCGTTCTTGATTCAGACTCAGATTCTTGGTCTGGAATATAACTCAGATTTTGCTCAAATTCTTGATTCACGTTTTTGAAGATAACTTTGACTTTGGATATCGACATTGACTTTCCTGATTAAGCCTTCTTCTTTTGACTCTTTTGTCTTGGATTACGGGCATAACTGTGGCCTTGGATATTGATCTTCATCATTTCTTTTGATTCAGCCTTTGTCTTTGATCATGGCTCGTATCATCTTGGATTTTCTTGCTACCATGGATTTGAGTCAGACTAGCATCTTTGGTATGAAATGGGTTGGTTTTTAGTAAACAGGTTGTTTACTGTGGGGATTGGGCTTGCCTTCCATCATGGATCGTTAAAAAGGAGATGGTTTGGATTCGTCCTAGAATCTCTTTAGATATGCTCGTACTAAACTAGGGTTATAGCAAGGTTTCTATTTCCAGACATGGAACAGGTAAGGGATGAACTACGGAGTTTCAGGTCCTCTACAACTTGGAATGGAACATCATTTAAGTGCACTCTCATCGACTAACATGTGTTGTTGTTCGTTTAAAAATCTCTAAAATCAATTCTTGTTGTCACAAGAAATGGTAAAGGAAAAAAAAGAAAAAGTGGATTGAAAATTGTACTTTTATTAAAATGAGAAATGAATGTATTTAACATAGACTCGAGAAGACATGTGACTCGTGGGACAGCCCCCAGGTTGTCACTAGAAATGGAAATGGACACAAAGAAAGATACTAGTATAATTATGGGATAGAAAGCCTAGGACTCAGACTCGGACTCGGACATTGATTCGACCCCAGATCTAGACTCCTAATCATCGGCCCATGCTTGGAACATTTATTCTTCTGGCAACTGGTTTCGGCATCTGAGTTTGAGCATTCATCCATTTGAGCACCTCGTCCTCATCATTAGGAACAATGGAGTGATAACAGTCAAGAAGTGTTTCCTAATAAGCGGTATATCCATGAGGATTGCCTTAGCTGCCTTATGGGTTAAAGGTTCAGAGGGACATTTTCCCACTTTCAATCATATACTGGATCGCATGCTTGAGCCTATAGCATATCTCAGTATTGTGTCCTTTGCCCCCGTGATACTGGCAATGGGCATTACTATCCCAGAATTTAGATCTCTTTTCTGGATCTGGTGTGGGACCGATAGGCTTTAACATTCGTTGTTCCATGAGTCTCTGAAGGGCATCGGTGTATGTAATACCAATGTTAGTAAATTTCCTAGGAGGTGTATCCTTCTTGTCGGAAGCCTTTGTGAATGACCTTGGAGAGTTGTTTGGTTTCTTTGACGAAGGCTCCATGAGGTTGCCTTTGTTGATTTTGATTCCTGGATTAGAAGAAATAGGAATAGATTTCTCACTTGTTGCTTTCTCCTTAGGACTGTCAGGTTGAGGGTTTGTCTGGACACTTTTTATCTTCAGAGGTTGGGCCTTAAGATTCTCACCCATTTCAGCAAACTGATTCTCTATGTTGGAAAGCCTAGAGTTTAGGTTATCAATGGCTCCCTCTAGCTTGGAAAATTTATTGTTGAAAGCAATAGAAAGCATGAGCATTCCACTTTGGATATCGTCGTCTTCGAGGACATTGATTTCTTCGTTATCATGAGGAGCGAAGAGGTGAGAACAATCTAGGAATGATTCATGGTCATGTTTAATGATATTAGATCCAAGAGGGTCGATCTTCTTGGATTGTTTGACGGAAGGTGGCACAGGAAGCTTGCCATCCTCTATCATACCCTGAATAATATGCTTTAGACAAAAGCATTCCTCCGTATCGTGTCCCCTACCTCGATGGCACGGACAATATGAATTGCCCTTCCACCTAGGCAATATCTTTTCAGCGTCTGGGGTTGGACCAATTGGATAAAGTTTTCACTGGGAAACCAATCTTTGTAGAGCTAATTGATATGTGATTCCGAGCTCAATGAATTCCCTTTGAGCTCGTCCCGGCCTTCAGGGTGGAGTTTCTAAGAGGTTGACTCCCTTGTCTTCATTGGCCTTCTTATATGGATGAGTTGTGTTGAAGCTATGACCTATCCTTGGGGTATGAGAATATCGTAAAGGTTTCATCATGCCCATTTGGTTTTCCATATTAATGATAAGAGTGCTCAAGTTTTCGATGGTGGCCTGAAGCTTAATGACTGCAGCACTTAGTCCTTCGATGATGACAGGTAAACGTTCTTGAACATTTTAATTGGAAATCGCAGAATTCCTACCGAGAACAAAATGATGCGCGTTGCAACTTGATTTGGCATGGGATCACACATACTAAGGCGACAAACAAAGGATATACGAAGGAAAATGTATGAGGACGAGACGAGATAACTAGATTCTTGACTTGTGAATTCATGAAATGTCGTGAGTGACTACTTGTTTTTCGACTCGCGGTGTTTTGAGTTTGATCTTAGACTCGAGTGTTGACTTTGACGGAGTGACACTTATATGGTTGACCTGATTTACGGGATTGATGACACGTGTTAATTCTAGGCTCGAGTGTAAGTGTAGATACATGGGGTGTGCTTATAGGTGTTAAGAATACGACTGCATTTTAAGACGTTAGACTCAAATGTTTGGCCCATTGCGACTCGTGTGTTGAGCCTCGGAACGTGTCATTAGGAAGATTTTGAAAACACGGTTTTGAAAGAAAATGGATTTGAAAGGTGGGCCGCATTAAGTCTTTTGTGTATGACTCAGGCACGTGAGACTCGAGATGTCGGAAATGTTTAGATCCTACTTGAATTGGGGTAGGGGGTCCAAAATGACGGCGTGACGCCTTGGGACTTGACTTGAATTTGAAAAGACCCAAAATATAAGGGAAGACAGGTTTATAACCTGACAGAGTTCCGACTAGGACATGGTCGGTTTGCATTTTGACTCTAACATAGCCCAATTGAATTTGCATATTTATATTTACACTGTCTGAAAATATTTTGATTTAATTTTTTTTTTTTGGATTTTCTTACGTTTTTTTTTTGTTTTGAGAATTTACAAAGGATTTCATTTATGGAGAATTTAAAATTGGATGGAATTTCACAAAAGGGAGTTTTGGAAAATTGGAAATAGATTTTGCATCTACGAAAAATTGGACATCATTTAATTTACAAAATGGAATTTTTGAAAAGGACATTTTTGGAAAATGGAAATTTGAAAAAATAAATCGGCATTATTTGGTTTACAAAAGCAACATTTAAAAGGTTTGAAAAATGAATTTTATTTACACAAAAATTCTGACATTATTTTGTTTATAAATGAGGTATTTTGACACGTGATTGATTTGGAAAACATATACAATGTACACATAAAAACATGCATTATAACAGTGTCCTGAGTGCATTTAAGAGGTTTTGGCTTAAAAGGGTGGGATGCCATACCAAACTATCATACCATGGTATGTGGAGAGGTCCGTTACAAACCTAAGTCGGGTCGGTTCCTAGTCCATTCGCACGAGTAGTGAAAGCTCATGATACAAACATGAGTAAGTATAGTGGTATAGTTAACGTCAATCTCTATCCATCTTTAGGCCCAGATAGGAATTTGCACCGTCCGGACGGGACGATTGGTCGAATGGGTTGGGTTAAGCCTAGGAAGGCTGGCGAAAACGACCTAAGAAAGTCAAGTAATGAAAATCGACAACTGTCTCGTATAAACTATTCCCTAACCTTGTTTAAGTTTCTCTCTGGGTAACACGTAGGTGTATCATCCCCAGCGGAGTCGCCAAACTGTGGACATGGGCCACCCGCGCGTCGTCGGTTTTGAAACGGCGGAACTTCTCCCACGAAACCTTGGTTTACCAGAGCACGTCATAAGCCGTTAACGATTTGTGAGGCATTATAACCGGTGAAAGGTTGAATAAGCCTGTATTTTTGGAGTCGCCACCAATTTATTGTGGAAAATTGGAAACCGTTCGAATACCTGGTGCCACGTCAAGACACAAAGTAGTGACATGAACACTAAGAACTCGTTATCCTTAGCATTAAATGTCTAGAATTACTCTCGAGATGCCAATGGACACGGATGTCCAAAGATAACTTGAGTAAGGGGTGACGGTATGTATCATGAAGTTCTTTAATTCGAACACCTAATTCCGCCCGCCTCGATAACGACCTCTCCTAACGATTAAGGAAGTTGTTCATATTTGATATGTCGTCGATGTAATGCATGTAATACAACAAACATGGATAAATCCTACCATGTGAAATTAGACTATGTCGGTTAACATGTGTTTTAGCAAACAATTTAGTCGAAGTAAATGTTAGATTAAATACATGTGAATACCATACAATTAAATCATAGATAATAATAATTATGATAAACAAATTATAATAGTTAAAATTACAAAAGATACAAACTTCATTTGATCTACATCAAAAGCACGCTCAAAGACGGGATTTCGAAGAAGAAAATGAAAGGGAAAATAAAATATGAAAAAATACGTCAGGTTAGAGGTGATAATATGAATAATATTCGATTTATACCGTAATTAGGAGCTATGTCAAAGCGAAAAAAAGTTCAGAGGCAGAAACCAACCCAGAACAGGCGCGGCACCTGCTGCGTCCTCTGGAAGAGGCGTAGCACTTCATGCGTCTGTTCTCGAGTTAGATTCTGGCTGTGAAGTCAGAATCGCAACACTGTTATTGTTCGTTGGTATATTTAAGATGGATTATCGATATTAGACTCGAATTGAAGTGTTTTAGCCGATTATATGTATCTGGGCAAGTCATAAAATGAATTAAAACGAGAAACTACAGCGGTTTACATGATTATGATCATACGATGAACTCGTGTCGGAAATAAAAAAGGCGAAACTTGAGGTTAAATTAAGACGAAACTGGACAAATAAGATTCAGAAAAAAACCTTGTGTATCAAATTGGGACTCCAGAACCTCGACATGAACAAGTCGAAACCCCAATGAATCGATTTAAATTAAAACGGCGAAAACCCGCAAGTATTGAATTACTTGGGATTAAGGACGAATTAAGCATTGTAATTAAAAGGTAATTGTTAAAAAAATATGATTTATATACTGAAATAACAAAAAAAAAACGAAGAAAAATGAAAGAAAAAGAAAAGGAGGAAAATTTGCAGGAAGTCGAGGAAGAAGAAGAAGAGCAGGAGCAGCAAGCAGCCTCAGGAAGAGGCGCAGCAAGGCTGTGATCCTTCCCGAAGGCGCAACTGTTGCTGAGTTTCTTCTCGACGTCTGACCTCTGCTCTTTCGTTAAAACGGCTTTAAAAGGTGGATTTTAAATCGGTTTTCGAACGTGCTCCTGATATAGATTTATATTAATTGATACAAAATAATAGTAAAATAAAAAAAATGGGATTTACACCCTCAGAATTACATGTTTGACGAAATGAGATTGACTAAGGTTATCGTTTAAGTTATTGCTCGACACAAATATGCGTGGAAAGTGCCCACATTAGAGGATTTAGTAAATTAATTAGATTGATTAAGGTGGAGTTGGTCAAGTTGGTCGGTCTATGCAACGTGACTGGGACTCAGAATGATCTGAGCTTACATGGTCGATTAATCAAGCACGTAGGAGTCGAAAGGCAATAGCGTAGTCTAGAATGCAAGTAGAGAAAGAGAGAGAGAGAGAGAGAGAGAGAGAGAGAGCGCACTCGCGTGCGAAATATGGAGGGCGAAGGCCTCTATTTATACTAAACGTGTGCAAGGGTTTTGGAATGACACGGATATGGAAACAAATATCGAAAATATTCTAAAAAATGCGAAAAGAGGGCTGGAGAAGAGGCGCAGCAACTACTGCGCCCTTTCGAAGAGGAGCAGGATTTTATGCGTCCTTTCTTCAGCGATTTCCTCCTTGGCAAAAAAGATTTCCGCGTTTTATTTTGGAATTTCGGTAGATTTACACTTCCTTATTCCATGAAATACAATATTACGGTAGATATTTCCTTAAAATATTAATTTTAATTAGGAATAAATATCTAGAAAATTCTAGAACATTACGGATTATCCCGACTCGGCATTTAAAGGGTTTGTAGAAAATGAAGCGGTTTATAACCTAGACTCCAAATGAACTTTAATTACTGTCAGAACGACCGTATCGGTGCGTAGATGATGACCCAAAGGTTGACTTGAGTGATTGAGCTATCACTTGACGATGAACTTACGAACTGTCATAAATCGTTCCAAGTATCAAACATGGGGCCCAATCATCACTGGGTGGTTGGCGGGAGGTGTAGAAATGAGGTATCTACAACATGTTATGATGAAAATGCCAGAATTATGTGAAACTAATTGCAACCTGCAGATACCTCATTTCTGCACCTTCCGCAAACCACCCAGTGATGATTGGGCCGCATGTTTGGTACGCGGAACGATTTATGACAGTTCGTAAGTTTATCATCAAGTGAAAGATCAAATACTTGTGTCTATCCCTTGGTTGTCATCTACGCGCCGATACGGTCGTTTTGACAGTAATTAGAGTTCATTTGGAGTCCGGGTTAAAAACCACTTCATTTTCTAATAAACCGTTTAAAATGCCGAGTCGGAATGTTCTGGAATATTCCGGATATTTCTATTCCATATTTTAATTTTTTATCCTTTTGGTAAAATATTTCCCCAAGACCATATTTCATAGAATAAGAAAGTCGAGATCTCTCGCAATTCCATAAAAGAAATGCGGAAATCTTTCTTCCGCAGGAGGAAACCTATGGGGAAAGAACGCAGCAGCTGCTGCGCCTCTTCCCCAGCCCTTTTCTGCATATTTTCAGATTTTTTCGAGATTTGTTTCCAAAGTTTGAGTCATTCCATAACTCTCCGTATCTTCTAATATAAATAGGGACCTCCGTTCCACATATTTCTCACGCGAGTGTCCGCACTTCTCTTCTCCCTTTTCATTCTAAGACCGTGCTCTAAGCTTTTGACATCTACGTGCTTGATCAATCGACCATGTAAGCTCAGATCATTCTGAGTACCAGTCACGTTGCATGACCGACCAATTTGACCAACTACACTTCAATTATTCAATCAATTTTAATCTAAATCCTCTTACGAGGGCACTTTTGTCAAACATGTATGTCTGTGGGTGTAAATCCCGTCTTTTATTATTGTATTTTATTTTTGTTCTAATTAATGTAAGATTTACGTCAAAAGTATGCTTAAATCCGATTTCTAAAACCCTATTTATTAAACTATTTTTACGGATTAGCAGTAGGCAGACGTCGATAAGAAACACAGCAACTGCTGCGACTCTTCGAAGAGTCACATCATCTGTTGCGCCTCTTCCAGAGGCTACCGCAGTTCCTGCTTTTTTTCTTCTTCCACGCTTCTCTGTAAATCCATTCCCTTTTCTTTGTTTTCTTATTTTCTTCTCTTTTTTTCGTACAAATTTTTAATACATATTCTTAACAAATATCGCGTTTAAATTCCGACTTAAATACCTTATAATCGATATTTGTGGGTTTTCGTCATTAAATCAAACCCGAATTTTAGAGATTCGATTTGTTCATATGAAGTCTCTGGAATTCCTCTTTGTACATATTTTTATCTATTATTCTCAGTTTATCACGTCTTTCAATTCGTTTCCGTCTTAATAATTTAACCTAATTATTTCTAATTCGTTCTAACTCGTTATATTTAGTTTTAACTCGTTTTAATCCGTTTTAATTCGTGTTTTATCGCTTTTATGACGATTTCACATGTTAATAACACGCTAAATCACTTACATCCGAGTCAAACATTAATAATCAACCATTAAATCCACTAACAAACATTAACAAACCGCAGTTCTGACTTCACAGCCAGAGCTCACCTCAGGAACAGACGCAGTGACCAATGTGCCTCTTCCAAGGGACGCAGCATTGCTGCGGCTGTTCCGGGTTGAGTTCTGTCTCTGAACTTCCGTTTTTGCTTTGACCTAATTCGTTAATTACGTATTAATCGACTATTAACCCTAACATTGCTCCTAATCTGTCTATATTTTCTAACCTAATTTATTTTCCTTTCGTTTTTCTCAAATTATTCGTCTTAAATATATTTTTGACGTAAACCATCTATTTCGTTGTAATCATTGTAATTTTAATTATCGCAATCTATTTATTGTATTTTATTATGTATGATTTATTTACTTATTTTCACATGTAATCGATCTAAACCCTAATTCGACATTAATGAGTGGTAAATTACTTGTTCGCCGACTTAGTATTAATTTACATGCCAGGAACAAAACGATGGATGTTGCATTACATGCATATAATCGACGATATATTGAGTATGAATAATTTCCCTAATCATTAGTAGAGGCCGCTATCGAGGTGGGCGGGATTAGGTGTTCAGTAAAAGAGCTTCCTAATACGTACCCTCACCCCTTACTCCAGATCTCTGTGAACATCCGTATTCATTGGCATCCACGAGTGTCATTCTAGACATATAAATGCTAAGGGTAACGAGTTCTTAGTGTCTATGTCACTACTTTGTATCTTGACATGACACGAGGTATTCGAACGGTTCCAATTTCCCATAAAAATTGGTGGCGACTCCACAAATGCAAACGCTTGTTCCCAAGCACCCTAATGGCCCCCCCGTATCCACAGTTTGGCAACTCCGTTGGGGAGTAATACACTTACGTGGTTCCAAGGGTGAAACTTGAACAAGGTTAGGGAATAGTTTATATGCGACAGTTGTCGATTTTAATTACTCAACCTTCTTAGGTCATTTTATTCGGCCTTCCTAGGCCCAACCCAACCCATTCGACCAATCGTCCCGTCTGGACGGTCCAAATTCTTATCTGGGCCTAAGGATAGATATCGATTGACATCAACCATACCGTGTTGCTTACTCTTGTTTGTATCAAGGGCTTTCACTACTCGAGGAAATGGACTAGGAACCGACCTTGCTCATGTTTGGCACGGACCTCTCCACAGACCAGGGTTTGATTGCTTGGTATGGCAACCCACCTTCTAAGCCAAAACCCTTATAAATGCACTCAGCATACCGTTATAATGCCTGTATGAATGCTTATATGTGATCACCATTTTGTAAACAAACCATGACGAAATTTTGTAAAATAACACAAAAAACCTTTTCAAAATGTAAATATTTTCAAAAAAATGGCCTAAATAACGCAAAATGAGTCAAAACTCTGTCCAAATGTCCAGTCAAAATTCGGGACTCAAAACCCATTTCAAAACCTCGCTTCGAGTCAACACTCCTACAACTACACTACAGTTGTCTAGGATAAACATTTCAAAACTTTGTCATTTTCAAACCTCACTTAACACAGTGGCACACTCCCACTTCACAAGTTGAGTCTTTTCTTTGAGTAAGTTTGCAAGAATGGCCGATCGTGTTTTGATTCATCGTCGATATCTTATTCCGTTTCTAGGATGCCTGGAACAAGTACCACAAGTCAGAGTGGTCAACCCCAAAATGGTAATGATCAAATCCTAGCTGCGCTCGCTCGTCTCCAAACAAGCCAAGACCAAGTTTAGATCGCCTCAACACTATTGAAGGCCGAATTGTTGCTGTAGAAACTGGGCTCCCTCCTGCAGAAAGTGATGTTCTTAGTGAGGTCGTTCATGATAACCTTCCACCGTTTGTGGGAAAACAAGAAACCAACCCTCCAAAAGGTCTTACTGAAGCTGAAAAGCGACTCCAATACTTGGAGCAGCAACTAATGTACCTCAAAGGAGATGACATCTACATGGAAAATAATCGCAAGTATGAGGCCGTGAATGCTAAATTACCAGCCTACTTCAACATGACTGACATCCCGAAGTTCAAGGGACATGAAAACCCTTTGAACCACATTAGTGCTTTCAAAGACTACATGTCCATCAAAGGCATCAGACCTGAGATGTTCCTAAGGATCTTTCCTTCATCTCTCGACACCATTCCTAAGCAATGGTTATACTCTTTGGAGCATAAGAAGATCGCCACTTGGGATGATGCTGCAATTGAGTTCGCTAAACAATACGCGGATAATGCTGAAATCCAAGTCAACATGCATGCTTTAGAGGTTCTTACCCAAAATGAGAAAGAAGGCTTCACCGACATCCTAAGTAGGTGGAGGAGGACTAGCACACAAATTGTTGAACGTCCAGATGAAGCCACCCTTGTGGAAAATTTCGTGGATAATTTGAGACCCATTTATGCAAACCACTTGAGGTACCAAAACATTAAGACCTTCAAAGATCTAACTGTGCTAGGGACGAGAATTGAAGATGACATCCGTAAAGGACTCTTGTCCAAAATGGTAGGGCATGGATATTAGGGCTCGAGGAGTCGTTCTGATGGCTCTACTAGTAAGACTAATGAGGTTAACCTTGTCGAATCGTCAAAGAAGAATAATCCACAAAGGAAATTCACGAACATTGGCGATACATACTCCAATGCTTTGAAAAGATTGATGAAACAGGGTAAGCTCCAACCCATATGACCTACACCTGACCCAGAAAGAAGTCCAAGTTCTAGGAAGAAAATGCATACTGCGAGTATCATAGAGGTAACGGACATGATACAGAGAAATGCTTCAAGCTAAAGTATGTCCTTCAACATATGATCGAAGATGTTCGACTACCCATACCTCCTGGAGGTAAGCCTAACAATACTTAGAATCCTCTTGGAGTTTTGATGATTACAGATGAATAATCTACCTTACATTTTTCACACCTCGCTTCTCTAATCGAAGACGAGATCCATGCGTTAGAAGATGAGGGGAGTTATTCCACCATTTCTCCTACTATTGCCGATTTTATTGCATGGGCAAAAAGTGTGAGTAGGCAAGTCTCAGAACTGAAAGATGTAGTAGCATCCCTCCGTAATCCAAGCACCATACCCAAAGAGAGCATGCCTCTAAATCTGTCTCAAAATTCTATAATGCAAGAGGTACTCGCTGTGGTTGACAGTCTAGTCGACCAAATAATCAATTTAGAAGTCGAGATCATCAGGTTGATGGTGTGGGAAATATTGGTATACTTCATCAAGAAATTCGGATTATAACGAAATTATAATTATGAAATTACGAGTCATAAACGAAATTACATAAACAAAAGAGTAGAGGTTAGAATTAACCTTCGATCCTAGCAATTTGGCCTAAGATCAAATATCGAGATCGATATTCTCCTAATCGTTGCACCCAAAATGCTTTGAATAATGCCTCTCCTTTTGCTAGAATGAGATCCCTAATTTCTAATGATTTTAGGGTTTTTTTGTGATGTGAGAATTAGGTCAAAAAAAAAGTAAGGAAAAATGATCCTCCCTTTCTCTTATGTAACCGTCCAAGAGAGAATAAGGGGAGGAAGATTTTTTTTCTCTTTTTTTCTTTGAGCTGTGTAACACCAAATATGGAGAGAAAAATCTTCTTATTTTTGGTAGTTATCATAATGTATAAAATGTGTATTATTTATCAATTGTCATTTATGTCGTCCCGTATTAATAAGTCCACACACTTAATACCGGTCCATCATCATTTACTATGACAATATCGTATAATATATACATTAACTATAAATATCGCATATTTATCATTTGCTTATTAAATATAACTGTTTATGTTTAATTACGAATTAACATCTTAATTCGTTTAAGCTAATATTATATACAATAATTAAATATAACTGTTTATGTTCAATTTACGAATTAACAATTAATTCGTCTCAGCTGATATTATTTAATTGTATTAAATAATCGTCTCATCATCACATTGACTAACTTTTTAGTCAAATACATGGACAAACCTTTTAGTCATATAAGGCATCAATGTAATTATATTTTCATATAATCACATCTCTCGAACACATCCTTTAGGTGTGACTTTTAGGGATCAGTTGATCACCGCCATCAGTATGATAATAACGTCAAACTTCTAGCAAGCCAACCGTTATTAGTAAACGTTAATCAACTCATAAATACAAAGTATACCCTGTGAACCTATAAGAGATTTATATACGTTATCACACTAACTGTGGAGGACACTAGCTCCAACAATCTCCCACTTGTCCTCACAAGTGTATGTGCGATAACCGATTCTCATATCCTTAATTTCTCCCACTCAATGTAAAACAATTTGCAAAATCCGTATTCACAAAGGTCGTATTTTACAAGTGATCATTATCAAGAGTGGTTTTCCCGACTAGAGAGTAACTTAACTGATAAACCAATCATCATTCGAGCATGGCCATGCATTTCAGTTACAACTCCTCGAGTGGCCCTGAGAAATGACTAAACCTGATAAAGGTTGGATATTTTCTTCAACTCGAATCCTGCAGATATAAGCACAGTATGAAATTACCCAGTAAAAATCTGCTTAGCCTGCTGTTACGGTCGACCATGAGAAAGAAACCAAAGTCACCCAAAAACTGCCTTAATCTCAAGAGACAGTCGATAGTCAAAAGAATCGACTTTAGGAACACAATGAACGTACAATCCACGACCTGACACCGAATGTTTTTAAACATTTAGGACTCCATTATGTTGTCACAATGTCCTACGAGGTATCGTTATAACTCGCATCTATGATCGATCAGCCAACCGTTTGACTTATGGCTCGTTGAACCCACCGTCAATCAACTTCACAAAATAATAGCCGGAGTTATCAGCTCATGTAGGCGATTACGGACCAAAAAAAATATAAAGTAATTCAGTTCACTTTGTGGCGTTCAAAGTTGTCGTACAATCCACATGAAAAACAAAATATGAAATAATACGATGAAGTTAAAAATAGCATATGAAAAGAAAATGTATCGAATTCATAAGCAACTAGTACAACTCAAGAACATGTTTAATTCCCATGGAAATAACGTGCCCTTCATGCTTATCATATTTCAATGGTTTAGGGAGAGGGTCCGCGATGTTGTCATCCGAAGCAATCTTGTCAATCACTATCACCTCTTGCTCCATGTAATCACGGATCAGGTGAGCCTTCCGATGTACATGTCTAGACTTGTTGCTAGACTTACGCTCCTTGGCCTGGAAGATGGCACCTCTATTGTCACAATAGATGGTGATTGGGTCATTCGAACTAGGAACTATGGTTAGTCCTTGTAAGAATTGACGCATCCATATAGCTTCCTTTACTGCTTTTGAAGCGGCATAGTACACGGATTCAGTAGTAGAATCTGCTACAACTTCCTGTTTGGAACTTTTCCAGCTGACCGCAGCACCATTAAGAGTAAAAACGAATCCAGACTGAGATTTCGAATCATCTCGATCCGTTTAGAAGCTAGCATCTGCGTAACCGATTGCACATAGCTTAGTATCTCCTCCATAAGTCAATGCCCAATCCTTAGTTCTCCGTAGGTACTTAAGGATGTTTTTAACAGCTATCCAGTGCGTTTCACCTGGATTGTCTTGGTACCAATTTGTCATACTCAATGCATATGCCACGTCTGGACGTGTGCATATCATGGCATACATGATTGATCCTATGGTTGATGCATAAGGAACACGACTCATGCGTTCAACCCCTTCCGGTGTCGTGGGTGATTGAGACTTGCTCAAATGCATCCCAGAAGTCATTGGAAGGTTCCCCTTCTTGGAGTTGGTCATGCTGAACCTTTCAAGAATCTTATCTAAATAAGACTCGACTCGATGATAACATCCGTCGTGATCTATCTCGATAGATACGGATTCCCAATATGCGTTGTGCCTCACCCAGATCTTTCATCTGGAAATGGTTCTTCAACCATCCTTTTACCGAAGATAAGAGAGGAATGTCATTCCCAATCAAGAGTATATCATCGACATACAATATCAAGAAAACAATCTTGCTCCCACTCGACTTAATATATAAGCATGGTTCCTCGACCGATCGAGTGAAACCATACTCTTTTATCACCTGGTCGAAACGATGATTCCAACTCCGAGAGGCTTGCTTAAGTCCATAAATGGAACGTTTAAGCTTGCACACTTTCTTAGGATTTTCAGGATCTATGAAACCTTCGGGTTGTACCATGTACAAGTCCTCCTCCAAATAACCGTTTAAGAAGGCGGTTTTCACATCCATTTGCCAAATTTCATAATCATGAAAAGAGGCAATCGCTAAGGTTATCCGAATGGAACGCAGCATAACTACGGGTGCAAAAATTTCATCATAATGCAATCCGTTCACTTGAGTGAAACCTTTTGCCACTAGTCATGCTTTATAGGTATCTGGTTGCCCGTCTACAGAATGCTTTATTTTGTACAGCCATTTGCACTGAAGAGGTCTTACCTTGTTAGGTAAATCAACAAGATCCCATATGTCATTCTCATACATGGAGTCCATCTCGGATTGCATGGCTTCAAGCCATAGCCTAGAGTCGGAACAGGTCATGGCACCTTTATAGGTAGCGGGTTCATTACTCTTTAGGAGTAAAACGTCATTTTCCTCGACCATACCAATGTATCTGTCTGGAGGATTAGAGACTCTACCCGACCTCCTAGGTTCCTGAGGAATGTTAACCGTATCATTAGTTGAAGGAACATCTTCCTCCATCTGTTCCTCGGTTGTTAGTTCTTGAATCTCCGACAGCTCGAAGATTTTATTACTTGACTTGTTCTCAAGAAATTCTTTCTCTAAGAACTTCGCACTAGCCGTAACAAAAACTCGATGTTCGGTAGGCGAATAGAAGTAATGACCAAACATTCCTTTTGGATAACCAATAAAGTATGTCTTGACCGATCGCAGGCTGAGCTTATCCTCGTGTCTCCACTTGACATAAGCCTCGCAGCCCCAAACCCGAATAAAGGACAAGTTAGGGACCGTTCCCTTCCATATTTCATATGGAGTCTTGTCGACAGCTTTAGACGGACTTCGGTTAAGTATAAGAGCAGCTGACAAAAGAGCAAAGCCCCATAATGAATCAGGTACTACCTTGTGACTCATCATGGATCGAACCATATCAAGTAGTGTTCGATTTATCCGTTCGGACACACCATTTAATTGAGGTGTTCCAGGTGGAGTTAACTGTAAAACTATTCCACAGTCTTTAAGGTGTTGATCAAACTCATTTGAAAGATATTCGCCACCTCGATCTGAACGGAGTGCTTTAACCTTTCTTCCCAGTTGGTTCTCAACCTTATTCTGGTATTCCTAGAATTTTTCAAAAGACTCACTTTTATGCTTCATTAAGTAGACATATCCGTATCTACTTAAATCATCCGTGAAAGTGATAAAATATCTATAGCCGTCTCTTGTGGTGATTGACATAGGTCCACATACATCAGTATGTATGAGTCCTAATAGGTCATTAGCGCGCATTCCGACACCTTTGAAGGAAATTCGAGTCATTTTGCCGATAAGACATGATTCACACGTGCCAAATGAAGAGAAATCAAATGTGGGCATAGTCCCATTCTCAATGAGTTTCTTTACACGTTTTTCATTTATGTGTCCCATTCGACAATGCCATAAATAAGTTTTATCTTTGTCACCAACCTTTAATTTCTTATTATTCACATGTAATATATCTGTGGTTTGATCTAAGATATAAATTCCATTCATGGAAACTACTTTGCCATAAACCATTTCATTAAAAGAGAAAATAAAGCTATTGTCCTTTATTGAAAATGAAAAACCGTCTTTATCAAGTACGTAAACAGAAATAATGTTCTTAGATAAACTGGGTACATAGTAACAGTTATATAAATATAACTCAAAACCACTAGGGAGCTGTATTACGTATGTTCCCATTGAGACTGCAACAACTCTTGCTCCATTCCCGACTCGCAGGTCCACATCACCCTTTGCGAGGGGTGTGATGTTTTTTAGGCCCTGCAAATGATTACACAGATGAGAACCACAACCAGTATCAAGTACCCAAGTTCCGAAACTTACATGGTTAATCTCAATCATATGAATATAATATTACATACCAATAGGAGTAACGCGGCCTGCTTTTATGTCCTCACGGTACACGGGACAGTTCCTCCTCCAATGCCCAGTCTTGTGACAATGGTGGCACTCAACGTCACCGTCCTTGCTCTTTGCCTTGCCTTGTGAGCCACTAGTCTCACCAGGCCCACTCTTACAATTTCCTGACTTCTTAAACTTTGGCTTTCCTACAGTTAGGTCGCCGTGAGCTTTGCGGTTACCCTTATTCTTGTTGGAAATCATGAGAACATCTTGCTTCATGCTCCCACTCATTTTCATATCCTTCTCGGTCTGTACGAGAAGTGAGTGTAGCTCATGAGGACTTTTCTTCATGTCATTCATGTAGTAATTTGCCCTGAAGAGGGCAAAACCATCATGAAGTGAATGAAGCATACGGTCAATGACTATGCTCTCACTGATTTTGCAATCAAGTGCCTCCAGTTTCTCGACATTCTCAATCATGTAAAGAATGTGTGGGCTAACCGGTTGGCCCTTCTGGAGTTTCGCATCAAAGAAGCGACATGTATGCTCATAAGTAACGATTCTCGGTGCTTTTGAGAACTCATTAGTGAGCGTGGTGAAAATCTTGTTTGCACCTTGGGCAATGAAGCGTCTATACAAATTGGTTTCCATTGCAAAAATGAGTACGTTCTTTATCGCACCCACTTCCATGACGAAATCACTATAAGCAAGTGACTCGTTAGCTCTAGCATTGGGGCATGGGTTTGGCGGTATTGGCTCAGTTAAGTACTTGAGCTTACCGTCAGCAAAGGCAGGATTCCGTAATGATGCCTCCCAGTCCGCAAAGTTGGACCCGTCATTCTTCAGTCGTGTGGACTGATTCATGTGGTCCATGAAAGTTTTGAGCCAGGACTCGCGTGCAAGTGTGGCACTTGGCATAGGGATATCATTATTTCCAGCCATTTGTTGTAAGCAATATTATCAATATAAAACGAATTCTACACTGCAAAAAGAAGAAGAAAAATATAATAAGCATACTCATCGTCATGATTTAAGTCTAATGCAAAACTGTTATAATGCGAAGACTCAAGCATTTATACAATTGACCTCCCTCAAGAATTATATAAATGATCCCAAGACTCAATTATCTGTAAATTGATAAGCCAACCTCTTGGCTAATTCTACTATTAAAATTCTTGGTTGATAAATTTCTGTAAATTTTATCTATAGTCCATCATAATCACGAGAAACTCTTCGGATTATAATGTTGAGGTAAAATAAGTCAACACAAACTACTTACCCAACGTAGAAGGGGTCACATGGAGAGTAAGGTCCTATATGCCTACCGACGAAGAAGGGATTCATAGTTGTTTGGCCTTATAAAGACTAGTCTCAATTTTAGTTATAGAGGAAGATCCCATCAACTTTATTTTAATTCATTTTAAGTGAACTAATATCTAGCATGCGTGAATGAATAAACTAAGATGATGGCTTAAAAGAGTATGACATCTGTATGTCCATGATAACTAACATCCAAACTATATGAGTCAATTTTCATGCATTTAAGTAGGTGATTTGGTTTAGGAGGAATATGATGCACTAACTATCAAGCGAAGAAAAGCAACAAGAATGGGAAAACGAAAACAAAAATAAAGTCCTAGTGTGGCCTATCTACCAAAATGAACATAAATACAACTTTGGAATCCTTCCTAGGACCCGAGAAGCTTGCCTTGATGTTCCATCTTGGTCCATGTAGCGGAAGTGAGCAATCCAATCTCCATCTTTAGTCTTCTCAAAATTACAATTAATAAATTACAAAATAAACCTATTTACATTCTAATTTCAAAAACATAATACTAAAGAAAATTAAAGGAGTTTCGAGATCTCAAAATTACATCAAGATTATGTTTCCATCATTACGAAAACATAATCAACTAAGGCCACACTAGGTAATACCAAATTACAACCGATTGCAAAAATACGTAAATTAAACCATTCAACAATTCATACAACTAAATAAAATGCATCAACTATAAATTAATCATTCAAGACATAATTCCTTAATTATGTAGAGTAATTTATCCAAACCACCTATTTTATAATTATCAAAATTGTGAGACAATTCATCAATTACTCACAATAATTCCAATCTTAATTCACATTAGCTAGTGATATGAATTAATCCAACATTATTTTAAACCTCTTTAAAATAATTGGGTATCTTTAAATTTGTGAACTTTTTCACAACAAACAATCATACATTATAAAATTAATGTATAAAATATATCGGCCAAAACCAAAAAAAATATTTTTTTAAAAAAAAAAAAAAGCTCTCGGCATTGCTCAAAAACAAAAAAACAGTTTTTTTTTTTTTTTTTTTTTTTTTTTTTTTTTAATGCGCCATTTTGCCCTAAATTTCGAATAAAACAGTTTTTTTTTTTTCTATTTTCACGAAAATAACCCTTTTAATGAACAAATTTGTTTAATGTTGCTACTAGGACAAGATTGACATAATCATCAACTTTTAATTTAAAAAAGAATCCAAACTAGATGATTCAATTTAACCTCTTAAAAAGAATATCTAAATTATGATTAAATCGATCATCACAATTGATTTGAACATTATTAAATTAACTTGTATGCCAAAACTATATAGCAAACACAAATGAACATCATCAATCAAAATGATTACCATTTACATTTTAATTTAATTCTTATTAAATCAAAACATCTACAAATTTATCATATTATCATCTGAACATATTAAAACAACAATATCAATAAATAAATGGAAACAAAACATCAAAAAAACAGAAAAACTCTCGGCAAAAAAAAATTTGGTTTCGGCCGAAATTTTTTTTTCTCAAATTTTTTTTTTGTTTTAAATCCATTTATGAAATTCATATAAAATAATTTTGTGGCATGTGCTCTGATACCACTTGTGGGAAATATCGGTATACTTGTAGATACCACATTTCTACACCTCCCGCAAACCACCCGGTGATAATTGAGCCGCATGTTTGGTACGCGGAACGATTTGTGACAGTTCGTAAGTTTATCGTCAAGTGATTGCTCAAACACTAATGTCTACCTCTTAGTTGTCATCTACGCGCCGATACGGTCGTTTTGACAGTAATTAGAGTACATTTGGAGTCCGGGCCTAAAACCGTCTTCATTTTCTGATAACCGTTAAATCCCGAGTCAGAATTTTCTGGAATGTTCCGGATATTTCTATTCTATATTTTATAAATCTTTCACAATCTTTTAATCTTTGGTAAACAATTTCCCGTAATATTCATACAAAATATTAAGGAAAATAAGATTATCCCGTTATTCCATAACTTAAACACGGAAATCTTTCTTCCGCATGAGGAAACCACCTGGGAACAGACGCGGCGGTCTTGCGCGCTCTTCCAAGAGACGCAGTGATGGCGCGCGCTCTTCCCAGTCCTTTTCGCGTATTTTTCGTATCTTTTTCATATCTTTTCGAGATTCACTTCCAAAGTCTCTCCGAAAACCCTATTCCTTCATGTGATTAGTATAAATAGGAGCCTTCGCTCCTCATATTTCTCACGCGAGTGTCCGCCCTTCTCTTCTCCCTTTGCATTCTAGACCACGTTCTTACTTTTTGGCGTCTACGTGCTTGAACATTCGACCACGTAAGCTCGGATCCTTCTGAGTACCAGCCTCGTTTTGCATGACCGACCAATTTGACCAACTCCACAACTAATCAACTTAATTAATCTTAATCGTTTTCCTCTTACGAGGGCACTTTCGTTACATTCGAGTCGAGCATCACTAATCGTAAACTTAGTTCATCTCGTTTCGTCAAACATGTAAGTATGAGGGTGTAAATCTCTCTTTTATTTATTGTTCTTTACTTTTTGTATCATTAATGTAAGATTTATGTCAAAAATACTTATTAAGACCGATTTCTAAAACCTCGTTTTAAACCCATTTCACGGATTACCGGAAGACAAAACGTCGAGAAAGGACGCAGCAACTGCTGCGCCTCTTCGAAGGAGCGCAGTGCCTGCTGCGCCTCTTCGTGAGGCTGCCGCAGTTCCTGCTTCCTTTCTTCTTCCTTCGTCCTCTGTAAATTCGTCTTCTTTATTTATTTTCGTTTGTTTTTGTCAATTCTTTGTTATAATGGCATAATAATTTCTCATATGTACGTAATTTATCATTCCTTAGTATATAATCTTGTTAATCCGACTTCAATCCCTTATAATCTCATATTTGCGGGTTTTCGTCATTAAACTCAATCCGGGTTGTAGAAATTCGATTCATTCATATTGAGTTTCTGGAATTCGATCTTTGATATATTTTCATCTGTCTATTGTCATATTCGTCATTAATTCTTCATTAATTCATCATGTTTAACCTATGTAGTTCACCTATGTCACTAATCGATCGTTCATCCATGTAAATAATTCATCTTAATTCCGTCTCATCCATGTTTTATTGCTTTTATGACTCGTTCATATGTACTTAATGAATTAAACCACTTCTATCCGAGTAAATATATTAATCGATCATTAAATTCACAAATTAGTATTAACGATTTGCAGTTCCGGCTTCACAACCAGAACTCACCCTTGGAACAGACGCAGCAACTGCTGCGCCTCTTCCAAAGGGCGCAGTCCTGCTGCGCCTGTTCCAGGATGACTTCTGCCTCTGAACTTCCGTTCTGCCTTGACCTAGTTTATTAGTCTACGTATAATTAACTATTATCTGTATTATCGCCTACTATTCTATTCGTTAATTCGTTCCTTTATTCTTTTTCTTAAATTATCCGTTTTAAAGGTATTTTCGACATAAATCGCTCAACCCAATGTAATTATTGTAATTTTTATTATTGTAATTTTCTTTATTGTATTTATCGTTGTATTTTGTATCATTTGTATGCCTTCACATGTAATTGAACATAAATTCCCACTTTGACTAAATTGTTTGCTAATTAATTGTTCACCGACTTAGTCTAATCTTCACATGCTAGGATTAAAACTTGGATGTTGCATTGCATGCATATAATCGACGATATATCGAGTATAAATAATTTCCCTAATCATTAGTAGAGGCCGCTATCAAGGCGGGCGGGATTAGGTGTTCGATCAAAAGAGCTTCCTAATACGTACCCTCACCCCTTACTCCAGATCTCTGTGAACATCCGTGTTCATTGGCATCCACGAGAGTCATTCTAGACATAGAATGCTAAGGGTAACGAGTTCTTGGTGTTCATGTCACTACTTTGTGTCTTGACATGGCACGAGGTATTCGAACGGTTCCAATTTCCCATAAAAATTGGTGGCGACTCCACAAATGCAAACGCTTGTTTCCCAAGCGCCCCCGTGGCCCCATGTCCACAGTTTGGCGACTCCGCTGGGGATAATACACTTACGTGTAGCCAAAAGGGTGAAACTTGAACAAGGTTAGGGAATAGTTTGTACAAGACAATTGTCGGTTTTCATAACTCGGTCTTCCTAGATCGTTTCATTCGGCCTTTTTAGGCCCAACCCAACCCATTCGACCAATCGTCCCGTCTAAACGGTCCTAGTTCTTATTTGGGTCTAAGGATGTATAGCGATTGACGTCATCCATACCATGATGCTTACTCTTGTTTGTATCAAGGACCTTCACTACTTGAAGAAATGGACTAGGAATCGGCCTTACTCTTGTTCGGTACGAGCCTCTCCACAGACTTCGGGTTTGATTGTTCGGTATGGCAACCCACCCTTTAAACCAAAACCCTTTTAAATGCACTCAGCATCCCGTTATAATGCTTGTATAAATGTTTGTACCTTACGTGATCACCATTTCTAAACGAAACATGACGATTTTTGTAAAATCAAAATCCCTTTTTTTAAATGAAAATTTTGAAAAAGGCCATTGATTAGCGCAAAATCAAGTCAAAACTCTGTCCGTTTGTCGAGTCAAATTTCGGGCCCAAGCCCATTTCAAAACCTCACTTCGAGTCCACTCCTACAACTACGCTATAGTTGACTAGGATAAACATTTTCAAACCTTTGTCTTTTCTTCAAAACTCACTCAACACAAGTGGCACACACCCACTTCACGAGTCAAAACATTTCTTCTCTAAGTAAGTGTGTTAGAATGGTCGATCGTGTTTTGATTCGTCGTCGATATCTTATCCAGTTTCCAAGATGCCTGAAACAAGCGATGTGAATTTCAATCAACTTCAAGTTGGTAATGATCGAATCCGAGCCGCGCTAACTCAAATCCAAGTTACCCAAGACCAAGTGTATGATCGCCTTGACACCATCGAGGGCCGGATCTTCGCCGTAGAGGGGAGGTTGCCTCCTAAAGAAAGTGAAGTAGTGGATGACTTCGTGAATGACTTCAGGGATGAAAACCCTCCCATGGGAATGACTGCAGCTGAGAAAAGACTCAAATACTTAGAGGACCAATTGATGTATCTTAAAGGCGATGACATTTATAGGGAGAATAATCGCAAGTATGAGGCCGTCAATTCCAAATTTCCAACCAACTTCAACATGACGGATATCCCTAAATTCAAGGGGCATGAAAACCCTTTGAACCACATCCGTGCCTTCAAGGATTACATGTCTATCAAAGGCATCAAACCTGAGATGTTCTTAAGGATCTTTCCTTCATCTCTTGACACCATCCCAAAGCAATGGTTCTACTCTTTAGAACACAAGAAGATCGCTACTTGGGAAGATGTCGCAATCGAGTTTTCTAAGCAATATGCGAATAATGCTGAGATCCAAGTTAACATGCGCACTTTATGTAATACTCCGTATTTTTGAGTCTTTGGGTACTCTATCGAGTAGGCCTTACTCTGTCGAGTAAGGGTGAGTTGCGTTTTAAAATAGTTTTTGACCTGTTGGGTACTCGATCGAGTAACTAGGATACTCGATCGAGTAAGGGGGTACTCGATCGAGTACCTTAGGTACTCGATCGAGTAGCCGGTTTACGGGGAGTTTTTCTCGGGTTTTGTTAATTATGCGATTAAGATATATAACCTTTTTCCGTCATCATTCTAAACACTTTTGCAAAACCTAATTTACTGTCAAAGAGAGAAAGCAAGTACGTTCATCATCTTAATCGCATTGTTAGCAAATCCCGGAGTTTGGAAGGTCGGTTTTCATCGTTGGTTATACCGTTGAGATCCTTGTGTCGAGGGTAAGATCTATGTACCCTTTTTATTATCTTTCCTTTAAGTTGGTTAAACCCTAATCTAGGGATTTGGGGGTTTTTGAGTAGTTTGTGATTTGGTAGCATTTGTATGTTGTATGATAGGAGGAGGTTTTGTAGAAGAAGCCTTTTGATACAGCTGTAGAGACCGTCTGATAGTTGTGCTTTCCAGGTAGGATTTCCTACTCAGTATTAGTCCCATAATGGGATGATTGTTGATGTGTTGAGATTGATTGTTTGATATAGTAATTGTATTGTGATGGTTGTGATTGTGATTGTGATCGTTGTCTATGGTTCTCGAGGCGTGTCCTCGGCTGAGTGAGGTCACTTGCGGGAGTGGCTTCACGCCCTAGTTTTGCCCTTCGTGGAACCCGCCACGGAAGGGGATGTGCACATTAATGGACAGGGTTATCTCTCATTATGAGGAGCGGGGATTTGGTGGGTACGGCTGCGGTCCCCCACTGGCAGGGCTGGTCCAGTCGGTGATTGAGATTGTTGGGATTGGTGTGATTGTGTGTGTGTGTGACGGTTAAGCTGTCTGTTTATCTTATTGTTGATATATTGAATTGTGTGATTAGTACTGACCCCGTTTAAATGTTTTAAAAACTGTGGTGATCCATTAGGGGGTGGTGAGCAGTTATTGAGCAGGTATGATATGACGCGTATGGGATAGCTAGGATGAGTCATCACGTGGCAGTTAGAAGTCTTCCGCTGTGTCAGACGATGTTTTATAGCTTTGATAGTTTTAACAGTAGACCGTCTGAGAATCTTGTATTTCTTTTTATCAGTTTGGAATTGCTATGTAATCACTTTAAACTTTATTTTCTTTTAAAGTTGTTTCGTTATTGTCTTATGAATATCATGCCTCGGGTAACCGGGATGGTGGCATCCTTATACCTGAGTGGTCCTGGTAAGGCACTTGGAGTATGGGGTTGTTACAAATGGTATCAGAGAGACTCTGCGACCGTGTGGTGAGCCCGTGGTCGGGAGTACCCGGGTCACACACCTAGCGGGGGAGGATTCTGGGCTTGGCTGCAGTCAAGTTGGAGGCACAACGAGGACGTTGTGTTCTTTATGTGGGGGAGATTGTAACACCCCGATTTATTGAAAGTAAGGTTGTCCCACATCGGGGAATTGAGGAGGTTGTGATATGTTTATAAGGGATTCCACCCACCACTTAGTAACAAGGCCTTGTGCTTTTGGGCTTAAGTGAGGACAAGTAATGGGCCCAAAGGTACACATCCCATCTTATTGGGGTTGTGTTACGACCGTGGTGGGTTGGGTTGTTATAAATGGACGATCCTGAAACCTGTAACCAATGAACCCAATGAATATAGGGAGTCAATTAAAATGAACCCGGTGTAAAGGTTGTAGGAGCTAATGCAAAGACTTGGGAGACGTCCTAAAGTCGCGAACTCGCCCTACAATTTTGAACCGGTCACCATGGGATATGAGTCGGGATCGCTATGTGTTTATCCTGTGAATTGTGTACCTATATGGTGATGTGTGGCATGAATCAATGGATGTATGTATGTGGAGAATGGGGAATATGTAGAAAAGATGGTGATAATGTGATTTCGTATGTTGTTGATTGAAAGCATGTTGCATGGTAGTTAGTTTACAATGTTGGTTGGAATTGTTAGAAAAGTGTATGAGAATGATGAGTAACGTGTTGGAAATGGATGAATTGATTGGAAAAGATGGGGTAGCAATTGCATGAGAATATGAATTTTGTGATTATGAATACGTTTAAGTGACGAAGTGTATTTGTAATGTTGTATTAGTAACATGGAAATAGGATTTGTAATGTATGAGAATGTTGTGTTACGAAAAGTTATAAAATTTAAAGTATGCGGTTAGTACATGACTAATGAGTTAAATAATATATGTGTATGATGGATGTTGTTGCTTGATTTTTGAAAATAGTAACATATGATTATGAATACTGGTTTTATGAGTTTTGGACTGGTTTTGTTTGCTTGGTTGTTGTTTAAGTTGTTTGGAAGTAAAATCAAGTAGTTGTGTTTTTTTTTTCGATTATAAAGAGGTTGTCTTTAAACTGTTATAACTTGAGATGCATAAATGATTTTGATGTGAATCCAATTGGAGGTGTTAGTTTGTCCTTTTACGATTCTAACGATAGGTCACACGCCCAAAACGACCAAGTAATGAGTGAGTTATGACTGTTTTACGAAAACTAGACAGTGTTGAGAATTGGGGTACTCGATCGAGTAACTAGGATACTCGATCGAGTAAGGGGGCACTCGATCGAGTACCTTAGCTACTCGATCGAGTAGCCCTGGTGATTTGTTTTACGTGCTTCTGATCTTCACCTACTCGATCGAGTAAGTCCCTTACTCGATCGAGTGGCTATCTCGATCTAGTGACCCCTGTTTTGGGTCATATGCTTATCTTTTGACATTCGTTGCATATTATGTTTAATTCAAAGTTGTTATTTTACTTCTTTATGCATTGTTTTACATGTAAGTTGGTCTTGATACGTAAGTTACCCAATCTTATGGGGTGGTGAGTGGCACCTTATGGTGAGTATGAGTTTGGTGGGAGGAGATGAGCTATATGTGGTTGTGCTGAGAAGTGAAAAAAAAAAAAGAATACTGATGAGCTGATTGAGGCATGGTGCAAGTTTTGGTGAGACGTGGTGAGTGATTTATTCGCGAAATTAAGTGATGTAAAAGTAAGTGAAAGTGGGTAAGGGATGATGTGGGTCTAAGGAACGTGAGAATGAAAAGATTGAAAGGAAGGTTTGGATAGTGGCAACTTGAGATGTGTAAAGAATTATGGAGTGAGATGGTTAGGAGTCGTGTGGGTTAAGAATATACACAGTGAAAGTTCGTTTTAAAGGGGTTGAGAAGAGTAGTATATAGTGAACTTTATGGAGACATGTTGCGAGGTGGATTTGTAGACAGTGAGTGAGTTTGGGAGATTTGGTTTATTAAGAGGTGAAACTACGTGTGATTTCTTTGCGCATTTAACGACATGAAATTAAATGAAGTTGTTTAAACAGTGAACGTTGATTTTATGGATAGGTTAGTGACAAGTGTGAGCGATAGCATAATAAGAGAAGATCCATGGTAAGAAAGAGTGAGATGATATCGACATGAAATAATGGGATTTGTGCTTTGGCGGAATGAGAAGGTAACCGGAGCACTAAAGAATTAGATAGAAGTAATAAGGAGTTGAGCTATTAAATGGTATTGTTGAATGTGAAGAGAAAAGAAGAGTAAAAAGTAAGCTAAGGAAAATTTCCACCGGAGTTATGTGATATAAAGGTAAGGAATCATCGAAATGTGTGATATTATCATGAGGATGTTAGTTAATGGTTATATGGGACCTTCAGGACAACATGATTAATAACGAGTTTCGAGTAATTAAGGGAGTAAGAGGTGGTGGAGTATTTACACGATACGAGATTTTTGGTGGAAAGTTAGATGACGATACAATTAAGGTAGTATTGGGAATAATGTTGAGGTAATTTTGTTGATGGGTTTGATGTTCTTTATTTGAGGATGTTAACCAAAGATAGGAGAAAAATCGTGTTGTTTTGATACGAGTGTAAGAGGTCTGATATACGAGCAGTGGTGGTATTGTGGTGTTGCCACTAGTGGTTAAGGGTGATGATAGATAAGAAAGACAGCAGTCCTAGAGAGGTTGATTTTACAAAGGCCGGATTGATATGTATGGTTGTAAAGGAGTATAAGATGTGGTTATACGAGGCGAGCGCTAGTGGTTGAATATTAATGGTATGGCATGAGGTGATGGTTATGCGAATGGGAAAATATGTTATGAGGGGCATATGAGTTAAGCTCGGGCGACAGGTAACCTTTATCGAGTGGTAACTTACGTGATCAGGATTGACTAGTTGGATATGATTATGGGTCTATGATGTGTATAACTGTTTGTGTGAGGTTCTGACCTCACGAGAAGCGGTATGGTGTGATAGTTATAAAGATGTTATATGAATGTTTGTGATATATGTAGGGTACGACAATCTGATGGAATGAGGCTAAAAAGGTAATAATTTGATTGATTTGGCATGGCTAGTTATAATTTTATGTGTATTGATAACACATGCGTATTCCGTGAAATGGTAGAGATGATGTTCATGAGGTGCTTATCTGTTTATCCATATAATATGTTGCATTGTGATTTAATAAAGTGGATTTGAGTAAGTTTTTCTCGTCTGAGAAGTTATGCTGAGTCAGTGTTTATGGGTTTGAGTAAGTTGTGATGTCTATCGGTGCGGTTGTGGTGCCTCGGGTGGTGATCCGGGCACGGTACTTCGTGTTGTGATGCGTGTATTTTCCCACTGCGGTGCGGTTGTTAGTGACGATGTTGTGATGCCGTCACCGGTTGTGGTGGAGTAGGCGGGATGATTATGATATGAGTTTTCGAAAGTGCATACCAGTTATACATAGATTGTTGTTTTGTTTGCTGTTGTTCTTTGTGAGTTTTGGTTGAACATGTAGACTGTTGTTTTGTTTGTTGATGTTTCTTACCAGTTTCAACTTGGGTGTGAGGGTAGAGTATGATATGGGAGAAAGTTGTGTATGTTTTGTTGTTGTGATGGTATTGTGATTTTCTGTTGATAGGGCACAGTTGTAAGAGGTTGTACAGAATATTTGACCTTAGTGTAGATGAGACATCGGTGCACATAGTCATGGCAAGTGATTCGTAGAACATGTGTGGTAATGATCTGAAAGCTGCAGGTGGTTTTAATCTTTCGTTGGGCCAGTGAGGGAAGGGTGTTTGGATTTAGTGTCTTGTTAAGTCATGTATGAGTTTTGCAGTGATGAAAGAAAAGAACTTGATGATCTTGTGTGAGTGTACGTAACACGTGTGGATCGTGAGTTATACTTTTGGCGATAGAAGTTTTATATAGTCTATATAGAGTGGTATGTCATGTTGCGGTAATGTGGAAGAGTTGGAGTATTGGTTATGCTAAGTGTTTTGCGGTATTAGTTAGATGGAGTGCAGAGTGAATTGAAGTATGAGAACTATTTAAGTAAGAAAGCCTTGGAAATAGGAACGGTTATAGAAATGAGGTTATAGGCGGTTATGTTTGACGTGTGGTGGTGATGAGGATGATGAGATGATTTAACTAAGGATTTAGTATTAGTGAGTTACGAGGACGTAACATTTGTCTTAAGAGGAGTAGGATGCGATAAAAGTGAGTTTCATGGTTGTGCATGTTGTAAAATAATTAGAAGTAGAGTGTTAGCATAGCGTAAATGAGGGATTTGTTTTGTGGTTGATGTTGTTAAAAGGTCATGGTCGTGCTTGTAGTAGTGTGATGTTTAGGAGTTCGAGAGTTTTGATAGTGGCATGGTGATGTTTATGAGTGTAAGTAAACTTCGAGGACGAAGTTCCTTTTAAGGGTGGTAGAATGTAACATTCCGTTTGATGTTAGGGGTATTTTGATATTGGATTGGCTCTGGGTGATGTATTACGGAGCTAGTTGGTAGTGTATGGAGTTAGTGTTGAGAGAGATATAATGGAGTCGATACGATATCGTGAGCCATGTTGTGGAGGTAGGAATAGTTAGTGGGGTTGGTGTTACGAGTTCATGTTTGGGTTGGAGTTTTGTTTTGAGTTCTTAGTCACGTTGTTGTGTCTTGATCGAGTTAGTATGTTTGTTATTGAGTATGGGTTGAACTTCGGGGACGAAGTTCTTTTTAAGGAGGGAAGACTGTAATACTCCGTATTTTTGAGTATTTGGGTACTCTATCGAGTAGGCCTTACTCTGTCGAGTAAGGGTGAGTTGCGTTTTAAAATAGTTTCTGACCTGTTGGGTACTCGATCGAGTAACTAGGATACTCGATCGAGTAAGGGGGTACTCGATCGAGTACCTTAGGTACTTGATCGAGTAGCCGGTTTACGGGGAGTTTTTCTCGGGTTTTGTTAATTATGCGATTAAGATATATAACCTTTTTCCGTCATCATTCTAAACACTTTTGCAAAACCTAATTTACTGTCAAAGAGAGAAAGCAAGTACGTTCATCATCTTAATCGCATTGTTAGCAAATCCCGGAGTTTAGAAGGTCGGTTTTCATCGTTGGTTATACCGTTGAGATCCTTGCGTCGAGGGTAAGATCTATGTACCCTTTTTATTATCTTTCCTTTAAGTTGGTTAAACCCTAATCTAGGGCTTTGGGGGTTTTGAGTAGTTTGTGATTTGGTAGCATTTGTATGTTGTATGATAGGAGGAGGTTTTGTAGAAGAAGCCTTTTGATACAGCTGTAGAGACCGTCTGATAGTTGTGCTTTCCAGGTAGGATTTCCTACTCAGTATTAGTCCCATAATGGGATGATTGTTGATGTGTTGAGATTGATTGTTTGATATAGTAATTGTATTGTGACGGTTGTGATTGTGATTGTGATCGTTGTCTATGGTTCTCGAGGCGTGTCCTCGGCTGAGTGAGGTCACTTGCGGGAGTGGCTTCACGCCCTAGTTTCGCCCTTCGTGGAACCCGCCACGGAAGGGGATGTGCACATTAATGGACAGGGTTATCGCTCATTATGAGGAGCGGGGATTTGGTGGGTACGGCCGCGGTCCCCCATCGCGTGGCTGGTCCAAAGGACGATTGGTGATTGAGATTGTTGGGATTGGTGTGATTGTGTGTGTGACGGTTAAGCTGTCTGTTTATCTTATTGTTGATATATTGAGTTGTGTGATTAGTATTGACCCCGGTTAAATGTTTTAAAAACTGTGGTGATCCATTCGGGGGTGGTGAGCAGTTATTGAGCAGGTATGATATGACGCGTATGGGATAGTTGGGATGAGTCATCACGTGGCAGTTAGAAGTCTTCCGCTGTGTCAGACGATGTTTTATAGCTTTGATAGTTTTAGCAGTAGACCGTCTGAGAATCTTGTATTTCTTTTTATCAGTTTAGAATTGCTATGTAATCACTTTAAACTTTATTTTCTTTTAAAGTTGTTTCGTTATTGTCTTATGAATATCATGCCTCGGGTAACCGGGATGGTGGCATCCTTATACCTGAGTGGTCCTGGTAAGGCACTTGGAGTATGGGGGTGTTACAAATGGTATCAGAGAGACTCTGCGACCGTGTGGTGAGCCCGTGGTCGGGAGTACCCGGGTCACTCACCTAGCGGGGGAGGATTCTGGGCTTGGCTGCAGTCAAGTTGGAGGCACATCGAGGACGTTGTGTTCTTTAAGTGGGGGAGATTGTAACACCCCGAGTTATTGAAAGTAAGGTTGTCCCACATCGGGGAATTGAGGAGGTTGTGATATGTTTATAAGGGATTCCACCCACCACTTAGTAACAAGGCCTTGTGCTTTTGGGCTTAAGTGAGGACAAGTAATGGGCCCAAAGGTACACATCCCATCTTATTGGGGTTGTGTTACGACCGTGGTGGGTTGGGTTGTTATAAATGGACAATCCTAAAACCTGTAACCAATGAACCCAATGAATATAGGGAGTCAATTAAAATGAACCCGGGGTAAAGGTTGTAGGAGCTAATGCAAAGACTTGGGAGACGTCCTAAAGTCGCGAACTCGCCCTACAATTTTGAACCGGTCACCATGGGATATGAGTCGGGATCGCTATGTGTTTATCCTGTGAATTGTGTACCTATATGGTGATGTGTGACATGAATCAATGGATGTATGTATGTGGAGAATGGGGAATATGTAGAAAAGATGGTGATAATGTGATTTCGTATGTTGTTGATTGAAAGCATGTTGCATGGTAGTTGGTTTACAATGTTGGTTGGAATTGTTAGAAAAGTGTATGAGAATGATGAGTAATGTGTTGGAAATGGATGCATTTATTGGAAAAGATGGGGTAGAAATTGCATGAGAATATGAATTTTGTGATTATGAATATGTTTAAGTGACGAAGTGTATTTGTAATGTTGTATTAGTAACATGGAAATAGGATTTGTAATGTATGAGAATGTTGTGTTACGAAAAGTTATAAAATTTAAAGTATGCGGTTAGTACATGACTTATGAGTTAAATAATATATGTGCATGATGGATGTTGTTGCTTGATTTTTGAAAATAGAAACATATGATTATGAATATTGGTTTTATGAGTTTTGGACTGGTTTTGTTTGCTTGGTTGTTGTTTAAGTTGTTTGGAAGTAAAATCAAGTCGTTCTTACGGCTCCACAAGCAAGACCGATGAAGTTAACCTTCTCGAGCCATCCAAGAAGAGTATCCCACCAAGGAAATTCACAAATCTTGGGGACACTTACTCCAATGCTCTAAAGAGGTTAATGAAGCAAGGCAAACTCCAACCCATAGGACCTACTCCCGAACCCGAAAAGAAATCCAAATTCTGGGACGAGAACTCGTACTGTGAATACCATAGGGGTAAGGGGCATGACACAAAAAAATGCTACAAATTGAAAAATATGCTTCAAGACATGATTGAGGATGGTCGACTACCGATACCGCCGGGAGGCAAACCCAACAACACTCAGAACCCTCTTGGGATTCTAGTGATCACAAGTGAAGAATCTACCTTTGATTGTTCACACCTCATTTCTCCAATTGAAGATGAGATCCACGCGATCGAGAATGAAGGGTTCTACTCTACCATTTCCCCTACCATCGCCGACATCATCGCATGGGCAAGGAGTGTGGATAGGCAAGTTTGGGAATTGGAAAACGTGGTGACAACCTTACATAACCCCAATGCAACACCCAAAGAACATGCGCCACTAACTTTCTTTCAAAATGCTACTATGCAAGAAATAGTCGCCGTGGTTGATAAACTAGTCGACCAAATCACACAATTAGAGGACGAGATCATGAGAATGAGGGAACTAGCTACAATCAATGGAGTATGGGCCGATGATGATGAAGACGAGTATCTCATTGAACACTCCCTAGTCAAGGTAATAGTCCAAAATGGTGAAGACCAAGATGTGGACCACCTAACTCGTTCGGGGCGTCCATATCAAAGCACTAATCAAAACAGTCCAACCAACGTTATCACACCAAATGATAATAAAGATGACTCTACCGATCATTTGCTCAAGCAATTACAGAAGACAAAGGCTGATCTTTCAGTCTGGCAACTAGTAGCAAGCTCATTTCCACATCGCCAAGCTTTACTGCAAGCTTTGGCCAAACTAAATTTAGCACATAACTCCACACCCGAAGATGTAGTCAACTTAGTCTTCCAAGAATCACCGAAGCTAAGTAATCCTATTACTTTCTCAGACGAAGATTTGCCACCCTTTGGTGCCAGTCACAACTTGGCTCTCTACATCACCGTCATTTGTCTAAAGAAGAATGTGCCAATGACCTTGGTTGATGATGGCTCCGCGGTCAACGTCATACCCCTCAAAACGGCATACAAATTAGGCATGAAAAAGTCGGATTGGACCCCTACCAATCAAGGTGTTCGCGCATATGATGGTACACGACGAAAGGTAGTATGACTCGTTAACCTAACCATAGCCACAAGGCCAATTGAGCGAAAGGTTAACTTCCAAATAGTGGACATTGAAGCTTCCTTCAACATACTTCTAGGAAGACCTTGGATTCACGCTTCCAAAGCGGTAACATCCACCCTTCATCCAAAGATCAAGATCCCACTAAATGGCAAAGTGGTGACGATCACTTCGTCACCCATCAAGGCAATAATCGAAAAGAAGTCAAATAATCAAGTCCTTGCAGATCCAGTATATGAACTTGGAGGCTTTCAAAGCATAAGTGTCATAGAAAGTGAATTGGCACCCTTATACTACGATCCCTACTCCAACTTGGTGGTCAACCACATACTCAAATCCCAGGGATACTTCCCTGGAATGCCTTTGAACCCTGTCCGAAGAAACACCTTCGCACCCTACAAGGAAGGCAACTCAAAAAGGATACCACTTGGACTAGGGTACAAACCCACTAAAGAGGAAGTTCTTGAGATGCTTGCTCAAGTTCAAAACCGTAAGTACGTAGGAGTCCAAATGCGACCCTATCTCCCTACCCTAAATGGATACTTTGTTAAGGAAGTAAGCCAAGAACTCTTTCACGGGTTTCCGGAACCTTGGCACTATCTCGAAAGGAAGCTAGCCGGAATCGAGATCTTTCACGATTGCTACTTTATTCCTCCAGAAACGGTTCCTACCGTCAAAGCTCGTCAAGCACCTTGCTTAGACGAACAAGCTGTTAGTCTATTGTTTGGAGAAGATCGATTTGTTAGAGCCGCGCAGGATGAGATCATTACCATGATACTTCAAGACGACCACTTCAACCCTACCGCGTTAATCACAGAAACAAACGCGAATCATCAGAATGGATGGAGAAAGTCAATCAAGTGGACCAACAATCAAGGAAGACTCTTCAAGCTCACCACTGGAAAAGGAGAGGTGTTCAAAGGAGAACCAAAAGACGATGAATTCGAGTCAGAGTCGGAGTCAGAGTCAGAGTCAGAGTCTAGAGAAGTCACTAAGGAGTCTCCTCCTGTTGTCACCCCCATTCCCTTTGTTTCTCCTAGCCTAGCCTGAAATAGTAACAGTAGTTCGGGAAATGTCCCAACAACTGTCCCTTTACCGCCACTGACCACATATCAGATGGCTTCTTTGTTTCAACTTTTCTCAAACTTTAATATGAATAAATCAGGTTCTACTTACTCTTTGTGTTATCTTAAGTGCAATTCTGTTTACGATGATACTGAGGATGACCCAGACCCAGACTCATTTGAGATACCTCCTTACGTAGCCAAAGAATTACTACAAGAAGGGGAAGGGGGACCAGTAATAGAGAACACCGAACCCATCAATGTAGGAACTGAATTAGAACCCCAAGAACTTAGGATAGGGACTACCTTGAGCTCTACCGAAAGGGCCAGTTTCATAGACCTCCTACACGAGTTCAAAGACTTCTTCGCTTGGTCCTACAAAGACATGCCAGGGATCGACAGGGATATCGCCGAACATAGAATCCTAATTAAGCCAGGCTTCAAGCCCGTGAAACAGAAGCTTCGTCGAATGAGAACAGAATGGGCTCTCAAGATTAAGGAAGAAGTCGATAAGCAATTCAAAGCCGGGTTCATCAAATTTTCCGAGTATTCTGACTGGGTAGCCAACATAGTACCTGTACCCAAAAAGGATGGGAGAATCTGTGTTTGTGTTGATTTTAGGGACTTAAACAAGGCAAGTCCTAAAGATGACTTCCCTCTACCGCATATTGACATATTGGTGGATAATACCGCAGACCCCGCGTTACTATCCTTCATGGATGGGTATGCGGGTTATAACCAAATCAAGATGGCCATAGAAGACATGCATAAGACAGCCTTTTTCACTCAATGGGGAACCTATTGCTATACGGTCTTACATATCAACGCACCGTAACTACACTCTTACATGACATGATGCACAAAGAAGTTGAGGTATACGTAGACGACATGATTGTCAAGTCGAAGGATAGGGAAGGGCACTTTGCGAACCTTCGCAAATTCTTCTCAAGGCTACGAAAATACAACATGAGGCTCAATCCTCAGAAGTGCGCATTTGGAGTAACATCTGGCAAACTCCTGGGATACGTCATTAGCCAACGAGGTATAGAAATAGACCCTTCCAAAATCAAGGCTCTGATCGAAATGCCACAAGCCTCAAACAGAAAAAGAAGTCAGAGGATTCCTGGGAAAAGTGCAGTATATAAGTCGATTCATATCGAAACTCACCATGATTTGTGAACCTATCTTCAAGAAGCTCAAGAAAACGGATCACACCATGTGGGATGATGACTGTCAGAAGGCATTTGACCGAATCAAGGAGATATTAGCTAAACCACCAGTGCTCATGCCACCTCAACGAGATCAACCTCTTGGTTTATATCTCACAGTAACCAAAACAGCCATGGGCGCCATGCTAGCTCAAACCGTAGGAAATGAAGAAAGGGCTATCTACTACCTTAGTAAGAAGTTCTTGGAGTACGAGTGCAAATATTCACAACTCGAAAAGACATGCCTCGATCTTGTGTGGGCAACGAAGAAGCTACGCCATTACATGCTTAGCTACTCCGTCAAAATATACTCCAAAATGGATCCAGTCAAATACCTCTTCGAAAAACCCGTCCTCAACGGACGCATAGCAAGATGGACTTTGATGCTCTCAGAGTTCGACCTCAAATACGTGCCTCTGAAAGTTATAAAAGGGCGCGCCGTTGCCGAATTCTTTGCAGAAAATCCCATCAACGATGCACAAACAATAGATACTTGGTCATTTCTAGACGAGGATATACTCCAAACCGATGTAGACTCCTGGGACCTTTATTTTGATGGAGCGTCAAACTTAAGAGGATTTGCAATAAGAGTGTTGCTCATTTCTCCTGAAGGTGAGCATACACCAATCTCTGTCAAACTCGACTTCGAGGTGATAAACAATGCTGCAGAATACGAAGCTTGTCTCATTGGACTACAAGCGGCAGTGAGCTTAGGCATTAAAAACCTCCGAGTACATGGGGATTCATCCCTGATCATCAATCAAGTTACGGGATCTTGGAAAATCCGAAGCGAAAGCCTAGCACCCTATCAAGCCAGAATAGACCAAGTTGCCCAATTCTTTGATCACGTGACCTATCTACACCTACCTCGGGAAGAAAATCAATTTGCGGATGCTCTTGCAAAACTCGCATCTTTGATTAATATGCCAGATGACATGGTGGAAATGCCTTTGTGTATCGAGCGACGGTCAGAGCCAGCCTATGTTCACCAAATCGCCGATGAAGAGGAAATCACACAGGAACCCTGGTTCCAAGCAATCCTAAATTTCAAGCTCAATGGTACCTATCCACCAGATATGGACAAAAGGGGACAACGTGATATATGCCTACTAGCTTCCCAATACGTTCTCGTGCAAGGAGAGTTATACAAAAGAACACCTCTTGGTGTAATCCTATGTTGCCATCATTCACAGGCACGGAAAGTGATGGAAGAAGTTCATGATGGAGAATGCGGTCCTCACATGAGTGGGCCCATTATGGCCAAGAAGATCACACGTTTGGGGTATTATTGGACCACAATGGAATCCAATTGCATCAAGTATGTAAGACATTACCACAACTGCCAAATCTTCGGGAATGTAAAACACGTCCCTCCTTCATTGCTCTATACAATGACATCACCTTGACCATTTTCTGCCTGGGGAATTGATATAATCGGGAAGATAACCCCAGCCAGAACAGGAGGTCACTGTTTTATCCTAGTGGCAATCGACTATTTCACCAAATGGGTAGAAGCGGCTTCCTACACTAGTCTCACGGCTAGAAACGTGGCAAAGTTCATACAAAACAACATCATCTGTCGATACAGTTGCCCACATGAGATCATTAGTGATAATGGATCACATTTCCAAGCTGAGACTGAGCAATTGCTAGCCAAGTACAAAATTAGGCATCACCACTCTTTGCCATATAGACCACAGACTAACGGCGTGGTAGAGGCGGCAAACAAGAACGTTTTCACAATTCTCAAGAAAATGATTGACAACTATCGAAAATGGCCAAGCAAGATACCCTTTGCTTTGTGGGGATATCGCACATCCGTTAGGACACCCACTGGGGCCACACCTTTCTATTTGACCTACGGCATGGAGGATCTACAGCCAGTCGAGTTAGAAATACCATCCTTGCGTATCTTACTCGAAATTCAAATCCCGGAAGGCGATTGGAAGAGGGATAGATATGAAGAACTCATCCTCCTGGATGAACGTAGGCTACGCGCCTTGCATAACGTCCAAACATATCAAGCACGTATCAAACGAGCTTTCAACAAAAGGGTTAAGCCAAGAAACATCAAGGAAGGAGACTTAGTACTCAAGTCGGTTAGAGCTCTTTTACCTGTCGATCCACGGGGAAAATTCAAACCTAATTGGGCCGGGCCATTTCTAGTCAAGTCCATCCTTCCAGGGGGTGCGGTTAGGATTACAGACCTAGATGGGAATGAATTTTCCAACGCAACAAACCTTGACCAACTAAAGCGGTATTATGCCTAGAATAGGAAGAAAAACGCGCCTCGCGTAACCTCACGTGTCGCTCTTGTGGCACTAAATAAACGGCCCCTGGCCAAGCTGAAATAAGCTAATGTCACTATGCTCTTGCATTTTGACAAATTTGTCATCCTCATATCATCGAATAAACTAAATCTGCACCTTCAGAGTAAGTAAAAAGCTCATGCTTATTTTCTAAAGTTCATTACAAGCTCTTGCTTAGAACAATTATTCTTTTACATTTACTCAAACTACGCGCAAGGGTTTGATTTCATTTTCTTAATGAATACGTAGGCAATCCTTCACGGGATACAACCCATTATTTTCAAAATGTAAATAGAAGGACATTTGCATTGCATTTGGAATTCGACAAGAATAATAAATAGAAAAATCACAACGGTTTCATAACCAATTAACCTTTTTTATTTCATTCATTTTCTAGTAATAATACGTTACATAATAAAAATAAAATAGGCTAGGATTCTAAAAACCCCACCTTCTTATTACAATAATAATAATAATAGTAAATAATAATTAAGACTTGGGCTATTCCTCCATCTTCCCTTTGCCCTTGTCATTTTTGTCATACTTCTTGTCACGACCTCGAGTCGGACGCTCTTGCGCCACTTCGGACCTAATCACCAACGGTCTTTCTCGAGGTCTAGCCTTCCCATTCTTATCAATCACTTTGTCCACGACAGGAGAGGTCTTCGGTTTCTTCGAAGGATGAACAACTCGAAACCCGGCTTCCTCCTCTCCCTCAGTCAGATGCTTCTCTTTCTCCTTTTCCACCTCACACACCTTGTAGTCAACAGACTCGCACTTCCTCAATCTCTCGAGCTCTTCCGGAGTAGTAGCTTTCCTCCCTCGCAGATAGGAATCCGACACCCATAAGGCACTAACAGAAGAGTTCAAGAACAATAAATTTATTTGAGCCCATTTAATGGCCCACTCCCTTAGACTCTCAGTAGTAAGCGCCACGGCAGTCTGCGGGACGGTGTCAAGCTTCGGGATTGTCTGCTTTAGTCCAACCTGTCTCATCAGCCTTTCCGGGAAAATGCATACCATGAATTCCAAGCCAGGAATGCGCACAGATCGAGTAGGTTCCAAAGAAGATACTCCAGTGACAGATTTGAGGTGCCACCATGGTACAATCTACCTAATCAAGGGGCCATCATCACTCTTCAATTTATTCTCCCAATAATTGCAAACTCGAGTGAAGTCCACCATGTAAAGCCTGGTCCTCATTGAGATCGAACGAGCATGATAAGAAGGAACATGAACTGGGGGCTCGATCAATCGAAGACGCTCCATAAGCTAAACCTACCAAAAGCGGGTATTAGAACGAAAAAAAAAACAAAAAAAAAAACGAAAAAAAAGACAAAAAAAGAAAAAAGAAAATTGTTCTTTTACCTGCAAGATAACGGGACTTCCCAAGTACGGTAGGTCGCGATTGGATTTCCTATTATCCAATCCCAAAAGGATCTCTCCTAAGCATAAACAAGCTGGGCTCTTGCGCATATCCATTTGCTCAACTAGGCCCAGGAGACGAGGATCACCTCTCAAGTCTTCATCAACATGCCCTTGAAGGACATATACATGCAACAAACAAAATCCGAATGCCCTTCGCCTAGCAACATAAGAAACGGTGGAGTCGGCTCTGTTAATGAATCGGTCAATGAAGTCCAAAATTCGCACTCCTTTCGAGGTCACTAAACGGTCCACCTCAATTCTATTCAATCCAAGCAAGTCTCTAAATTTGCTCTTATACCCTTGTGAATTAGAAGAAATGTCAGGCAAGTGCTCTGGGTCCCACCCACTGATCGCAGCAATTTTTCAGGAAATGGGCAAATGTCGCTTCCGGGGAACGCAAAAACATGATAGTTCGGGTACCAATAATCAAGACAAGCATCTAAGAATGGTTTGACAATCTTGATAAGCTTTAAACTCAACAAAGATCCAAGATTATAAGCGCCCATGTCGTGCTTCTCCATGTTGGAAAACTCGTTGGTCCACTTTTTTAGGCGAATCTCCAAAGTATTCATGATGAGTGATTATATTGAGTTTTATGTAATAAGACAAAGAAGAGACTGAAGAATTGTGTGAATAAAACCTCTATCAACGTCTCTATTTATACTAAAATCCGTTTTCCTAAAATCTGCCAGAACAGACACGTCTGGGAACAGGCGCAACTCCTGCTGCGCCTCTTCCTCGGCAAGGTTTCTGTGATTTTCCGCGTTGGATCTTTCCTAAATTTCTTGGCGAATAATTTCCTATTCCTACGGGTTATTATTTTGGTAAATACGTGAAAATTGCCATATTTCGTGTTTACTAAATCCGCGGACACGCATTTCGAGGCAATATCAGCATTTTCGTCATTTTAGCACACTTGTATATTTTCATTTTAGGGAATAATTTTCATTTTAATGTAATTTATTTCAAAACTTATATATATTTCTTTTATTTTTGTTTCATTTGTAATCATTTCATTTCTAACTCATAGGTTTATATTTTTTTCATTTTTTTAGGGGTAACCCTCCCTACCGTCCGGTCATTTTCGGCAAATTTTTTGCATTTTTGGCACTTTCTTTTGCATTTTTTTGCACTTTTGAGTCATTCGTTTTGCGCTAATTTAGGCCATATGTATATACAAATGTGTGTTCTATGTAATTTCTATGTAAATTTCGGCAGCATGACGGTATAAACCGTCATCTACCAAACCTGTTCAAAGCTAACCTGCAGATACAAGCAACGCAGCCCAGCAGCAAAGGCGCTCAGGCCATCATATATACAGCCAAAAAAGGGGAAATTTACACCAAACTGGGGGCTCGAGCCCCAGGCAAAATCCAAAATGTCCAAAATGTAAGTCCTAAAATGTACAAATGTGCAAAACAAACAACAATAAAACAAAACTACTACCGGTCGCCCTCTAGCTCCGCAACTCTTGCCGCGAAAGCATCAACCTCGGCGTCACGAACCTCGAGCTCCCTCAACAAGCGAGTTGTCTCCTTCCGAGACTGGGCCAACTCTCGCTCCAGCTCACGATCCCCCTTCAAACAATAAAACTGGCTCATGTCAATAATTTCAAGCAATTACAAGAAAAGTCGGAAAATCAAAATTCAAAAATGAAATAGACACAAGGTTCATACCTGAAGACCTCGACCGCCGACAAGCGCCTCGACGGCAGTAGCTCGCAGCCAGTTGGCCACCTTCCGTAACGCCACAAACCGAGACGGCGCAACCTACATTTTCAAAAAGAAGTTCTCAATAATTGAATAAATTCAATCAAATGTGTTCTTACACAAAAATCATGCAAATTAGAGGCTCACCCTCCGAATCAGATGCTGCCAATCGTCCAGGCCAGCATCCGTCACAGCCACGTCAAAGTCACGCAGCTCGGAGATCGTCGTCCTCCCGGTCGTGTCAGTGTACTCAAGGGTCTCGGGGTACTCTGAGGGCTCGATGCCCGCCGCCTCAACCTCCTGGGAAGTCAAATGTTTCTCATTAATCGATGATCTTTCATCGTATTCTCAAAATCAAGAATAAAGAAGAGTATGATCCTCACCACAACCGGCCAGTACGCCAACCTCCCATAGAGGAACGCCGAGTAGTCCTCACCAGGAAGAAGGAGGGCGTCACCACCAACGCCAGCCAAGTCAGCCTCCCTTTCAGCCTCAGAAGGCTCCCTGAACATTGTCCTGGGAGGATCGATGGGAACCGTCAAGACATCCTAAGAGCACTGACGAGCCAAGCGCTCGCCCAAGTACCACACAGGACCCGTCGACGTCCTCAATAGCAGCCGACTCGAGCTCTTATGTCGAAGGACCTCAGCCACAAAAGGAGGCACTCCGGCGTACTCCGCTCAAGGCCTGGGCACCCACTGGGACAAGACAAATAAGGAATCATTCTTATGATCGGTTAAGAAGTAATGAAGAAGCAAAATGAATATAAGTGAGATGCTCACGCTGTCCAGCTGAAGAGCGTTCACATCTTGCCGGTAGACACCGTGAGAGGAACGCTTGCTCCTCGTCCGACACATCACCCAATCCCTCACGACGGGATAGGCCTTCTCCAGCGGCTCCGTCCTCTTGGGCGAGAGGCTTGGAAAGTAGGAGTACACCCACGCCTGTAAAAGCAAGATAGTCAATAAACGATCTTTCATAATTTGACGAGAAAAAGAATTGATTTTAGTCTAAATGAAGGTTCATACCTCCAACAGTAGTCCAGGTCCGACAGAACCAGGAGAAGTCCCCTTCTCCATCAACTCCGGACGAACCATGGCCCTCATGAAGCGGATGAGGACCGCAAAACCAGCAGTGACCCAGTCCCAATGCCTTAGGGAGCTCAGGTCAGAAAGGAAGGGAAGAAGCTTCGTCGACAGCCTCTCTCCCTTGTCTCCGAGGTAGATCGAAGACAGAAACCACCAAAGCCACAAACGGGCCCTCTGCTCAGCTTTACAGGGAGGAGGAGCCGTCTTTCTCCCGTCAATCACCACCAGCGCCGGGGTATTCCCCGCAAAGTAGTCTCGGACATAGGAACTGAGCAGCAAACCAGGCACTGTAACAGCCTTCGGCGACAAGTTCCAGCCGATCAACCTCCTAGCCTCAGCTTAGTCCACCCTCATGGCAGTCTCCGGCCACTCCACAGCCTCAGTCCCATACGGCAGACCAGAAATCATGCCGTAGTCCTCCAACGTGACTCCCACCTCACAAAAAGGCATGTGAAAAGTGGAAGTCGTGTCCCAGAATCGGTCCAAGAAAGCGCGGACTAGGCTAAGGTTAGCCCGCAGCTTCCTCTTCGCGATATCCCTCCAAGCCTGCACCAAGTCACCAAACGCTCCCCGCTCGATCATGGCGCGCTCCTCCGCCGACAGCCTCTCGTAGCACTCCATCGCCGTCGTGTAAACCAAGAACGACCTGATGTTCCCGGCCTCCTATTGTGATATGAAACAAAAGCTATCTTTAGTTTTGAATGAAAATTGGGAAGGAAATGAGCAAGTGAAATGAAAGAAGATGAATGATGAGTGATGAATTCAAGATTACCAAGCTCTTCACCATCCTGTAGGACAAGTGACCCTCCACAGCCCAAAGCAAGTCCCTGTTGTCCCAGGTCTCAGCCCACGCGGGTGCTCCCCTCAGCTGACGACCGCCTCGCCCAACGTTGGCCCGCCTCGGGGCCTCCTCCTCCTTAACAGCCTCCTCCAAAGCCTCCTCGATAGCACGAGAAGGGTCAACAGCAGTGTCTATCTCCATGGGAGCTCTCCCAGAAGTAGAAGCCTCGTTGCCTGCAACATTAAAGTAATTTTAGGCCGCGTCACATGACGACAAGCCTTGGTTAGGGGACTTTCGAGCCTTCGGGAGCCCTGAAATCGCTCTTTTCTCGCCATCTTTGCCCGTATTCCCACAAACGCGATCACTCATGTGGTAGTTAGGGTGAAGTCAAGCCTAAGTTGAAGCCTAGTCATGGGTTCGAGTAGAAATTTCGGCAGCATTTCGTTATAACGACGATTATGCCCTAGAAAAGTGTCCTGAAAAAGCCGTCACAAACCAGAATTCCGAGATGGTAAGACGTTTACCCGTCATCCAAGGATCCCAAATATCAAGTTTCATCGCAAATGGGCAATCCTAAGGCCATTTTCGAAGCAATTTACGGTTTAGTTGTAAAACCGTCTCAATTTCACTCAAATGCTCAAAATTCAACGAAAATTCAAAACAAATACGTGGTTATGATCCTTACACTACCAATTAGCCATTTACACAATCAATTTTGCAAGGCAAAATCATTTGGGGGAAAAGCCCCAAATTTTCGACATTTTAGGGTTGAAAACCCTAAATTTTGTCGATCAAATTCATCTATTATAGAAGATTAATGCAAGAATGATATACATACCTCGATTAGTCATGATGAATGCAAGCTTTTGGATCAAATTTTGGCGGAAATGGTTAAGATTTGAGAGAGAAATTGGTAAATTGTATTTCGAACAAATGAATTGAAATACCTTTGTTTATCGCGTTTTTACGCAGAAAAGACGCCTCCAAGAATAGACGCAGCAGGCGCTGCGCCTCTTCCAAGAGAAAGAGCTCTTACTGCGCTTCTTCCTGAGGTTCCCTTCATACGAGTTTTCAAAAATTCGTCATGAGTTCGTTATTTGTAGGCCCATCTTTGGTGCGCCTCTTCCTCGATGCCATTATATCTTTTTGGTCCGTTTGACGATCATTTTTCGTTCAAATCCGCATTTCTAAGCCAACTGCAGACTATTATACGTTATTTATCTCTTCCAAGACCTTGCTTGTCACAACAAGCCGGTATTCCTTCATAGGTGTTTCGACACGCCTTCATTATATTCCCCCAGCGAGAGTAAGCGGACAGATAATCCCTCTCGAGACATGGAGATAACTTTCTGATAAGGTTCCCCACACGAGAGTTCACGACATACAATCGTCCTTCTCAAGTTCTTTCGAAGTTTGTTTGAAGACGACCCAAGCAGATTTCTCCCAGCAGTTCCCGCATGTGTCCTGCTATTCACAACACTTCTTGTTTTCCCGCGGAGTGCGATAAAGGTGTCGTTCTCCCGAAGTTCCCAAACCAGTAGAGTTCCTACACTCGAGCCTTAGTTACCCCTTAGTTTGAAATTATATTCGGGCCTCCTTCCCATTGATGCTTTCCTTTAGGGCCCCACACCCTAGCACCAATCCTTACTTATCTTTTAGGTCTTACCCTTAGCTCCTACACTTACCCTTAGTTCCTATGCACCTCCAGAAGGATCTCGAGAAGAAGTCTCAGGTATGGTCTCTTCTTATGGCTGGCGAGCTTCCTTACGTAATCTAATGGACTTTAAACGACCCTCCCCGATAGTCGACAGACTCTAAAATGTTCCCGACGACAGGTCCTTGGTTCAGACCCCTTGAATCGCCTCGCGTCGCCATAGTCGTCAGGTTGTAATCTTCGATTGACCTGATGGCTATACTTTGACTTTCGCCTTGTCCAAGCCTCAGTCAAAGTGGGGGCTCTGTAGATATCTCATTTATGCACCTCCCGCAAACCACCCGGTGATGATTGGGCCGCATGTTTGGTACACGGAACGATTTGTGACAGTTCATAAGTTTATCGTCACGTGATTGATCAAACACTAATGTCTACCTCTTAGTTGTCATCTACGCGCCGATACAGTCATTTTGACAGTAATTAGAGTACATTTGGAGTCCGGGCCTAAAACCGTCTTCATTTTCTGATAACCGTTAAATCCCGAGTCAGAATGTTCTGGAATGTTCCGGATATTTCTATTCTATATTTTATAAATCTTTCACAATCTTTTAATCTTTAGTAAAGAATTTCCCGTAATATTCATACAAAATATTAAGGAAAATAAGATTAATCCGTTATTCCATAACTTAAACACGGAAATCTTTCTTCCGCAGGAGGAAACCACCTGGGAACAGACGCAGCAGGTGATGCGCCTCTTCCAAGAGACGCAGTGACTGCTGCGCCTCTTCCCAGGTCCTTTTCTGCGTATTTTTCGTATCTTTTTCATATCTTTTCGAGATTCACTTCCAAATTCTCTCCGAAAACCCTATTCCTTCACGTGATTAGTATAAGTAGGAGCCTTCGCTCCTCATATTTCTCACGCGAGTGTCCGCCCTTCTCTTCTCCCTTTGCATTCTAAACCATGTTCTTACTTTTTGGTGTCTACGTGCTTGAACATTCAACCACGTAAGCTCGGATCCTTCTGAGTACCAGCCTCGTTTTGCTTGACCGACCAATTTCACCAACTCCACAACTAATCAACTTAATTAATCTTAATCGTTTTCCTCTTACGAGGGCACTTTTGTTACATTCGAGTCGAGCATCACTAATCGTAAACTTAGTTCATCTCGTTTCGTCAAACATGTAAGTCTGAGGGTGTAAATCTCTCTTTTATTTATTGTTCTTTACTTTTTGTATCATTAATGTAAGATTTATGTCGAAAATACTTATTAAGACCAATTTCTAAAACCTCGTTTTAAACCCTTTTCACGGATTACCAGAAGACAAACCGTCGAGAAAGGACACAGCAACTGCTGCGCCTCTTCGAAGGAGCGCAGTGCCTGCTGCGCCTCTTCGTGAGGCTGCCGCAGTTCCTGCTTCCTTTCTTCTTCCTTCGTCCTCTGTAAATTCGTCTTCTTTATTTGTTTTCGTTTGTTTTTGTCAATTCTTTGTTATAATGGCATATTAATTTCTCATATGTACGTAATTTATCATTCCTTAGTATATAATTCATCGTTAATCTCGTTAATCCGACATAAATCCCTTATAATCTCATAATTTGCGGATTTTCGTCATTAAACTCAATACGGGTTGTAGAAATTCGATTCATTCATATTGAGTTTCTGAAATTCGATCTTTGATATATTTCCATCTGTCTATTGTCATATTTGTCATTAATTCTTCATTAATTCGTCATGTACTGTTTAACCTATTTAGTTCACCTATGTCACTAATCGATCGTTCATCCATGTAAATAATTCATCTTAATTCCGTCTCATCCATGTTTTATTGCTTTTATGACTCGTTCATATGTAATTAATGAATTAAATCACTTCTATCCGAGTAAATATATTAATCGATCATTAAATTCACCAATTAGTATTAACGATTTGCAGTTCCGGCTTCACAGCCAGAACTCACCCTTGGAACAAACGCAACAACTGCTGCGCCTCTTCCAAAGGGCGCAGTCCTGCTGCACCTGTTCCAGGATGACTTCTTCCTCTGAACTTCCGTTCTGCCTTGACCTAGTTTATTAGTCTACGTATAATTAACTATTATCCGTATTATCGCCTACTAATCTGTTCATTAATTCGTTCCTTTATTCTTTTTCTTAAATTATCCGTTTTAAAGGTATTTTCGACATAAATCGCTCAACCCAATGTAATTATTGTAATTTTTATTATTGTAATTTTCTTTATTATATTTATCGTTGTATTTTGTATCATTTGTATGCCTTTACATGTAATTGACCATAAATTCCCACTTTGACTAAATTGTTTGCTGATTAATTGTTCACCGACTTAGTCTAATCTTCACATGCTAGGATTAAAACTTGGATGTTGCATTGCATGCATATAATCGACGGTATATCGAGTATAAATAATTTCCCTAATCATTAGTAGAGCCCGCTATCGAGGCAGGCGGGATTAGGTGTTCGATCAAAAGAGCTTCCTAATACGTACCCTCACCCCTTACTCCAGATCTCTGTGAACATCCGTGTTCATTGGCATCCACGAGAGTCATTCTAGACATAGAATGCTAAGGGTAACGAGTTCTTGGTATTCATGTCACTACTTTGTGTCTTGACATGGCACGAGGTATTCGAACGGTTCCAATTTCCCATAAAAATTAGTGGCGACTCCACAAATGCAAACGCTTGTTTCTCAAGCACCCCCGTGGCCCCATGCCACAACACTTCATCAAGAAATTCGGATTATAACGAAATTATAATTATGAAATTACGAGTCATAAACGAAATTACATAAACAAAAGAGTAGAGGTTAGAATTAACCTTCGGTCCTAGCAATTTAGCCTAAGATCAAATATCGAGATCGATATTCTCCTAATCGTTGCACCCAAAATGCTTTAAGAAATGCCTCTCCTTATGCTAGAATGAGATCCCTAATTTCTAATGATTTTAGGGTTTTTTGTGATGTGAGAATTAGGTCAAAAAAAAAGTAACGAAAGATGATCCTCCCTTTCTCTTATGTAACCGTCCAAGAGAGAATAAGGGAAGGAAGATTTTTTTTCTCTTTTTTTCTTTGAGCCGTGTAACACCAAATAAGGAGAGAAAAATCTTCTTATTTTTGGTAGTTATCATAATGTATAAAATGTGTATTATTTATCAATTGTCATTTATGTCGTCCCGTATTAATAAGTCCACACACTTAATACCGGTCCGTCATCATTTACTATGACAATATCGTATAATATATACATTAACTATAAATATCGCATATTTATAATTTGCTTATTAAATATAACCGTTTATGTTTAATTACGAATTAACATCTTAATTCGTTTAAGCTAACATTATATACAATAATTAAATATAACTGTTTATGTTCAATTTACGAATTAACAATTAATTCGTCTCAGCTGATATTATTTAATTGTATTAAATAATCGTCTCATCATCACATTGACTAACTTTTTAGTCAAATACATGGACTAACCTTTTAGTCATATAAGGCATCAATGTAATTATATTTTCATATAATCACATCTCTCAAACACATACTTTAGGTGTGACTTTTAGGGACAAGTTGATCACCGCCATCAGTATGATAATAACGTCAAACTTCTAGCAAGCCAACCGTTATTAGTAAACGTTAATCAACTGATAAAATACAAAGTATACCGTGTGAACATATAAGAGATTTATATACGTTATCACACTAACTGTGGAGGACACTAGCTCCAACAGAGGGAGCTTGCTACCGTCAATGGAATATGGGCCGATGACGATGAAGATCAATACCTCACCGAGCACTATCTAGTCAAGGTTAGGACATAGTCAAAGGCCGCGAAGACCAAGATATAGACCACCATACTCGCTCAGGGCGTCCATATCAAAATGTTTCTCAGAATGGCCCTATAGCTAATGGTCTAGTTACTAACACCAATGTCATCACACCGAATGATGGCGAAGATACATCTACTGACCACTTGCTAAAGCAACTGCGGAAGATAAAGGCTGATCTTTCAGTCTGGCAACTAGTTGTAAGTTCATTTCCTCATCGCCAAGCTTTAGTGCAAGCCTTGACTCAATTGAACGTGGCACACAACGCTACGCCTGACGACGTAGTCAACTTGGTCTTCCAAGATTCAACTAAGCTAAGTAACCCAGTTACTTTCTCAGATGATGTTTTGCCTCCCTTCGACGCCAGTCACAACCTAGCTCTATACATTAGCGTCATATGTTTAAAGAAGAACGTGTCAATGACTTTGGTAGATAATGGATATGCAGTCAATGTCATACCATTGAAAACGGCATACAAATTGGGCATGGAAGAATCAGATTGGACTCCTACTAACCAAGGTGTTCGAGCATACGATGGAACACGACGTAAAGTGGTAGGATTAGAAAGTAGTAACGTCACCTTGCACAAGAAAATCAAGATTCCACTAGATGGTAAAGTAGTGAGGATCACTTCGTCACCAATCAAGGCAGTAGTAGAGAAAATGTCAAGCAACAAAGTAGTCATAGATCCAGTATACGAGCTTGGGGGCTTTCATAACATAAACCTTGTAAAGAGGGAACTGACACCTCTATACTTCAATCCGTACTCCAATTTAGTGGTCAACCACATACTCAAGTCTCAGGGATACTTCCCGGAAATGCCACTGAATACTGCCAAGAAAAATACCTTCGCGCCTTACTAAGAAGGAATCTCTCAAAGGATACCTTTGGGATTGGGATACAAACCCACGAAAGAAGAAGCTTTGGAGATTCTCACTCATTTTCGAAATCGCAAGGACAAGGGATTCAAATGCGACCCTACCTCCCTACCCTAAACGGATACTTCATTAGAGAAGGGAATCAAGAATTATTTCACGGGTTTCCCGAACCTTGGCACTATAAAGGAAGGCAACTAGCTGGAATTGAGATCTTTCACGATTGCTATTTCATTCCTTCAAAAACGGTTTCTACCGTCAAGACTCGTCAAGCACCTTACTTAGACGAACAAGCTATTAGCCTTCTGTTTGGGGAAGATCGACTCGTCAGAGCGGCACAGGATGAGATCATTACCATAATACTTCAGGATGACCATTTCAACCCCGCAACATTAATCACTGAAACCAGTTTAAATAAGCAAGAAGGATGGAGAAAGTCGATCAAGTGGATGAACAACCAAGGAAAACTCTTCAAAGTCACCACTGAAGAAGGAGAGATGTTCAAAGGAAAACCTGAAGACAACGAATTCGAGTTAGATTCGGACTCGGAATCAGAGTCGGAATCTAAAGAAGTCCCTAGAGAGTCTCCTCCTATCGTCACTCCCAATCCCTTTGTTTCTCCTAGCGTAACATCAAGTAGTTACAGTAGCTCGGGAAATGCCCAGCAGCTGTCCCTTTACCGCCACTGACTACTGAACAGATGGCTTCTTTGTTTCAGCTCTTTTCAAAATTTAATATGAATAAATGACATTCTGCTTACTCTTTGTGTTATTCTTAATGCAATTCTATTTACGATCATAATGAGGATAATCCTGACTCAGACTCAATCGAATTACCTTCCTACATAGTTAAAAAAATACTACAAGAGGGGGGAGGGGCACCAGTTATAGAAAACACTGGACCCATCAACGTAGGAACCGAACTAGAACCTCAAGAACTTAGGATAGGTACGACCTTAAACCCGACCAAAAGGGCCGAATTCATAGACCTCCTACACGAGTTCAAGGACGTTTTTGCTTGGTCCTACAAATACATGCCAGGAGTCGACAGGGACGATATTGCAGAACACAGAATTCAAATCAAACCAGGTTTCAAACCTGTAAAATAGAAGCTTCATCGAATGAGGACCGAATAGGCTCTCAAAATCAAAGACGAAGTCGATAAACAATTCAAATTCGGGTTCATCAAAGTTTTTGAGTATTCAGACTGGGTGGCTAACATAGTACCCGTACCCAAAAAGGATCGGCGAATCCGAGTTTGTATCGATTTCAGAGACTTAAACAAAGCAAGTCCTAAAGATGACTTCCCTCTACCACACATCGACCTATTGGTAGACAATACAGCAGACCACGCATTGTTATCCTTCATGGACGAGTATGCAGGGTATAATCAGATCAAGATGGGCATAGAAGTCATGCATAAGACAGCCTTCGTCACTCAATGGGGGCACCTATTGCTATACTGTTATGCCATTTGGGCTAATCAATGCTGAAGCTACATATCAACGCACTGCGACCACATTGCTACATGACATGATGTATAAAGAAGTAGAAGTGTACGTTGATGACATGATTGTCAAGTCCAAAGAAGTAGAAATGTACGTTTCCTACTATGTTTCAATAATTTGATGTTCTTTATGTTGATGTTGTGTGGACACGGGGGGCCCACGGGGGGCGCTTGGGAACAAGCGTTTGCATTTGTGGAGTCGCCACCAATTTTTATGGGAAATTGGAACCGTTCGAATACCTCGTGCCATGTTGAGACACAAAGTAGTGACATGAACACTAAGAACTCGTTACCCTTAGCATTCTATTTCTAGAATGACTCTCGTGGATGCCAATGAACACAGATTTAACAAAGATATGCAGTAAGGGGTGAGGGTACGTATTCGGAAGCTCTTTAATGGAACACCTAATCCCGCCCGCCTCGATAGCGGCCTCTACTAATGATTAGGGAAGTTATTCATATTTGATATGTTGTCGGTTATATGCATGCAATGCAACATCCACAGATTAATCCTAGCATGTGAATTAAAATATGTCGGTGAAAAAATAATTTAGCAATTAGTAATGTCGAATTGAGATTTAGAATTGATTACATGTGAATATAAGCGAATAAATTACAAAAAAAAAATAAACAACGATAATTGAAATTACAAATGAATTATAAAGTGTTATTTGATTTACGTTAAAAATACACTGAAGACGAAATTTTGGAGATAAAAGAGAGAAAAATGAAAGGGTAGAAATTAAAGTGACAAAGTTGGTCAGATTAAGGGTGATATTACGATTATTAGTTAATTGCTACGTCAAAGCGAGAACGGATGTTCAGGGACAGAAATCATCTCAGAACATGCGCAGCATCTGCTGCGTCCCTTAGAAGAGGCGCAGCTGTTCCTGCGTTTGTTCTTGAGTTGAGCACTGGCTGTGAAGTCAGAACCGCTATTTCTTAATGTTCGTTGGTATAATTATGATTAATTATTGATGTTTATGTTGGAATATGTGTCCTCCGACAATAATGCGATCACAACTATTGATCATGATGATCACATGTTTAAGTCTCATTAAAATGAATACAATTGGGAAGTAATATTGTTACTGTCAACTGGTCAACATATATCGGTAATGATTGGCTGACTAGAGTTTGACATTACTGTCGTGTGACGGTGGTGATCAGTTGACCCCCTAGGTCATACCTAAAGGGCAATACTCTTAATTGATTATTTAATTAATCGTATAACGTTACGAGTTAATTAAATTACTTGAAAATTGACGGACGATTTTGGAAGTAAAATTTACGTATCAAATTGAAATGTGATTAAATGAGATACGGTCTGAGTGATTGAATTGTTTCATTACTCGGATGAAATTATTGTTTAAAGAAACAATCGGAATTGAATGAATTATTATAAATACAATCTGTTGTGATTTATAAATTGGTAAAACATTTTGGCACAAGTAATTATGACATTACTAAGTCGATTTTTGTATGTGACGTATTTTTATTAATACGTTGATTTTTAATATGTTAAAAATACATAACAAATATATGTGACATGTGACATGTAACATATAGACAATTGACAAAAATAATATGGATTCCATATTATGTAAAGTGCCGAAAATTGGAGGAGTGTTAGCTACATATTGTGTTTATGTTATAATTAGTAAACATAATGATTACTAATAAGAGTAGGCATGCAACCCTAGTGTGCATTGTTAAGACAAACAAGGGCATGCATTGGGTGGGTGTTCTTCCCTCCTCTTCTCCTCCTACCCGGTTTTCCAAGTGAGCAAGGCAAGGGTTTTGTCTTATATTTTCTACATACACTACTTTGAAATAGTTAGTGAATCATTCTATTATTCCACCATCCAAAATACAAGTTCTAGTGAGAAAAAAAATCCTCCTCTTCTTCTCTCATAAAAACCGAAATATTCAAGGGTTAAATAATATTTTTGGTTCAATTTTCTCCTAGATTAATATTATACTAGTACTTATAATATTAATTAGATTAAGTGTTAAGCCTTGGGTATAAAGCTTAGGGAGAGATCTTATACTAAGATCTTGTTCATCCATAAGGAAAAGCTCAAGATCAAAAGAGAAAGGTGATCTCTTTTGTGCCCTTAAATCCGAAATCAACAATGTAAGGACATGATATCTCTTCTTTAATTATATTATTTGTTTGCATGCATAAAATCCGTTTTATTTTTATGACAAATTAATTTAGACATATATGAGTATGTTAAGTATGTATATGAATCTACATTTCCTTCAATTGGTATCAGAGCGCCACGGTTGTTTGCATGTAAATTGGTTAAAAGTTTTTCCGAGTTATAAGAATAACAAATAAAACTTGTAAAATTTGTGTTATTATGATATATCACGAAATTATTACATGCATGTTAAAATTTCTGGTCCTAAAGTGTTTTAGGATATTTTGGTTATTTTTCGGATTTTTAATGTTCATAATTTACAATAATGACATTTAAATGTGATTTTATGAGTAAAAATGTCATTTTCGGTCTAAAAATAGCTATACTTCGAATTTTTCATTGATTTTTGGATATGTTTTCACATATATTATTTTGAGATAACCTGTAAATTTTCATAATTTTTGGACTTGTTATGCTCGAAAAATGGATTTTTCATTATTAAATTCGGATTTAGGTGAAAAATAGGTTAATATGAGTTAAATTTCGAATCTGGTCATAGTTTTTTAATATGTTGTCACATGCAATTTTACAAGATGTGTGTAAAATAATTGGCTATAAAGAAGTCTTTTTGCATGATTTATGATTTTTTGAAGAAAAATTGCATAAATAGTGACATTATTAGTGAAAAATTAATAAAACATAATCTATGACTTAGGAAAAACGTCTAATGTTGCATTTTATTATATTTTTTAGATCTAAAATTGAAAAGTTAATGAAAATAATTTTTTTCCATGTTCTTATGATTATTTTATTAAAAATCGATAAACCGCAACATTGTTTTTCCGGGAAAATTTCGAAATTTTTAACCTAAGATTTTGAACATTATGAGTGTCATGGTATTTTTCCAGAATGTTCATGAATTTAAATTTCAAATTTTGAATTTATTTGAAATTTTATGATTTATTTGAAGTTTAATAGCTTATTTTTGTAATTTTGGTCCATTTATGAACAATTTTATAAAATATGGGTTAATTATGGTCAAATTATTAGTGAAGACTAAATTTTGAGTCCTAAGAGTGTTAGGGTAATTAACTTATGCATAAATATGAGTTTATGTATTCTTGTGATTGTAAAATGTTGAAATCACGCAAATCCGTAAAAACCGAGTAATATACGATATTGGCAATTTAAAGGCGATTTAGCATAAAATTGAGCATGTTCATACATATTATAATGCTGCATTTTCTTTATGATTGTCATAATTTTAATTTATGTAATTTTGAATTATGTAATTTTACTTAGTATGGCCTTAGATTTTAATTGGTATTTCCCGAAATGTATGGGAATATCGATTCGGTTGTAATTTTATTGTGATCTCGTATCACCGTTTTGTAATTTAATAGATTTATTTTATTTAGTTACAAATGTATAATAGGAAATTATGTAATTTACTATGTAATTTTTATTATCTCGGAGTTCCTAAAGATGGATTTCTTCAAGAATGGCGATACATAAAGACGGTGTTACCTCGAGATGCGTGCCACAACCGAAGTTCAAGGGACCAATGGAGTTGGTTTCCGAAATGTAATAGTTAAATAGTTTTTCTATTTTAGGAAAGGCCATACTAGGATTTATTTATTTTATGCTTGCATTTTATTTTATGTCACATGCATTGCTAAATCGCCATAACTAAACATGCATTGTCTTTTTATCGAGTTAATCGACCGTGTCAATTAGAATTATCGTAGTTCACCGCTTTAGTTCACTTAAAACGTGATAGATAATAAATTGACACGACCTCTCGCTAAAACAAACAATTGAGACATAGCCTTACCAAATAGTAGAAACCATGAAAACCTATTTCGCAAGGGAGTGCACTCGGCCCTACCGGGGTACAAACCTTGTTACGTAGGGGAAGTGGGTGATGAGTGTTAATCCACCGAGTTCATGTTAATGAGGGTTTCATCGGCCATACCGTGCCCAAGTTGATGTGGATTTGGATAATGGACACATTTATTCGAAATTTGGATTGAGATCAACGGAAGTATTCGCGACCGTAGTTGCATGTGTTCCGGGCTATAGATAATTATTAGAGTAATTTTATCGACCAAGAGTTCTAGAAGTAGAATCGATTAAAACGTTAATCCACCGAGTTATATTGATAAAGGTTTCATCGGCCATACCGTGCCTAAGTCGATATGAATTTGGGTCTTGGAATCATTTATCTAGTTGGGTAGAGGTCACTAGAAAAATGCATATAACTTGTTTAAATCATACATTTTTACGAGTATTATTAAAACGACAATTGTTTTACTCCTTATATTTTGTTTTGTAGACCACTTCTCTTTTCTCATATCAAATGGCAACACCAACTCCTAATGCTACACCACTCGCTAGTTCGTCTTGGCTCCGATCCTTCACGGATCGATGTAAACTTGAAAAGAATGGGTCAAATTTCTCCGATTGGGATGCCCAACTCAAATTAGCCGCCGAAGGTGACGACAAGCTTCGTTACCTTACCGAGGCCTCTCCACCCGAACCCTCCACTAGGTCCACCGCGGCCAATAAGGAAGCATATGAGGCTTACAAAAAGGAGTCCGCCGCAATGAAAAATGTCTTGATATTTGCGATGGAGGCGGACCTCCAAAGGAGAGCCTTTAAAATGGGCAATGCTAATGAGATTTACTCCAAACTTGTGACCATGTTTTCACAAACTCCGCGGATCGTCCAATATGAGGCGGCCGCGGCATTCTTTGATCTCGACTTCAAAGAGGGCCAAAAGGTTAGTCCTCATGTGCTCAAACTCATGGAGCTTGTCGAGACCTTGAAAATTCAAAAGGTTGAAATCCCCAAAGAACTCATCGTAGATAGGATTCTACACTCCTTGTCCAAAGTCAAGGCATATGTGCAATTCCGGGTGAATTTCAACATGCAAGACAAGGATGTGTCTCTTGAGGAGTTGCACAAGTTACTTGTGCAAGCCGAGAGGGAAATGGGGTTAAATGTGAACCCTCCCAAAGATGTGCTTAACATAAGCACTAAGAGTAAGGGGAAATTCAAGAAGAGTGGAAGGAAGGGTAAAAAGCAAGCTCCCACATTCACCAAAGCTAAGTCTTGTGAAGCTAGCACCTCTAAAGTCAAGAAGGGTCCTCTTGATAAGTGCCATTATTGTAATGGCATGGGACATTGGAAAAGAAATTGTTCCAAATACCTTGGTGATATCAAAGCTGGAAGAATTACTCCAGTAGGTAAATGACTAACCTTCTTTTATATTTCTAATTCAACTATGGTATTATGATGCAAAGTTGTGATAATGTATCTCCCTTTTTATTGTAAATAGGGCCTCCACCAAGCAAAGACAAAGGAAAGGAAAAGCAAGCATAAGAAACCATGGAGAAGCTAAGGATAGCTTTTATGGAGCTTTGCTTTTCATTGTCTTATTTTAAGTAATGTTTTGGATTCTAGAACTTTAAGTTTCCGTGTTCGACATGGAAAAGTATTTTGGATAATGGTTTGTATTTTGGATGATGGTGACTTGGTTTTCAACCCAAGTCACCCGTTTTATCATTTATCCTTTTAATGTTCTAAAATTCATCTTTAAATGCTTGCGTTTTGAAACATAAGATCATTCACTTAAAGTGATCTAATAGACAAATATAATGACGGGTTTCATTATATGTCCACATGCTTAAGGCATGTGTATGATCATTTATAAAGTGATTTTGAGTCTATGAACTCTCTTAAAGGAATGTCAATCACCAAGAACTCATATGAAATCAATAACAATTAGTCAACCTATGAGGAAGTTCTCCTTATACTTCAACATCATTAATTTGTGTCTCATATACTATCTTTGAATCTCTAGTGTAGTTATTCTAAAGATAGAGTGGGAGAAAAATGAGGACACAACACACAAGGTGAGATTAAACTTGTGTACTTGTGCAAATGAGATCTACGCAAGAGAAGAATGATTTGTATAGAGGTATGTCTATTTAAATAGTATACCCAATGGATGAGATCCATGGTCTCTAGCAACTTCTATATGACTAAAGAGACCACGTGAAGAATCGAAAGAAGATATTCTTGAGATTACTACGTGAGGACACCAAAAGTAAGTTTTGGAAGAAATGACTAATGTAAAATCTTAACAAGTTTTTGACTAAATTTATGAATAGTTGACCAATAGTTTCAAACATGAGATTTACTTAAGAGCCTAAATGAATCATAGTAACATACTATGATTATGATCGAGTTGCAAGGAATGATATACCGATATCTTCAATAGCCAAAGTTTTAACCACGTAGATGTCATGCTTAACCTCACTATGAAATGGTTAAACCTCCTTCCAAAAGGGATATTTGCGAAGGATGTATTCTAAATATTGTTTATATTTGAAAATGACATTACTACACATCATTATGACATAAGTGTGTTGGAGATTTAAAATCTCTTTCCGTAAGGTTAAGATGAGACCACTTCAAAATAGGCATTTTGAAAGGATATGATGGGAACATATATGGTTTTATCCTAATAACTTGGCAATGCAATTTATATTTCAATTCTCGATAAATTTTCGATTGAGAAGTCAAATTCGAAATATGTAGAATTGAGTGGGAGTTTGGCGAGTATCATGTGAAGACATGAAATTTAGTGGGAGCGATCATCTTCAAAAGGGTAATAACTCATCACTCATTGAAGAATGACGAGCCAATACCTTCCTTCCTAAAGGAAGATGTGAGTTTTCAATTCTGGATGAAAATGGACTATGATGAATCCAACTACATCGAGGGATGTTGGATTAGTATTAAGAGATACACATCGTATCAACAAACACATAGGTTATTCATATGAATGAAAATGGAATTGCCATTAGCAGTCATGGTTGTTCATAGAACCTAAGAACGGTTGATCTCATGATTATTTGTAACTAATGTTTCCGCCATTAGAATAATCATGTACATGTCCAATTATGAATCATATGCATAAGAGCATTATGATTGATTGGTGAGCCATAATAGAAACGTCATGAATTCTCAAGTAGAATCCGATGAGCGATTTCGGTGCTTGACGGAATGTTCCATTGTGTGCTAAGAGGTTGCACATATTGTTGAAAAATCCGAGCACATATGAGGATTTATGAGAATCCCAATTTTTCAAGTTTAGAAAGAGAAATAAGAAGTTTTGGAAAGATGCTTGGTCGAATAAGAGGTTATTCAAAAATAATCTTTCCTAGTTAAGCTAGGACTTGTGGAAGTGCTAAGCAAATAATCTTGACAAATTGTTACAAGATTCTACAAAACATATACCTAGTACATGGTGTGTGGATGAAATACTTGATCAGTACAAGTTATATTATTCATCACAAATTCGTTCGTTATGTAATAATCGATAAGAAAGTTCTTTCAAGTTAAAGAACCGAAACTGAGGTCGGGAACCTTGATGTGTACTTGGTAAGATTCATGCTATGAGAGAGAACATGAATGTGAAGGAGATTGCAAGTGTAAGAAGTTTGAACACATGGACACATGGCATGTTAAACTTCTATTGCAATCAATAAGTGGTTACACTTACGATATACATCACAAGGTTGTAATATGATATTGACAACCCGAGTGTGGTGTCGACATTTGTCGTTTGAGTTATTATTAACTCACCTTATACTTTGTTACATCCAAACGGGTTGTGAAGACAATTGAACCCCGTTAAAGTGAACGCGGATTAACATAGTATTTGCGCATAGTCACTTGTATGAGGTGACATCTCGAAGTGACTAGAGTGTGAGGCGATTGATGGCAAGTTCAAGTGCCATAGAGTCATGTGAGATGACTAGTCGATCACATAGGCAGACTGTTAGGAACTTTTTGTCGGGCCTAATGACCGCTTATAGAGTTCTGGCAAATTTATATAGCCTGGTCGTGGCGAGAGCGACTATAGTATTCAAATGAGTCGATTCTTTTGACTAAAGACTATTCACCTAAGATGGCACAGTTTCAGATTAACTTTGATTTGTGTTACTACGACCTTCGTAAATGGGGTCAAATAGGCATATTTTGGGTTATGATGGCTGTGGCTAGTCGAAGGGAATGAGTGCGATAGGAATTGTCCACCCCTAGTCAGGGTTATAACAATATCTCAGGGCCACTCGAGGAGTAATGAACTGGAAATGCGTGGCCACGCTCGGATGGCATCCAGAGTGGATAAATCCGGTCAATCAGTTATTCTCCAGATCGAGGAAACCACTCTCGATATGATCACTTGCAAGTACGACCTGAAAGACACCTTGCATTGAGTGGGAGATAGTAATAGGACAAGAGAATTGGTGGCGCACACTTGTCGAGGACAAGTGGGAGATTGTTGGAATATGTGTCCTCCGACAATAATGCGATCACAACTATTGATCATGATGATCACATGTTTAAGTCTCATTAAAATGAATACAATTGGGAAGTAATATTGTTACTGTCAACTGGTCAACATATATCGGTAATGATTGGCTGACTAGAGTTTAACATTACTGTCGTGTGACGGTGGTGATCAGTTGACCCCCTAGGTCATACCTAAAGGGCAATACTCTTAATTGATTATTTAATTAATCGTATAACATTACGAGTTAATTAAATTACTTGAAAATTGACGGACGATTTTGGAAGTAAAATTTACGTATCAAATTGAAATGTGATTAAATGAGATACGGTCTGAGTGATTGAATTGTTTCATTACTCGGATGAAATTATTGTTTAAAGAAACAATCGGAATTGAATGAATTATTATAAATACAATCTGTTGTGATTTATAAATTGGTAAAACATTTTGGCACAAGTAATTATGACATTACTAAGTCGATTTTTGTATGTGACGTATTTTTATTAATACGTTGATTTTTAATATGTTAAAAATACATAACAAATATATGTGACATGTGACATGTAACATATAGACAATTGACAAAAATAATATGGATTCCATATTATGTAAAGTGCCGAAAATTGGAGGAGTGTTAGCTACATATTGTGTTTATGTTATAATTAGTAAACATAATGATTACTAATAAGAGTAGGCATGCAACCCTAGTGTGCATTGTTAAGACAAACAAGGGCATGCATTGGGTGGGTGTTCTTCCCTCCTCTTCTCCTCCTACCCGGTTTTCCAAGTGAGCAAGGCAAGGGTTTTGTCTTATATTTTCAACATACACTACTTTGAAATAGTTAGTGAATCATTCTATTATTCCACCATCCAAAATACAAGTTCTAGTGAGAAGAAAAATCCTCCTCTTCTTCTCTCATAAAAACCGAAATATTCAAGGGTTAAATAATATTTTTGGTTCAATTTTCTCCTAGATTAATATTATACTAGTACTTATAATATTAATTAGATTAAGTGTTAAGCCTTGGGTATAAAGCTTAGGGAGAGATCTTATACTAAGATCTTGTTCATCCATAAGGAAAAGCTCAAGATCAAAAGAGAAAGGTGATCTCTTTTGTGCCCTTAAATCCGAAATCAACAATGTAAGGACATGATTTCTCTTCTTTATATTATTTGTTTGCATGCATAAAATCCGTTTTATTTTTATGACAAATTAATTTAGACATATATGAGTATGTTAAGTATGTATATGAATCTACATTTCCTTCAGTTTAGACTCAAGTGAAAGTGTTTTAGCAGATTAATTACATCTGGAGCCGTCATAAAACGATAAAAACGGATTAAAACGAGTTAGAACAAGTTAGAACGATTTAGGTTTATTTACGATGTCGGAAAAATACAAAAGGAACAAACTCGAAAATCGAATAAAATTGATAAACTAAAATTAAACAAGGAAATATGTACCAGAGAACGAATCCCAGAAACTTGATATGAACAAATCGAGTTTCTGACATCCGGGTTTGATTTAATGACGAAAACATTCAAATATCGAATTATAAGGGATTTAAGTCGAGAATAAAACGTTATAATTAAAAGGAATTATTAAAAAGATTCTTTATGTACTGAAGAAAGAAAATAAAACGAAAGGAACGAAAACACAGAAAACCCGAGGAAGAAGAAGAAGAAGAAAAGGAGCAGCGCCAGCTTCTGGAAGAGGCGCAGCAGATGCTGCGACCCTTCGAAGAGGCACAGCTGGTGCTGTGTTTCTTCCCGACGTCTGGTTAGCGTTGTTTCGTAAAAACGGTTTTTAATAAAGGTTTTTAAAATCGGTTTTAAATATACTTTTAACGTAAATATTACAATAATGAGTACAAAAATAAAATATGATAAGTAAAGATGGGATTTACACCCTCACACTTACATGTTTGACGAAACGAGATTGACCAAGTTAACGTTAGTGATTGCTCGACTCGAATGTATGTAGAAAGTGCCATCGTTGGAGGATTTTAGATTAATTGATTAATTGATGTGTAGTGGTCAAATGGGTCGGTCATACAACGTGACTAGTACTCAGAATCTGAGCTTACATGGTCAATTGATCAAGCATGTAGGCGTCGAATGCTTAGAGCAAGGTTTAGAATGCAAAGGGAGAAGAGAAGGGCAGACACTCGCGTGAAAAATATGGAGACCGTAAGTCTCTATTTATACTAGAAAATGTAAAGAGTTTTGGAAAGACACAAACTTTGGAAAGAAATCACGGAAATATTCTGTAAACAGCGAAAACAGGCTGGAGAAGAGGTGCAGCAGCTGCTGCGTCATTTCCACAGAGGTTTCCTCCTGTGGAAGAAAGATTTCCGCGTTTCTATTATGGAATTGCGGTAGATCTCTACTTTCTTATTCCTTAAAATATGATATACGGGATATATTTTACCAAAAGATATAAATTTAAATTATGGAAAAAATATCCGGAATATTCTAGAGCGTTCCGACTCGGCATTTTAAACGGTTTCTTGGAAAATGAAGCGGTTTTTGACTCAGACTCCAAATGGACTCTAATTACTGTCAAAATGACCGTATCGGCACGAAGATGCTGACCAAGGAGTAGACACAAGTGTTTGAGCTATCACTTGACGATAAACTTATGGATTGTTATAAATCGTTCCGCGTACTAAACATCCGGCCCAATTATCACTGGGTGGTCGGCGGAAAGTGCAGAAATGAGGTATCAACAGAGCCCCCACTTTGACTAAGGCTTCGACAAGGCGAAAGTTAATGTATAGCCATCAGGTCAATCGAAGATTACAACCTGACAACTATGGCGACGCAAGGCGGCTCAAAGGGACTGAACCAAGGACCTGTCGTTGGGAACATTTTAGAGTCTGTCGACTATCGAGGAGGGTCGTTTAAAGTCCATTAGATTACGTAAGGAAGCTCACCAGCCATAAGAAGAAACCATACCTAGGGAATCTGCTTGTCTCTGTCCTCAAGCAAACTCTTGTTAGGTGAAAATATAGATGTGTTTGGGAATCTGCCTATCTCTGTCCTCAAGCAAACTCTTGTTGGGTGAAAATATCGATGTCTTGATTATCAACAGCAACACTGCAAAATATCGATGGAGAAGTATATATCGACGACTAGGAACATCTTGATCGTTGTGAAAGAAATCTTGAGTGAGAAATACTACAAAATACTGCTGTGCTGGGGAGAAATACGGATGACTCTGTCTGGATTGAACCATTCCTGGGTGATCTTCTTGCGTCTGCTTTCAAACAAACGTCATTTATTGAGAAGTACATTGGCTGTAATGAACTCTCGCTTGGGATATAAATATATTGATAAACGTGTATTTAAACATTGTCGAGAGAGAATGAAGAGGCTTGACTGATATTGGCGCGTCCTAAGCACCGCTGAAGATCTGCTCGGTTGTTGCAAACGGAATTCTTCTAAATAACTTATGAGCCCGTGACGGCTTCAAAGGAACCAAGTATAAAATATAGGATGCTAGAGACGAGGCGCACAAAACTTGGGCCCACAAATAACTAACTTATAACGGATTTTCAAATTTCGAGCTGGAACGATGCTGGGGAACAGGCGCAGCAAGACCTGCATTATTTGGAAGGGGCATAGCTAGTGCTACGTCATTTCCTGGGCTTGTCCCTGTCTGGGTAAAAACACGACTAAACTCGTGTTTTATTTCATTTATACAAAACACAATTCTTCTTAAACTCTCTCGAATTCCAATCAAAATCCGTCAAAACTTGATCAATTAGTGCCATAAATCATGACTAATCGAGGTATGTATCTTATCCTTGTTTTAATTTGCGTTTTTTGCTTGAATTAGGGTAGAAAAATAGGGTTCCCCCTCTCTTTAATGTCGAAAAAATTGGGGTTTTCGCCACAAACGAATTTGCTTGAAAAAACTGACATTAGAAATGGATAATTGGAAATGTTAGGAATATAACCATGTATTCTTTTTGCATTTTCATCAAGTATTGAGCATTTAGCGAAAAATGAGACGGTTTCTCAACTGTCTCGAAAATCGCTTCGATAATGACCTTAGAATTGTCCATTTTTTATGAAACTTGGTGTTTTGGAACCCTTGTGTAATGGGTAAACTTGCTATCATATCGAATTTTTTATTTGTGACAACTCTTTCAGGACACTTTTTAGGGCATAATCATTATTATAGCGAAATGCTGCCGAAATTTCGACTCAAACCCGCAACTACGCTTTAACTGACACTTGACTTATCCCAACCTTCCACACATGTGGTGAGGTTTTGAAAGAAATGGCCAAAGATGGCCGAAAATCTCCCTTTTAAGGTTTGAAAATGCTTGAAACGAACTCGAATAGGCTTGTCATGGCTTGACACGGCCTTGTCTACCATGATTTTGCAGGTGACATGCCTTCTATGTTGGGGAGGGCCCCATTGACGTGGACTTTGACCCTTCTTTTGATCTCGTGGGGGGAGAGAGACAGGAGGAGATGCTTGAGGAAGAGGCTGAGGAGGTTTCGAGGAGGGCCAACGTGGGGCGAGGGGGTCGCCAGCTTGTGGGTGCACCCGAGTGGGCCGAGAAATGGGATGGTAGACATATCATTTGGGTGGTAGAGTGCCACCTGTCTTACAGGACGGCGAGGAGTTTAATAAGTTTCGAACTTGTCATTTCCTATTACCATTTCCATTCGTTTTCCATTTCATTTCTTATTCGTATTATGCTAAAGATAGCTTTTGCTTTGAACAGATACAGGATGTCGGGAACATGAGGTCCTTTTCCGGCTACACGACGATGATGGAGGCTTTCGAGAGACTGACGGAGGAGGAGAAGGCCATCGTCGAGCTGGAAGCCTTCGGGGTTTTGGTCGGAGCTTGGAGGGCGATTAAGGAAAGGAATATTCGGGCTAACCTTTGCCTGATTCGAGCTTTTCTTGATCGGTACTGGGACACGACCTCGACTTTCCATATGCCTTTTGGAGAGTTCGGGGTCACTCTAGAGGACTACGGCATGATCTCGTGTCTGCCGGGAACATGAGGTCCTTTTCCGGCTACACGACGATAATTGAGGCTTTCGAGAGACTGACGGAGGAGGAGAAGGCCATCGTCGAGCTGGGAGCCTTCAGGGCTTTGGTCGAAGCTTGGAGGGCGATTAAGGAATGGAATATTCGGGCTAACCTTTGCCTGATTCAAGCTTTCCTTGATCGGTAATGGGACACCACCTCGACATTCCATATGCCTTTTGGAGAGGTTAGGGTCACTCTAGAGGACTACGGCATGACCTCGTATCTGCCATGTGGAGAGAAGACTTTATTGTGGCCGTTGACGGCCATGAGAGTAGACTCGGCAGAGGGGAGGAGGCTGATCGACTGGACCCTGGCGGCAGGTGCTGCTAGCGTTCCCGGGTTGATGCCGAGTTCTTACGTCAGGGACTTCTTTGCGGTTAGGACCTCGCCGAGAGTGAGGATGGATGGGAAGATAGTGCCTCCTCCTCCTTGCACTACTGAGCAAAGGGCTCGTCTGTGTGGCCGTGGTGGTTCTTTTCTTCGATTTGCCGCGGAGACAAGGGGAGAGGCTGTCGATGAAGCTCCTTCCTTTCGTTTCTGACTTGAGTAGCCTAGGTCGGTGGGACTGGGTTACTCCTGGCTTTGCGGTCCTACATGAGGGCCATGGTACGTGCGGAGCTGATGGAGAAGGGGACTTCTCCTGCTACTGTCGGTCCTGGACTCTTGTTGGAGGTATGAACCTTTCCTTCGCATATATGAAAGATCATTATTTCTTCATTTTTTATTTCCATTGAATTATGAAAGATCATTATTATGGAAAAATAAATGATTATCTTGTCTGCAGGCGTGGGTGTACTTCTACTTTCCCAGCTTCGCGCCCAAGAGGACGGAGCCTGAGCCGAGGGCGTACCCTGTCGTGAGGGACTGGGTGGTGTGCCGTAAGAAGAGCTAGCGTTCTTCTTACGACGTTTGTTGGAGGGGCGTGAATGCCCTGAAGTTGGAGAACGTAAGTGCCTTTGATCCTTATCTGATTACTTTCCTTTTCTTTCTTTTATTTAGAAGTGGTCATAAGAATGACCCCCCTCCCCACTTAGAGCCGATCATAGGAATGACCCCTTGTTTCCTTATTTTACTGGGTGCCTAGACCTTGGGAGGACTACCCTGACACTCCAGCTTTCGTTGCCGAGGTCCTACGTCCTAGAAGCTCGAGTTGGCTGATGCCGAGGACGTCCATGGGACATGTGTGGTACCTGGGCGAGCGTTTGACCTGGAAGTGCTCTCGAGACACCTTCGCGGTTCCCATCTATCCTATACGGACGCTGTTTAGGGAGCCTTCTGAGGCTGAGAGGGAGGTTGACTTGGCTGACGCTAGTGGTGACGCCCTTCTTCTTCCTGGCGAGGAGTACTCCGAGTTCGTTCACCGGAGGTTGGCGTACAGGCCGATTGTGGTAAGTATTTTTTCTTTTTGTTGTTTTTGAATTGATTTGAGAAATGACGAACAATCGTCAAATAAAGAGACATTTGAACCTTGAAGGAGATCGAGGTGGCAGGCATCGAGCCCTCAGCTTACCCCAAGGTGCTGGAGTACACTGATGCGCCGGGCATGACGACGATCTCAGAGCTCTGCGACTTTGGCGAGGAGGTGACCGACGCTTGTTTGGAGGAGTGGTATCACCTGGTGAGGAGGGTAAGCCTCCAGCTTTGGATGTCTTCATTCTTTGATCCTTCTTTGCATTTGAATGCAGGTGTGATGTGACTCTTAATTGCGCACATTTAGTCCCCTAATTGCACCCATTTTGCATACTAATATAGCATTTCATGACCATTTTATCCGTCAATTTCTTCCTATTTCGCTTTCATATTGCATTGTATATGTTTTATAGGAAAGAAGATAATGAGGCGGAATTCTCATCTCCCGTGGATATTTGGAAGCTTGTCGGTGATATTGGATGGACTAGTATGAAGAGGAGGCAAGAATGATGATCAAGGATGTAGGAATAAAGAGTATATAGAAGGATCATAGGCTTAAAAGCAAGGATGACGAGAGGGAAGCCATTACATAAAGAAATTGCTTGGAACCCAAACCAAGAGTTGATTGTTTGGATCTGAATGTATGGTAGATGTCGCATCGACGAAAAATCAAGTGGTCTAGGCTTTTGAATTACTCCAATAGGAATCCGGATGAAGAAATGACTTCCGTTTTACAATCCGAGCTCAAATAGACAAGCTGTCCGCCAATCTGCGCGTCCCGAGACTCAAGACGAGCGTGCCAGACACAAGACGAGCGGATTATTAGACATTAAAAAGAGAAGCACTCTGCCCAGGGATCCGAGCGGATCGAGCACGATCCGGGCGTCTCCGAACACCATGATCCGAGCGTCTTGCTCCCTGGACGAGCGGATTAGGAAGCTATGATCCGGGAGTCCTGATGCCAATCCGAGCGGATCCCTTCATAAACTGGCCGTGCTCCAAGCTGATCCGAGTAGATCTTGGTAGGACTAGCAACGTGATATGCGCATTTCCTTCAGGACTTGCATTTCCCTACTCAACACTTAGCAATGCTATTTACTAATCTACCCTTGCTTAACCTAATGATGTACCACTATATATACTCCATTTGTAATAATCAATAGATTAAGCCCTCTTAGTGGAGGCAAAGGCCCCTTAGATTAAATCAATCTCTCTTAGATTAGATTAGGAGTAGATTAGAATAGATTATCCTTTAATCTTTCCACGAATTACACATTAATCTTTCCTTAATTATTGTTTAAGCTTTATTATTGGGTAATTGAAGATTATAGGGTTATTATTGGAGAATTGACAACTCTTTATCAATTAATCAAGTTTTCTTCTATTATTCTTTCCTTTCCAATTATTCATCTTAAGTTTGGTATAATTCCCTTACTCTTTACTCTTTATTGCTTATTTCTTCACTATTTTATCATGTTTATACTTGTTGTGATGATTGACACCATTGATGACATGTTTTCCATGATAATAAGTGAGTAGTTACTTAACTAGGATTAGTGGGGGATTAGGGGAGTTAATCATCGGATAGATTTATGCTTAATGAGTTCATATGAATGCTTGCTTATTGTTCTTTAACTTATGCACATGTCATGTTTGATGAAATGCTAGACTATGAAACCTTGCATTTTTTTACCATCTCTTATCTTTTCATTGAAGCTTGTAAGATATAAACCAACTCAAGCCTTATTAGACTATGCATAAAGTTGAATAGGGATAACCCAAGTCGACTTGTAGGTGTTGTAAAGTCTTGACCGGCTCGGATGCGAGACGTAAGTTTTCCTAGGATTTGGTTTATCATGCATGTAGTTTAATAGGAAGGATTAAATCGGCTTCTAGGTGTTGTACAGTCATAAATGACTCGGCTCCGGGACCCAAATCTTCTTATGAACTATTTGACATGAACTAACTTAAAATCCAACAATAATAAATTGTTGTATATATATAACTCATTTATGCTCTCTCACCATGATTCCGCTATGATCCCAGGACATCCTAGTATCTTTATTAATTGTTTACATCTCTTAATTTATTGCTTGTTTTACTCTATTGCTTTCATTAGTTTAGAACACAACTACAAACCCAAATCAATTGTGACACTAGCATAAATTGAGATAGATAAACTTAGAACCCAAAGCACACCGTCCCGTGGATCGACCTCAACTTAACCACTAACTAGTTGTTTGTTGAGAAATATAAATGTGTTTGATTTGGCGTACAACGTCACGCTCCCATCAAAATGGCGTCGTTGCCGGGGACGGTGTTTTGTGATTAACTTCTTACTTGTTTGTCTATTTTTATTTGTGCTTTAACCTTTAGGAACTTGTTCCTCAAGGTTGTTTTTACCGCTTTATTGTAGTTTCCATGTTTGTAGTTGTATCTTTATCTTGGCTATGATGATGACCCAAGACTTGGTACATGGAGTATGTGGTGGATCTTTTGAGTATGACTACAATGGGTATGGGGAGTTTTAGGAGCAAGTCAACACAAACCTACCTTACTACTCGTACAGTGAAAATCCTAACTACTACCCCAAATTTTCCCACCAAAATCGCCACATCTAATATCCACAACAATCACCCTCCCAATACTCAATTTGCAACCAATTCCAAATACCACAATACAACCACTTTCACATCCACTCACAACAAGAAGATGATCATGAATTTGACATTCAAAGTATGATTCTCCAAATGATGGGAGAGCAACAAAACTTCTTCAAAAAAGTGCTAGAGGAGAGCCAAAATACAGGCAATGTTCTTCAAAATATTATTACCCATGGTGAGGAGTTGGCAAATCAAATTGCCCAAATGAAGGAATCCCAAGTGGCTACTCCCCACCAATCCTTCAACATTGTCCATGAATGCGAGTTTGAAGAAGTGACCTTTGATATGGAAGATGAGAAGTGGGGAGAGCCAATCTCTTTGAGCTCTTGTGAATATGAAAGTGTGGTATTTGATGAGGAAGATATGAGGTTGAGTAAGCCAAATGCTCTTAACCTTTGTGAATATGAGGGTGTGACTTTTGATGTGGACATTAAGGTGTTGGAGAAAGAGTTAATGAAGAGGAGTGAAGCCCCTATCTATGATTCGTATAGACATAGCGATGATGACAAACCTATGGAAGAAGCTTATTGATGTGACTCATATTTGCGCATATTTAGTCCCCTAATTGAGCCTATTTTTCATACTATTATAACATTCCATAGCCATTTTATCCGTCAAATGCTTTCTATTTTGCTTTCCTAGTGCATTTCGTATGTTTTGTATGAAGGAAGATAATTAAGCGGAAATTCTCGTCTCCCGTGCATATTTTGAAGCTTTTTGATGATATTGGATGGACTAGTACGAAGAAGATGCAATAATGATGACCAACGATGTAGGAATAAAGAGTATATAGAAGGATCATAGCGTTAAAAGTAAGGATGACGAGAAGGAAGGCATAACAAGAAGAAATTGCTCGAAACCCAAACCAAGAGTTGCTCCTTTGGCTCTGAAAGTATGCTAGATGAAACAGCGTCGAACAATTAAGTGATCTAGGCTTTTGAATCACTCCAATAGGAGTCTGGATGAGAAAATGACGCCCGTTTTACAATCCGAGCTCAAACAGAGAAGCTGTCCGCCAATCCGCTCGTCCCGAAACTCAAGACGCTCGTCCCCAGACCCAGGACGCTCGTCTCCCCTTAAAAGACGCTCGTCTTCCCTTCCTATTATCCGAGCGTCCCGATGCCAAGACGCCCGTCTTGAGGCCTGATGATCCGAGCGTCCCGAGACCAATCCGCTCGGATTCCTTTCCAGTGCAACCGTCTCTCCTCCAGCCCACTCGGGATGCGCATATTTCTGAAAGACTAGCAAAAATGAGACTAGTATCTTTCTTTAAGAGGAGCATTTCCTTACTCAACACTTAGCAATGCTATTTACTAATCTACCCTTACTTAACCTAATGATGTACCACTATATATATTCCATTTGTAATAATCAAACCATCAAGTTTTCTTAAATTAAATCAAGCTTTCTTAGATTAAATCAACTTTCCTTAGATTAGAATAGGAGTAGATTAGAATAGATTATCCTTTAATCTTTCCACAAAATTACACATTAATCTTTCCTTAATTATTGTTCAAGATTATTATTGAGTAATTCAAGTTTATTATTGGGTAATTAGAAGATCATTTGGGTTTATTGGGAGATTGACAACCTTCCATCAATCATCAAGTACTTCTATTATTCTTTGCATTATTATTTTGGAATCTCCATAGGTATAATTCTTTTAATCCTTATTTTAATTATTGTTAATCTTTCTTACTTGTTCATCATGTTTTGCTTTGTTACTATGATTGAAAACCTTATTAACATGTTAAACTTGATCATGAGTGAGTAGTTACTTAGCTATGATTAATGAGTAATTAGGGGAAACCAACATGGGGATTGATTCATGCTTAATCAAATATGCTTTCATAATTAATTTGCTTGCTTGTTGTGATTTCAACTTATGCACATGTTATGTTTGATGAAATGCTAAGCCTATGAATTCTTGCATTTACAACCATCTCTTATCTTTTCAATGAGACTTGTAAGACATAAACCAACTCGAGTCTCATTAGACCATGCATATAATTGGATAGGGAGGATTAAGTCGACTTGTAGGTGTTGTACAATCTAATCGATTCGGCTCCGGAACCCAAACCTTCCTAGGGATTGTAAGATATACACTAACTCGATCCCATCATAACAATAATTGCTTGCATCTAGTAGGAAACATGTTTGTATGATCAACTCCCATGAATCCCTTATAAACCCATGATATCCTACCATTTTTAGTCATTTGTTTACATTTCTTAATTTTGTTGCTGGTTTACTTTCCATTGCTTCTATTAGATTAGAATCATCTACCCATTACAATTGTGACAACCGGAAGCACAACCATAATTAGATTGAATAATTTGAGTACCACCGTCCCATGGATCGACCTCGACTTACCGTTAAGTAGTTGTTTGTTGAGTATTATAAATGTGTTTGATTGAGAGCCCCAACGACACTCTCATCAAAATGGCGTCGTTGTCGGGGACGGTGTTGTGTATTTGAATTATTCTTTTGTCGAGTTTTAGTTGTGCTTCTTTTTCTTGAGGTTTATTGTATTTGTTTTATTTTACATGCTCAACATGTCTACATTCACTTTTTGGCAACATGAAAATGAGTCTTTTGATAAGTATATTGCTAGATTTGAAGAATATATGACTCATGCTTGGCATCATGGTTTTACTCGCTCTTTCAAATTATGAAGCATGTTGTGTTGTTTATAATGGCATGAACCTTGAAACCCACAACTTGGCATTTAACTTGAGTGGTGGTAGAATATGTGAGATGAGTTGTGAGGAATTTTGGGAATTTGAGTTCATGACCATCCATTGTCTCAAGCAAATTGTACATGACATCTTTGAGAGTGCCAAGGAAGATATGGAAGCGATAAAAGCCACATTTCAAAACTTCATTGAGGAAAACTATGAAAATGAAATTTGTGAGGAGGAGAATCCTTCCTATAACCTTGAGCCAACCTATTATGCCCACAAAATTACCCCACCTTGGGAAGATGGAGTGCTAGATGAGGAGAGTGATGATGAGGAGGAGTACATTCTTGATTGTGAAACCAATGCTTGGATACCGTCATCCTACTCTTCTTGTGTATCAATGAACCCAACTTCCATGGAATTTGATGATAATGGGCAAAGTGAGAGTGATATGGATGTGAGCTTGAGTGGAAACTCACCCTTTGAGGATGACATATTAGAGGGAGACAATTATGTTGAACTTGGTGAGCCTTGTTACGACAACCCCTATGATAATGGACCTTGTTAAGATGAGGAATATGATGAGGACATTTGGGAATCCCAAATAGACACCCTTAAAATCACCTTAGATGATAATGAGAATACTTGCATTGAATGTGGTGATTTTGACTATTTGGAGGATGAGTTGTGTGAATTGCCAACCAACTACCCATTTCATGTTCCTTCCATCAATCATATCTCTTATGATTTTTTGTCATAATGTTCTTCACGTGCTTGTTCGGTTTATTACTTGGGTATTTTTCAATTGCATAATCTTGTGTTGTTATCCATGCCTATTTATATCTCACTCCCAAAAATTTGACCGACTTCTACGTGCTTTGAGTGCTAGTGATAATATTCTAAAAAATTGTTTATTGATAACCTTTTGTTTGATGGAGTTCCTCAATAACCATTAATTTGTATATATTCATTTAGTATAATTTGCATTGTAATATATCTCACATGTCTCATATAGTTAGTTACATTCATACATAGTCACTAATGACCCAACCTCATTCTCGTACACTAGAAATAGTGCTTATCTCGGTTTGGGGAGGTTTGATCATAGGTGAAGAACATGCATCATATAATATAGTTTTGATTACATTCATTTGTTTTATATGTCATATAGAATTGCATTTAGTTAGAGCATGCATTCATTGATATCATAGCATTTATTCAAAAATCTAAAAAACATGTACTTTTTTTTTCATTCCTATTCCTACATGTACATTGAGGACAATGTCGGAAATAAAGTGGGGGATGGGAATTTATATTCCAAAATGCATAAAAATTGAAAAATTTCGAAAAATCCCAAAAATATGTTCTTTAATTTCATAAAACAAAAACCCATAAAAATTTCAAAATTTCAAAAACCAAAAACATGTTCTTTAATTTAGTAGCGTAGAATTGTATATACTTGTGTTTTTGTTCTCTTCTCACATAGATACAACACTACATTTGAGGCATTAGCAAGGGAAAATGAAGACCACTTGGTATGATCGTTCTAATCTCTATTTCCCTTCCATTTATTTTTATTATTCATATGAGGAGGATGGGCTTACATGTCAAGGAGGATGTGGTGTATTTTGTTGTTGCGGTTTGTGTATCTATGTGTTGTTAGGAGTTGCATTTAGTTTATATGACATACTAGTTGGTAGAAGCATATGCATTAGGATGTATATATATTAGTTTCATCATGGCATGTAGTTTGCATGGTTAGAAAAATTTTGTGAAACCGTCTATTTGGGAAGCTTGACAAGTGTATATAAGGCCTTTGTAGATGCTTTTTCTTCTTAAGACTTTGCTTGTTAGAATGCTTGTAAAACACCCTAGGATGTGTCATACTAGTATCCTTTGACCCATGGATTAAGGCCTAGTCAAGAGTACCTTGTAATGTGATAACTCCTTAGCTACCGTTTATTCCAAGGTGCCTCTTGAAACCATGCAACCATCATCCATATTCTACCACATTTTGTCATCAAAAGGGAATGGGCACAAAAATTGTTCAAAATTTGAGTTCAAGAAATGAAATAAAAAGTCAAAAAGTTTGCAAATTGCATCAAAAAGAAAAGAGGAGCAAAAATAGACTCCTAAAGCTTCAAATATAAGCACCTTCACTACAAATGGGGTGACTTTGAAAATGTTAAAAAAGAAATGCAAAGAAAAGTTGAAAAATTGTCAAGTGTTGAAAATGCCAAACATCAAAAGAAATGGCAAAAATAAAATGTTCTCAAATGTCAAATGCCACAAGAAATTGGGGGGAAAAACAACAACAAAGCAAACTCCCAAATGAAACTCAAATTCTATTGATCCCTTTATCCATCGTATCCATTTTTATGCATGGTAGAGAGGGGACGACCCTTCTTCTTGTCTAGGCAAGAAAGGTAATTCCGCGATCCTCCACTGTTTCTAACACCATAGGGAGTCTACTCTTGACAAAAGCATTTAACAATTGAGGACGAAGGTACCCTAGCTTGACACAACTTGGAGGTGATTTATTGGTATCCTTCTAGGCTTAGTAGTTTGAAAAAACCATATCTATGAAGGAGTGTGTACCCTTAAATTGCTTCCCCTTTAGATAATTTCTGCCACTTAGATGAGGAAAGTGGTTATTCTTTTGTAGATGCATCTATTCCTTGATTTTCTGTGCTTTAATGCTTGGATGTGTCGCCATTTTTGCAAGCCTCACCCTACCTTGCAAGAAGGCATCCTACCTCATGGTTGTCTTGTTTTGAGTTGAAGGAGCGGAGTGAGACCAACTAATTGTCTCACATCGGCTATATTAGTAGGTTAGTTTGAATAAGGGTCCTAGTTTTTGTCACCCCTTTACTCGGGACGAGTAAAGGTTCGGTTTGGGGATATTTGATGTGACTCATATTTGTGCATATTTAGTCCCCTAATTGAGCCTATTTTGCATACTATTATAACATTCCATAGCCATTTTATCCGTCAAATGCTTTCTATTTTGCTTTCCTAGTGCATTTCGTATGTTTTGTAGGAAGGAAGATAATTAGGCGGAAATTCCCATCTCCCGTGCATATTTGGAAGCTTTTTGATGATATTGGATGGACTAGTATGAAGAGGAGGCAAGAATGATGACCAAGGATGTAGATATAAAGAGTATATAGAAGGATCATAGGGTTAAAAGTAAGGATGACGAGAAGGAAGGCATTACAAGAAGAAATTGCTCGAAACCCAAACCAAGAGTTGCTCCTTTGGCTCTGAAAGTATGCTAGATGAAATGGCGTCGAAAAATCAGTGATCTAGGCTTTTGAATCACTCCAATAGGAGTCCGAATGAGAAAATGACGTCCGTTTTACAATCCGAGCTCAAATAGAGAAGCTGTCCGCCAATCCGCTCGTCCCGAAACTCACGACGCTCGTCCCCAGACCCAGGACGCTCGTCTCCCCTTAAAAGACGCTCTTCTTCCCTTCCTATTATCCGAGCGTCCCGATGCCAAGACGCCCGTCTTGAGGCCTGATGATCCGAGCGTCCCGAGACCAATCCGCTCGGATTCCTTTCCAGTGCAACCGTCTCTCCTCCAGCCCACTCGAGATGCGCATATTTCTAAAAGACTAACAAAAAGGAGACTAGCATATTTCTTTGAGAGGAGCATTTCCTTACTCAACACTTAGCAATGCTATTTACTAATCTACCGTTACTTAACCTAATGATGTACCACTATATATACTCCATTTGTAATAATCAAACCATCAAGTTTTCTTAAATTAAATCAAGCTTTCTTAGATTAAATCAACTTTACTTAGATTAGATTAGGAGTAGATTAGAATAGATTATCCTTTAATCTTTCCACAAAATTACACATTAATCTTTCCTTAATTATTGTTCAAGTTTATTATTGAGTAATTCAAGTTTATTATTGGGTAATTCGAAGATCATTTGGGTTTATTGGGAGATTGACAACCTTTCATCAATCATCAAGTACTTCTATTATTCTTTGCATTATTATTTTGGAATCTCCATATTTCTTAATCCTTGTTTTAATTATTGTTAATCTTTATTGCATGTTCATCATGTTTTGCTTTGTTAGTATGATTGACAACCTTATTAACATGTTAAAGTTGATCATGAGTGAGTAGTTACTTAGCTAGGATTAATGGGTAATTAGGGGAAACCAACATGGGGATTGATTCATACTTAATCTAATATGCTTTCATAATTAATTTGCTTGTTTGTTATGATTTCAACTTATGCACATGTTATGTTTGATGAAATGCTAAGCCTATGAATCCTTGCATTTACAACCATCTCTTATCTTTTCAATGAGACTTGTAAGACATAAACCAACTCGAGTCTCATTAGACCATGCATATAGTTGGATAGGGAGGATTAAGTCGACTTGTAGGTGTTGTACAATCTAATCGATTCGGCTCCGGGACCCAAACCTTCCTAGGGATTGTAAGATATACACTAACTCGATCCCATCATAACAATAATTGCTTGCATCTAGTAGGAAACATGTTTGTATGATCAACTCCCATGAATACCTTATGAACCCATGATATCCTAGCATTTTTAGTCATTTGTTTACATTTCTTAGTTTTGTTGCTTGTTTACTTTCCATTGCTTCTATTAGATTAGAATCATCTACCCATTACAATTGTGACAACCCGAAGCACAACCATAATTAGATTGAATAATTTGAGTACCACCGTCCCATGGATCGACCTCGACTTACCGCTAACTAGTTGTTTATTGAGTATTATAAATGTGTTTGATTGAGAGCCCCAACGACACCTCTCATCACTTATGGGGAACATGTGTCATGCAATGACTTATGGAATGAAGAAGAAGAATGGAGTTGTGAGATTGCCTCACTTGAGGAGCCCATCCTTGAGAAGTCTGCGGTATGCTTCCATGAAAAAGACGAATGCCTCTTTCCTAATGACCATGAAGACCTTTTCGCACCCAGCATGGAACCTATGATTGTTGGAGATGATATGGTAAACCTTCTCCAAAAGGTAAAATTGTCGTATAAAAGGTACTTGGTGGAGAAGCTCAAGAACAAAGTTGCAAATGAGCTTACTTGTGGAAATTTGGCACCCACAATCTCAATTCCTAAGGTACCCCGTCATCAATGCCATGAGAATTCTCCTTCCATTCTTGAAGGATTGATAAATCCAAATTCTATCATCATCACCAAAATTGAAAAAGAAGTTGGTGAGTGGAAGCCTCCGAACGAATATGGCCCATACTTCATGTTAGGTTCATATACCTATTATTAGACTCTTATAATAGTGAACTACTCCCTCCTATTCATTATGTTCTTCCACATTTGTTTTTGGGTAAAATTTAGTGGTATAGTGATATGTGGATGTAAATGAAAGTAGGAGAAGGAATGTGCGTGTTAGAAATCTATATCTCTATACTCAACATATTCATATATGTTATAATTTTAATTTAGTCATAAAATTAAAAGGTGATCTTATGCATGCAAACTACAAAATAAATAAAGAAGAAATCATCATCTCACATTGATATTTCCGTTTATATGGGCACAAGAGAGTTCTCCTACTCTCTTATTCTTGAGCTTTCCTTAGTGGATGAACAAGGATTCAAGAAGAGAATCCCTCCCAAAAGTATTATACCCAAGATAAGAACTTAATAAAATAATATTATTATTACTAGAATAATACTAATTTTGTATTAAAATTGACCCAAAAATATTATTGGACTCTCTATTATTTCTGTTTAGAGAGAAGGAAGAGAAGGAAGAATTTTATCTTTCTACAACTCTAATTTTAGATGAATAATGAATGAATAAGATACACTAACAATTAGTAGTGTATATGGTAAAAAGATGAGAAAAACCCATGGGTTTTCTCCCCTTAAAACCGGGTGGAATGGGGAAGGGAAGGGAGCCAATGCATGCACAAGTTTGTCTTCACAATGACCACTAGGTTTGCATGGCTAGTTTATTAGGGAATGATTATGTTTACCACTAACATAATCAACACAATATCTTCCTAATACTCCCCTTAATTTCGGTTTACATGGATAAAATGGACTCCATTTTATCTTTGTTAAATTGTCAATTTGTCATATGTCACATGTCACATAAAATTGTTATGTATTTTTAACATATTAAAAATCAACGTATTAATAAAAATACGTCATATACAAAAATCGACTTAGTAATTCACAATTACTTGTACCAAAATATTTTACCAATTATAAATCACAACATCTTGTATTTATAATAATTTTATTCATTCAAATGCAATTATTTCTTTAAGCAATAATTTCATCTAAGTAATGAAACAATTCGATTACTTAGACCGTATCTTATTTAATCAAATTACAATGAGACACGTAAATATTACTTCCAAAATCGTCCGTCAATTTTAAGTAATTTAAATGACCCGTATCGTCATACGATCAATTAAATGATCAATTAAGAGTGTTACCCTTTAGGTATGGCCTAAGGGGATCAACTGGTCACCACCGTCGCACGACAGTAATGTCAAACTGTAGTCAGCCAATCATTACCGATATGTGTGGACCAGTTGACAGTAAAATATTACTTCCCAATTGTATTCTTTATAATGAGACTTAAACATGTGATCATCATGATCAACAGTTGTGATCGCATTATTGTCGGAGGACACATATTCCAACAATCTCCCACTTGTCCTCGACAAGTGTGCGTCACCAATTCTCTTGTCCTATTACTATCTCCTACTCAATGCAAGGTGTCTTTCAGGTCGTACTTGCAAGTGATCATATCGAGAGTGGTTTCCTCGATCTGGAAAATAACTGATTGACCGGATTTATCCACCATGGATACATTCCGAGCGTGGCCACGCATTTCCAGTTCATTACTCCTCGAGTGGCCCTGAGATATTGTTATAACCCTGACTTGGGGTGGACAATTCCTATCGCACTCATTCCCTTCGACTAGCCACAGCCATCATAACCCAAAATATGCCCATTTGACCCCATTTACGAAGGTCGTAGTAACACAAATCAAAGTTAATATGAAACTGTGCCATCTTAGGCGAATAGTCTTTAGTCAAAAGAATTGACTCATAAGAATACTATAGTAGCTCTCGCCAGGACCAGGCTATATAAATTTGCCAGAACTCTATAAGCGGTTATAAGGCCCGACAAAATGTTCCTAACAATCTGCCTATGTGATCGACTAGTCATTCTCATATGACTCTATGGCACTTGAACTTGCCATCAATCGCATTACATTCTAGTCACTTCGAGACGTCACCTCATGTAAGTGACTATGGGCAAATACAATGCTAATCCGTGTTCACTTTAACGGGGTTCAATTGTCTCTACAACCCGTTGGATGTAGCAAAGTATAAGATAAGTTAATAATAACTCAAACGACAAATGTCGACATCACACTCGGGTAGTCAATACCGCATTACAACCTTGTGATGCATATCGTAAGTGTGTAAACACTTGTTGATTGCAATAGAAGTTTAACATACCACATGTCCATGAGTTCAAACTTCTTATAATCGCATTTTCCTTTACGTTCATATTATCTTCTCATAGCATGAACCTTACCAAGTACACATCCAGGTTCCCAACCTCGGTTTCGGTTCTTTATCTTGAGAGAACTTTCCTTGTCGATTATCACATAACAAACGAATTTGTGGTGAATGATATAACTTGTACTGATCAAGTACTCTACCCACACACAATGCACTAGGTATATGTTTTGTAGAATCTTGCAACAATTGTCAAGATGATTAGCCTAGCACTTCTCACAAGTCCTAGCATTATTGGAAAAATTAGTTTTGAGTAACTTCTTATTCAACTAAGTATCTTTCAAAACTTCATATTTCTTCTTTTAGCTTGAAAAGCTTAGGATTTTCATAAATCCTTACATGTGTTCGAACTGCAATATGTGCAACCTCTTGACACACAACAGAGTCTTCTTGTCAAACACTGAAATCGCTCATCAAATTCTCCTCGAGAATTCATGACGTTTCTTGTATGGCTTGCCAACAATCCATCATGCTCTTATGCATATGATTTATTTTGGACATGTGCATGATTATGCTAATGGCGGAAACACTAGTAACTTTTAATCATGTCATCAACTATTCTTAGGTTCAAGGAACGACCATGACTTCTAATGGCAATTCCATTTTCATTTACATGAATAACCTACGTTTCTCGTTGATTCGATGTGTATGTCTCAATACTTATCCAACATCTCATGATGTAGTTGGATTCATCATAGTCCATTTTCATCCAGAATTGAAAACTCAAATACTCCTTTGTGAAGGAAGGTATTAGCTCGTCATTCTTCAATGAGTGATGAGTTATAAATTTTTACAAGATGATTGCTCTCAATAAATTCCATGTCTACACATGATAACTTCCAACTCCCACTTAATTCCACATAATTCGCAATTGACTCCTCAATTGAGACATTTCAAGAATTGAAATATATATATATATATATATATATATATATATATATATATATATATATATATATATATATATATTGCTTTGTTTAAGTTATTTGAGATAAAACCATATATGTTCCCATCATATCCTTTCAAAATACCTATTTTGAAGTGGTCTCATCTTAACCTTATGGAAAGAGATTTTAATCTCTAACTCATTCATATCATAATGATGCGTAGCAATGTCATTATTCTAATACATGTCCTTCAAAATACCCTTTTCGGAAGCAGGTTTAACCATTTCATTTTCATAGTGAGGTTAAGTAATGACATTTGCGTGGTTAATACTTAACTTAGCTATTGAGGATATCGGTATATCAATCCTTGCAACCTCTACTCATAAATCTTGTTTATTTTCTAGGATGTTATTTTGATTCATTTAGGCTCTTAAGTAAATATCAAGGTTGAAACTATTGGTCAAAATTTATCATAAACTAGTCAAAACTCTCGTTAAGACTTTACATTAGTCATTTTTCTTCCAAAACTTTCTTTTGGTCTCCTCGTGTAGTTATCATGAGAAAATATTCTCATGATTACTTCACTTGGTCTCTTGAAATCATGTAGATCTATTCGAGACCATAGATCTCATCTATTGGGCATACTATATAAATAGATATACCTTAATTCAAATCATTCTCCCTTGCATAGATCTCATTTATACAAGTACACAAATTTCTTTTGATGTTGTGTCCTCATTTTTCTCCCACTCTATCTTTAGAATGAATACACTAGAAATTCAAAGATAGCATATGAGACACAAATAATGATTTTTGAAGTATAAGGAGGACTATCTCATAGGTTGACTAATTGTTTTAGATTTTGTAAGTGTACTTGGTGATTAACTTTCCTTGAAGAGAGTTCATTATCTCAATCTCACTTTGTAAATGATCATACATAAGTCTTTAGCTTGTGGCCATATAATGAATCCCATCACTATATTTGTTAATTAGATCACTTTAAGTGAATAATCATATGTTTCTATGCGCAAGCATGTATAGACGAATTTTAGAACAAGGATAAAAATGATAAAACGGGTGACTTGGGTTGCAAACCAAGCCACCATTATCCAAAATACAACCAATTATCCAAAATACATTTCCATGTCGAACACGGAAATCAAAAGGCTCTAAAATCCAAAACATAATTAAAATAAGACAATAAAAAGGGAAGCTTCATGGAAGCTATTCCTTGCTTCTCGATGGTTTCTCAAGCTTGCTTTTCTTTTCCCTTGTCCTTGCTTGGTGGAGGCCCTATTTACAATAAAAAGGGGATACATTATCACAACTTTGTATCACAATACCATAGTTGAATTGGAAACATAAAAGAAAGGATAGTCATTTACCTACTGGAGTGATCTTTCCAGCCTTAATATCACCAAGGTATTTGGAACAATTTCTTTTCCAATGTCCAACACCATTACAATAATGGCATTTATCAAGAGGACCCTTCTTGATCTTGGAGGTGCTAGCTTCATAGGTCTTAGCTTTGGTGAAAGTGGGAGCTTACTTCTTACTCTTCTTCCCATTCTTCTTGAACTTCCCCTTGCTTTTGGTGCTAATGTTAAGCACATCCTTTGGTGGGTTCACATTTAACCCCATGTCCCTTTCGGCTTGCACAAGTAACTTGTGCAACTCTTCAAGAGACACGTCCTTGTCTTGCATGTTAAAATTCACCCGGAATTGAACATATGCCTTGACTTTGGATAAGGAGTGTAGAATCCTATCTACAATGAGTTCTTTGGGGATTTCAACCTTTTGAATTTTCAACGTCTCGACTAGCTCCATTAATTTGAGCACATGAGGGCTAACCTTTTGGCCCTCTTTGAAGTCGAGATCAAAGAATGCCGCGGCCGCCTCATATTGGACGATCCGCGGAGTTTGTGAGAACATTGTTACAAGCTTGGAGTAAATCTCATTAGCGGTACCCATCTTAAAGGCTCTCCTTTGGAGATCCGCCTCCATTCGCAAAGATCAACACGTTTTTCATTGCGGCGGACTCCTTATGGTAAGCCTCATATGCTTCCCTAGTGGCGGCGGTCGACCTAGTGTTAGGTTCGGGTGGAGAAGCCTCGGTAAGGTAACGAAGCTTGTCGTCACCTTGGGCGGCTAATTTGAGTTGGGCATCCCAATTAGAGAAATTTGACCCATTCTTTTCAAGTTTACAACGATCCATGAAGGATCGGAGCCATGAAGTATTAGTGAGAGGCGTGGCATGGTGTTGGGATTTGCCATTGTTATGAGAAATAAGAGCGGTCTACAAAACAAAATATGGAAGGAATAAAACATATGTCGTTTTAAAAATAATAATAATACTCGTAAAAATTAATTTAAACAAGTATTATTGCATTTTTCTAGTGACCTCTACCCAACTAGATAAATGATTCCAAGACCCAAATTCATATTAACTTGGGCACGGTGTGGCCGATGAAACCCTTATCAATATAACTTGGTGGATTAACCTTTTAATCGATTCTACTTTTAGAACTCTTGGTTGATAAAATTACATTAATACTTTATCTTTAGCCCAAAACACATCCAACAAGGGCACGGTGTGGCCAATGAAACCCTTATCAAAAACTTTTGTTGAGTTCAATCCAAATTTCGAATAAATGTGTCCATGATCCAAACCCACATTAACTTGGGCACGGTGTGGCCGATGAAACCCTCATCAACATGAATTCGGTGGATAGACATTTATCACCCACTTCCCCTACGTAACAAGGTTTGTACCCCGGTGTGGCCGAGTGCACTCCCTCACGAAATAGATTTTCATGGTTTCTACTCTTTGGTAAGGCTATGTCTCATTTGATTGTTTTAGCGAGAGGTCATGTCAATTTATTATCTATCACGTTTTAAGTGAACTAAAGCGGTGAACTACGATAATTCTAATTGACGCGGTTGATAAACTCGATAAAAGATGATGCATGTTTTAGTTATGGCGATTTAGCGATGCATGTGACATATAAATAAAATGCAAACATAAAAAAATCCTAGTATGGCCTTCCTAAAATAGAAAATCTAATTAACTATTACATATTCGGAAACCAACTCCATTGGTCCCTTGAACTTCGGTTGTGGCACGCATCTCGAGGTAACACCGTCTTTATGTATCGCCATCTTTTGTGACACCGTCTTCAAGGAACTCCGGAATAAATAAATTACATAACAAATTACATAATTTCCTATTATACATTTGTAATTAAAATAAAATAAATCTATTAAATTACAAAACGGTGATACGAGATCACAATAAATTACAACCGAATCGATATTCCCATACATTTCGGGTAATACCAATTACTCCCTCCATTTATCTATTTTCTTCCCATTTGCTTTTTGAAGGTCAAAGTTTCCGAACTTTGACCGCAGATAAGTTGGGGAATAAAATATATAAATTTGTAAAACAAAAACATTTACACTTATTGTCAATGCATCTTTCACTTAAAAAAATTCCGACAAAAAAAAATAACATATAGATGTAAAAACATACAGTCAAAGTTCCGTCTTGGAGACCGCAATAAAGCAAATGGGAAGAAAATAGATAAATGGAGGGAGTAAAAACTAAGGCCATATTAAGTAAAATTACATAAAATAAAATTACATAAAATAAAACTATGACAATCATAAATAAAATGCAGCATTATAATATGTATGAACATGCCCAATTTAATGCTAAATCGCCTTTAAGGAGCCAATATCGTATATTACACGGTTTTTACGGATTTGCGTGATTCAACGTTTTATAGTCACAAAAATTACATAAATTCATATTTATGCACAAGTTAATTACCCTAACCTCTTAGGACTCAATTAGTCTTCACTAACTATTTGACTATAATTAACTCATATTTCTTAAAATTGTTCATTAATGGACTTAAAATTAGAATAAAATTGCTATAAACTTCAAATAAATCACAAAATTTCAAATAAATTCAAAAATTTGAAATTTCAACTTATGAACATTCTGGAAAAATACCATGACACTCATAATGTTCAAAAACTTAGGTTAAAATTTCGTAAAATTATCAGAAAAACTATGTTGCGGTTTATCGGATTTAACAATAAAATCATAAAAACATGAGAAAAATTATATTCATCAACTTTTCAATTAGATCTGAAAAAGATAATAAAATGCAACATGTGACGTTTTTCCTTAGTCATGGAGTATGTTTTAGCAATTATTCACTAATTAAGTCACTATTTATGCTATTTTTCATCAAAAATTCATAAATCATGCAAAAAGACTTCAATATAGCCTATTATTTTACACACATTTTGTAACATTGCATGTGACAACATACTAAATTTATATGACCATATTCGAAATTTATGTCATATTAACCTATTTATCATTTAAATTCGATTTTTATCATGTAAAATCCATATTTCGAGCATAAGAACTCCAAATATTTTGAAAATTTACAGGTCATTTCAAAATAATATATGTGGTAACATATCCAAAAATCACTGGAAAATTCGAAGTTTAGCTAATTTTAGTCCGAAAATGACATTTTAATCATAAAATTATATTTTTAATGCCTTTATTTTATAAGATGAACAATAAAAATTCATAAATTAACCAAAAATCCTAAAAACATTTTAGGACCAGAAACTTTAACATGCATAATTTATTTCGTGATATATCATAATAACACAAATTTACAAGTTTTATATGTTAATCGTATAACTCGGAAAAACTATAACCGATTTGCATGCAAATAACCTAGGCTCATGATACCGCTTGTTAGAAATCTATATCTCTATACTCAACATATTCATATACGTTATAATTTTAATTTAGTCATAAAATTAAAAGGTGATCTTATGCATGCAAACTACAAAATAAATAAAGAAGAAATCATCATCTCACATTGATATTTCGGTTTATATGGGCACAAGAGAGTTCTCCTACTCTCTTGTTCTTGAGCTTTCCTTAGTGGATAAACAAGGATTCAAGAAGAGAATCCCTCCCAAAAGTATTATACCCAAGATAACAACTTAATAAAATTAATATTATTATTACTAGAATAATACTAATTTTGTATTAAAATTGACCCAAAAATATTATTGGACTCTCTATTATTTCGGTTTAGAGAGAAGGAAGAGAACGAAGAATTTTATCTTTCTAAAACTCTAATTTTAGATGAATAATGAATGAATAAGATACACTAACAATTAGTAGTGTATATGGTAAAAAGATGAGAAAAACCCATGGTTTTTCTCCTCTTAAAACCGGGTGGAATGGGGAAGGGAAGGGAGTCAATGCATGCACAAGTTTCTCTTCACAATGACCACTAGGTTTGCATGGCTAGTTTATTAGGGAATGATTATGTTTACCACTAAGATAATCAACACAATATCTTCCTAATACTCCCCTTAATTTCGGTTTACATGGATAAAATGGACTCCATTTTATCTTTGTTAAATTGTCAATTTGTCATATGCCACATGTCACATGTCACAAAAAATTGTTATGTATTTTTAACATATTAAAAATCAACGTATTAATAAAAATACGTCATATACAAAAATCGACTTAGTAATTCACAATTACTTGTACCAAAATATTTTACCAATTATAAATCACAACATCTTGTATTTATAATAATTTTATTCATTCAAATACAATTGTTTCTTTAAACAATAATTTCATCTAAGTAATGAAACAATTCGATTACTTAGACCGTATCTTATTTAATCAAATTACAATGAGACACGTAAATATTACTTCCAAAATCGTCCGTCAATTTTAAGTAATTTAATTGACCCGTATCGTCATACGATCAATTAAATGATCAATTAAGAGTGTTACCCTTTAGATATGACCTAAGGGGATCAACTGGTCACCACCGTCGCACGACAGTAATGTCAAACTCTAGTCAGCCAATCATTACCAATATGTGTGGACCAGTTGACAGTAAAATATTACTTCCCAATTGTATTCTTTATAATGAGACTTAAACATGTGATCATCATGATCAACAGTTGTGATCGCATTATTGTCGGAGGACACATATTTCAACAGTGCGGTCATAAGTTATTATGACCACAAATTATAGACAAATAAAGAAAGTGGAAGATCTTTGCGAATTTGCCGTTTTAGGAAATGTGGAAGATCTTAGAGAATAGGAGGGAGTAATTAACTTCTTAATTTGTGTTCTTTAGATCTAGTGCATGCATAACAAAATAAGAGATTAATAAGAAAAACAATGTCCCTTACATTGTTGTATGGCTCGAAAAATGGGCACAAATAAGGTCACCTTTCTTATTTGTTCTTGAGCTTAAATGTAATGGATGATCTTCCAAAATCCCAATGTAGAGATCCTCCTCTTGATTGCACCCAAAACAAGTCCCTTAAACTATTATATTAATTAACTAGATTAATATAGTAGTACCCTTAAAATAATTCTAATAATATAATTATTACTACACTAGTAATCTTATATTGTGATTAGAATTTATGGATGAACAAATCTTTTGATTTTCTAAAACAAATTTTAGAGAGTTGTGAGAGAGATGAGCAAAGTTGCATGTAGTATGAATGAATGAATGTATGAATGAAAAATGAGAACACAAATTCTCATAAAAGATGAGCATGGAGCCGGGTAGAAGAGGCTAATACTTGGCATCTTGCTTTTGCTTTTACACTTCTCCAAATATGTAGGTGTGTAAGCTAGTGGTGTAGGTGTAATTATTTAAATTTTATAACATGAAATAATATCACCCACTAACACCTTCCACCTCCATTATTTCAGTCCACATGTATAAAATGGACTACCATTTTATTTTATCAATTTGTCCTTTGTCACGGAATATGTTACATGTAGTATGTTACATGTTGTTAATTAATTTAATGCATATTTATTAAATTAATATCATTTTATAAATTAATTAAATTACATACAACAAATTGACTAGTGATTCTTTATCACATAAATAAAATGGGTCATATAATTACAATTCACAATATATTATAATTATAATTAAACATTCATTCTTATCTCAATTGTTTCACAAACAATAATCAATTTTAGTAATAAAGTATTTTAATTACTAAAATAAATCTTATTTAATCAAATTACAATAAGATATAAATATTCTCTCTCACAATTGAATTGTTCAATTTTAAGGAATTGAGTAACTTGTATCGTCATACATTTAATCAATTTGTCTATTAAGGGAATCGTCCTTGTAACACCCTCATTTATTCAGGGGCCTTTAGCTAGACATTCCCAAATAAATAGGACTGTTACCATCTCGGTTTTCCGAGGCAGTGAATAACAAAGTCCAACTCACCAAAGTACTTTATCTTAAAAACTTAGCGATTACATGTTTATTACGAATTAACCAACTAAAACCTAATATAAAATAATTACAACTCGCAGCGGAAATAAATAATGTGATATAATTGTTCTATGTGATCTAGACTTCAACTACGGTCCAAGTCAAGCTCTCATCCCAATGCTCCCGAGTCAGCTAATCTTTAGTACTTGTCAAATCTTCTCCCCATAAAACGGTTCACCGTAGGTACCGGTGTTCACGAATACACAGTCAACCGCGAGGTTGAGTAGGAATAAATACTAACAACAAAAACATACGATAACAATACAATTTCCTTTTTACATTGCACAACCCCCTGACAACGTGCTCCATCCTTTTTCTTAGCACACCTCCCTTAACAACATGCTCACTTACATCATTCCAACCGAAGTTGAAGTATCCACCATCCCAACCGAAGTTGAGGTATTCACCATCCCAACCGAAGTTGAGGTATTCACCATCCCAACCGACGTTGAGGTATTCAACACTAAGACCATGATCAACCATAATAGTAATCATCTCAGAACGAGTCTGAGGTTGATGCGTGTATTTTATATAAGGTTTTTACCTCATTTTTACACGCATTTCTGTACTATTTATGTAGCATCTAGCTACAAATACCCCCGAATATTCTACTTTGGTTCGTTTTATGTAATTTGCAGGAATAAACCAAAGAGGAGCTAAATCGAGCCTAATTCGTCCCAATTGCATGCATTTATGGAGAATAAGGAGCCGGAGCTTGGAATCTAACATTTTGGAGACGCGTGAGCTGGTTTCGGAAGGTGCTTTAATGTCTTACGTGCCAAGATAGCTCGATCGAGTAGATTTTCTACTCGATCGAATGCTTTATATATTGGAAGTTGCTCGATCGAGCAGTTCAAGTATATACACAAGAGAAGATATTGCAAGGAGTACTCGATCGAGTGGTTTATTTCCACTCGATCGAGAGGTTTGACGATTAGTTGCTCGATCGAGTGGTTTATTTCCACTCGATCGAGTGGTTTATCCCGCTTCAGATTATTTTTCGCCCAATTTCGTATGGGCTTTTGTAATTAGTCCATAGATTAGGTTTAGGAGGATTTTCGTATATGACTAAGGGAGTAAACGACGTAACTGTCTCTCATTCACTTTTACTCTATCACTTTCTACTGTTCTTAGGTTTTGTTCTTCCTTTACACTTTGCTACTCAGATTTGGATTTACGATTGGTATTATTATTCTTCTTTAATCCCTTAATCATAATTATTGTTATTGTGTTGCTATTCTTCTCTTATTATTTCATCTCTACCTTATTCAATCCTTATTATCTTGTTATTATGTTTAATTTCAATTATCTATATGTTATTATTGTTAATTCAATGACGATGCATAGCTAATTCCCTTTCGCTAAGACTAAAGGGGATCCATGATTATGAAGGGATAGTAATCGATTTATTGGGTTAATGCTGGTATAATCTTTGTTGTTAACTGCTTCATTTATCTGTATCTGACTAATTGAGTCGACGCAATTAGGCATTTATATCAAAGTGATCCTTGACCTGGACCGAAAGGTTGGAAAAGGCGAGACTAGTAGCGAACAATAGGGCATTATAGTTAGGGCGAAAGCTAAGCTATTTGTGCTTTAGAGCGAATTGAGAACGAAAGGAGATATTCACGGCTTCTCAGACCGTATTTGCATTGACCTGAGACCTGGATTACTTGACCGAATGATTATGGTGAACCGTCTGTCTTAGTTGTTTTCTCTATCTGCTTAATTCCTTTTCTCTGCTTTATTCTCTTCCTTACTCTCATTAGTTTAGAATCAATCAATTAAAACCTCCCAATTTGGTTACCGAGACGAACTTAGACAAAGCTGACATTTTCCCATCTCCCTGTGGAGATCGAACCGACTTCCCTAGCTATATTAGTTAGAGCCAGTTGGTTATTTTTGATAGGTATACGACTTCCCTGTCAAATTTTGGCGCCGTTGCCGGGGAGGTGGCGCAATTTTGTTGCTTTATTTAAGTTTGTTTCTCGTCTCAAGGAATGTATTCCTTGAGACTGATCTCATTTCTGCAAAGTTTTTGATTAGTTTTGCAGGTTACTTGTTGCTTTGTAAAGTCTATTTGCCAGAATGCCTAAATTACCCAGCCATTCAGAGCCTAATGTGGATTCCCTTCCAAAAGGTTTCCTATTACCCATTACTGATCAGGGAAACTTTGGAATCCACCCATCTTACATACAGCTGGTAGAGAGAAATCTCTTTAGGGGGGTACCTGAAGAAGATCCATGCAGGCATATAGAGCTGTTTACAGAGTATTGCTCTACCATTCCTCTTTCTGCTGGGGTGACACAGGACAAAGTGAAGGGATCCCTCTTTCCCTTTTCTTTAGATGATGATGCCCAGGAATGGTGTAACCGACTGGAGTTCCCTTGCTTTGGCCTTTTACAGGCGATATTTCCCACCGCAGCGCACCAATACCTTGAGAGCTCAGATTAGTTCTTTTGAGCAGCTACCTACTGAAGATTTAAATGGGGCTTGGACCAGGTTTAAGAAGCTTGTCCGCTCCGTGCCTCATCACGGGTTCAAACGTTGGTTCCTTTGTACTCAGTTTTACAACGGGCTATATCGGAGGGAGAGAGCTATTCTTGACAGCGTAGCTAAAGGGAGATTAACGAAGAATGTTGAAGATGACCAAGGGTGGCGTCTCATTGAGGAGATGGCTATTCATGTCTCTGAATATGGAAATCCCCGAGGTAGGGAGCAAGTTATTGAGTCGGCGGCAGCTGCAGTAGAAGGTCCTAGCAAAAGTCTAGGTAATGTGGAGATTACAGAAGCTTTAGGTGAGAGTGCACAGGTTTGTTCGATTACTGAGCATGTGGAGCTATGTGGTAGATGTGGCATGGAAGGGCATGACCCTATTGGATGCTTGGAAAGTACAGAGCGCGTCCTTGCTTATTAGAAATACAAGCAAGGCGTTCCTCTTTCTCAACTGTATGAAGAAATAAAGAATGCTCCTACTCTTTCTACGCCAGCGCCGCAACCGGTTTTTCCTCCTGCAAATCAGGAAATTGCCGAACTGAAATCCTTTATGTTGAGCATAACACAACAGTTTGATGAGAAGTGCAATAGAAAAGAAACTGTCATAGCAGAATTGAGAGAACAAGTCACGCAGTTAACACTCGCGAAGGACCAAGCCAAGTTTCTACCGACATGCAATCCAGCCAATGCAACTAATATCCAAGTTGGCCTTACTCATGAAGGGCCAAAAGTACCAGAAGACGGGGTTTTGATAGCTGAAGATACCCCGGAGGATGATATAGATGAGTTTTTGGACAAAATCATTGCTGTGTGTGGTCCAGACACTCGATCGAGTGAAAAATTTACTCGATCGAGTGAAATAATTCATCCCATCACTCGATCGAGTGATAATTATGGTCGATCGAGAAGTGCACAAATTGAAGATGGTCGATCGAGTGATATTCTTACTCGATCGAGTAAATTTGCTGAAGAAATCACTCGATCGAGTGATAAAAATGCTCGATCGAGTAAGCCAGAAAAGGAGATCACTCGATCGAGTGAGAAAATTGGTCGATCGAGTATTTCTCAATGTGAAACCACTCGATCGAGTGGTGAAAGTACTCGATCGAGTACCAGAAGCGGCGGAGATCCTATTTTACTATCTAATTCCGCTACCGTGTCATCTTCCCCTGCTGTGGAGACGTCACGCATTGATAAAGGTAAAGAGAAAGTCGGGGGTCCACTCATTGCTACCAGAGTGCCCTTCCCGGGTCGTCTGAAGGACGCAAAGATCAAACGACAGTACGTTAAGTTTGTGGACGTTGTGAAGAACATCCAGGTAACTGTCCCTTTTACCGAACTGGTTACCCAGGTACCTACTTACGCTAAGTTTATGAAAGATATTGTGACGCGTAAGAGAGATTTAAGTGAATTCGAGACAGTTTCATTTATGGAAGAGTCTAGCAATTTACTTTTAAATAAGGCTCCACCTAAAATGAAAGACCCGGGTAGTTTCTCTATTACCTGTATTATAGGCAATGTGGTTATTGATAAGGCTCTTTGTGACCTAGGAGCCAGCGTCAGTGTCATGCCCCTATCTGTCTGCAAGAAACTGAACATGAGTCACCTTAAAGTGACTAACATTACCCTACAGATGGCTGATAGATCTATTAGGAAGCCCTTAGGTGTCTTAGAGGACGTGCCTGTGAAAATAGGCAAGCTCTTTATCCTAGTGGATTTCATTGTTTTAGATATAGCTGAGGACACCCGGACCCCAATTATCTTAGGAATACCATTCCTTTGTACAGCTGGGGCCGTTATTAATGTCAAACAAGGGCGTTTGACTCTTGCAGTAGGGGATGATGCGATCACTTTCAGTCTGCCTAGTACTTTGGCTCGGCCAATGATAGAGGATACTTGTTATTCGGTTGATATTATTGACGAGTCTATTTATGACTTCTGGTCGGGTTCTTTTATGAAGGACCCACTAGAAGCTCTTATGCTTTTTTATGAGTGTGCAGATAGCCCAGATGACGATGACGCTGTGTTGGATTTGCTTATAGATGATTTAGATGAGCGTGTACTCACCGACGCTGAGGGAGAGCAAGTGGAACAGATGATTAGCACTCTTTGCTCCATTGAGGTAAAGGTACCAGAGCGTAAGCCTCTTCCTTCTCATCTAAAAATGTTTTCTTAGACGATACTGAGCAATATCCAGTCATTGTTAGTGCTAAGCTTGATAATGATCAGCTGACTTCCTTGTTAGCTGTACTTAAGAAAAACAGGAAAGCACTGGGTTATTCATTGGACGATATCAAGGGGATTAGTCCCGATATTTGTATGCATAGGATAGAGCTGGAGGAAGATCACAAACCTTGCAGACAGGGTCGTAGAGACCGAACCGAAGATGCGAGGATGTTGTGATGGGCGAGGTAATGAAGTTGCTCGACGCAGTATTATTTATTCTGTTGGTAATTCTAAATGGGTGAGTCCAGTACAGGTGGTCCCGAAGAAAGGAGGGACAACTGTGGTTAAGAATGGTAAGAATGAGTTAATACCTACTCGAGTAGTGACTGGTTGGCGGATGTGCATAGATTACATACAGCTTAATGCCGCCACCAAGAAAGATCACTTTCCCCTTCCTTTTATTAATCAAATGGTAGAAAGGTTAGCTTCTCACAAGTTTTTCTGCTATTTAGACGGGTACTCAGGGTTCTTTTAGATCCCTATCCACCCAGACGATCAAGCTAAGACTACATTTACTTGTCCTCAGGGCGTATTTGCTTATCGCAGGATGCCTTTTGGTTTATGTAATGCCCCTGCCACCTTCCAAAGGTGCATGATGGGGATATTTTCAGAGTATATTGAGTCTATTATGGAAGTTTTCATGGACAATTTCATTGTTTATGAAAGTGATTTTTCTAACTGTCTTTCTAACCTCGAGAAAGTGTTGCAGCGCTGCATTGAGGTTAATCTTGTGCTGAACTGGGAGATGTGCCATTTCATGGTCAACGAGGGAGTTGCCTTAGGGCACTTAGTTTCTGATAGGGGGATAGAGGTTGATAAAGCAAAGGTGGAAGTGATTCAGCAATTACCACCCCCTGTTAATGTTAAGGGGGTGAGGAGTTTCCTTGGCCACGCCGGCTTTTATCGCCGGTTTATCAAGGACTTCTCAAAAATTGCTAAACCACTTACACAGCTGCTACTTAAGGATGCCCCTTTTGTGTTTACTGATGAGCGAGTGTATTTCTGCTTTTCACAGGTTAAAGCAGGCTTTAGTCTCTACGCCGATCATACAGCCTCCCGACTGGGACTTGCCGTTTGAGATAATGTGTGATGCCAGTGACTATGCACTAGGAGCGGTGCTAAGCCAAAGGAAAGACAAAGCTTTGAATTCTATCTACTATGCGAGCCGAACTCTGGATGAGGCTCAAGTGAAGTACACTACCACTGAAAAAGAGCTGCTAGCTGTAGTTTATGCCTTAGAGAAGTTTCGTTCTTATTTAGTTGGGCCAGAAGTTACTGTTTTTACTGACCATGCAGCTTTGAGGCATCTCCTTGCTAAGAAGGAGGCTAAACCACGGCTATTGAGATGGATACTTGATGTGAACATTATTTGCGCACATTTAGTCCCCTAATTGAACCTATTTTGCATACTATTATAGCATTTCATGACCATTTTATCCGTCAAAACCTTCCTATTTGCTTTTCTATCGCATTTCATATGTTTTGTAGAAAAGGAGATAATAAGGCGGAAATTCCCGTCTTTCGTGCATATTTGGAAGCTTATTGATGATATTAGATGGACTAGTATGAAGAGGAGGCAAGAATGATGACCAAATATGTAGGAATAAAGTGTATATAGAAGGATCAAAGGGTTAAAAGTAAGAATGACGAGAGGGAAGGCATTACAAGAAGAAATTGCTCGGAAAGCAAACCAAGAGTTGCTCCTTTGGCTCTGAAAGTATTCTAGATGGAACGGCGTCGAAAAAACAAGTGATCTAGGCTTTTGAATCACTCCAATAGGAGTCCGGATGAGGAAATAACGTCCGTTTTACAATCCGAGCTCAAGATACAGCTCAACCCGCTCGGGTCAAATTCAACCCGCTCGGGTTGAAGCCCAGGACGCCCATATTTCGCTGGGGACGGGCATATTCCTGGACAGGAAACTTTTCCTTGCTAAGTGAACCACAAGACGCCCGTCTTGCTCCAAATCCGCCCGTCTTCCCCTGCTCCAATCCGCCCGTCTTCACCCAAAGACGCCCGGGCCGAGACCACCGAAACCGCCCGTCCCGACCCAAAGACGCCCGGATTCCCTCACAGCACAATTTCGTCTTCTTCAAGCTTCAAAGAAAGACGCCCTTCCTTCGAAAAATACCGGCGTTTCCCTGCTCAAATCTCAAAAGTGTAATTACTAGTTTAGCCCTTAGTTAACCCTAATGCATCCACCTAATTTCCACTATAAATACCCCATTTGTAATAATCAAAGCACCAAGCTCTCTTAGTAGGTAATCTTCCTTAGATTAGATTAGGAGTAGATTAGAATAGATTACTATTTAATCTTTCCACAAATCTCATGTTAATCTCTCCATAATCATTGTTCAAGTTTATTATTCAAGTTTGTTACTTTTGGGTAATCGAAGATTATTGGGTTTATTGGGAAATTGACAACCTTCCATCAATCATCAAGTTTCTTCTATTATTCTTTGCATTATTGTTTTGGAATCTCCATAGGTATAATCCTCTTAATCCTTGTTTTAATTATTGTTAATCTTTCTTACTTGTTCATCATGTTTTACCTTGTTAGTATAATTGACAACCTTATTAACATGCTAAACTTGATCATGAGTGAGTAGTCTCTTAGCTAGGATTAATGGGTAATTAGGGGAAACCAACATGGGATTGATTCATGCTTAATCTAATATCTTCACATGATTAAATTGCTTGCTTGTTGTGATATCAACTTTATGCACATGTTATGTTTGATGAAATGCTAAGCCTATGAATCCTTGCATTTACAACCATCTCTTAACTACTCAACTTGACTTGTAAGATATAAACCAACTCGAGTCTTGTTAGACCATGCATAGAAGTTGAATAGGAGGAAAGTAAGTCGACTTGTAGGTGTTGTACAATCTAATCGATTCGGCTCCGGGACCCAACTCTTCCTATGAACCGTAAGGCATAAACCAACTCGGTTTCTCCACAACATTAATTGCTTGCAACTTTGTAAACATGTTTGTATGATCAACACCATGAATCCCCTATGACCCCATGACATCCTAGTGCTTTTTGCCATTTGTTTACATCTTTCCTTTTATTGCTTATTTTACTTTATTGCTTTTATTAGTCTAGAACACTTCCATTGTTTGCTTTACTTTGTTACTTTCATTAGTTTAGAATACAACTACAAACCCCATCAATTGTGACACTAGCATAAATTGAGATAGATAGACTTAGAACCCAAAGCACACCGTCCCATGGATCGACCTCGACTTACCGCTAGCTAGTAGTTTGTTGAGTATTATAAATGTGTTTGATTGGATGTGTGACGACCAACTCTTGTCCATATCAAAATGGCGCCGTTGTCGGGGACGGTGCTATGTTATTAAGTTCTTACTTGTTTGTCTATTTTGATTTTGCTTTCACCTTGAGGAACTTGTTCCTCAAGGATTGTTCTTACCGTTTTTGTGTAGTTTCCATGCTTGTAGTTGTTTCCTTGTCTTAGCTATGATGGCTCAAGACTTGACACATGGAGTATGTGGTAGATTCTTTGAGTATGACTATGGGTATGGGGAGTTTGAGAAGCAAGTCAACACAAACCTACCTTACTATTTGTACAATGAAAATCCTAATCACTACCCCAATTTTTCCCACCAAAATCATTTCATGCAATATCCACAACAACCACCCACCCAATACCCATTTCAAAATGAATTCCAAATGCCACAATACAACCATTTTCACACCCACCCACAACAAGAAGATGAACCCATTCAAAATGTGATTCTCCAATTGATGGGAGATCAACAAAACTTCTTCAAACAAATGCTAGAAGAGAGCCAAAAGAGGGACAATGTTCTTCAGGGCATTGTTGCCCAAGGTGAGGAATTAGAGATTCAAATTGCCCAATTGAAAGAATACAAAGTAACCACTCCTTACCACCGTTCTTTGGACATTGAGCATTAATGCGAATTTGAAGTAGTAACTTTTGATATGGAAAATGAGAAATGGGAAGAGCCAATCTCCTTGAGCTCTTGTGACTATGAAAGTGTTGTGTTCGATAAGGAAGACATGAGGTTGAGTAAGCCAAATACTCTTAACCTTTGTGAGTATGAGGGTGTGTCATTTGATGTAATGTGGAGACATTGGAGAAAGAGTTAAATGAAGCCCCCATCTATGATTCATATGAAGATAGCAACAATGATGATGAGCCTAACGGATGGACTCATAATATCACCTTGCTCGAGGAGCTTATCCTTGAGACATTTGAGATACCCTATCATGAAGAAGAACGTCCTTCCTTTATTCCTCATGAAGACCACTTGACACCTATCATGGAGCCAATGATCATTGAAGAGGATATGGTAGATCTTCTTCAAAAGGCCAAAGTATCATACAAGAGCTACTTGGTGAAAAAGCTCAAAGAGAAAATTGCTCGTGAAGCCACTTGTGAAGATTTGGCGCTCACAATGACAACTTCTAAGGAACTCGATCATCAATGACATGAAAATTCTCCTTCCACCTTGGAAGGATTGAAAAATTAAAATGCTATCATCATCACCAAGATTGAAGAAGAAGTTGGTAAGTGGAAGTCTACGGATGAAAATGAACCACACTTCATGCCTAGTGTTGACAAGAGTCATGGGCTTGTTCGTTGGAAGCATTGGGAAAGCTCTAATGCCAAGGACAAAACAAGAAAAAGAACATTCTACAAGCTTCCTTGGCCAAATTTCATGTTCAAATGGAGCAACCCATACTTATGCTTGTTTGGAGCTTGTTCACAAGCTTTTGATCTTCTTCTAAGAGCCTTGAGCTCTATGGACAAAACAAAGGACCTCAACAAGGAATGAGTTTGGTGGAGTCCTCCCTCAAACCACCATTTGTAAGATACCCTTTCCCTTGACCTTGCATATACATTTAGCTTGCATTTGTATTATATCGCATTTACATTAATTAGTTCATATAGTATAGTTGCATTGTAATATATCTCACATGATTCATGTAGATAGTTTCATATAGACTAGAATTCATGCATAGCCACTAATGACCAATCCTATTCTTTTCTACACTAGAAATAGTGTTTAAATCGATTTGGGGAGGTTTGATCATAAGTAACCATAGCTTAAGTCAAGCATCATATAATATAGTTTAGATTGCATTTATTTGTTATATATGTCATATAGAAATGCATTCAATTAGAGCATGCATTCATTCATATCATCATTTGTACTTTATTTTAAAAAAATCAAAAATCCAAAAACATGCTTTTCTTTTTCATTCCTACTCCTACATGTACATTGAGGACAATGTCAAAAATAAAGTGGGGGATGGGAATTTATATTCCAAAAATGCATAAAAATTGAAAAATTTCAAAAAATCACAAAAATATGTCTTTTAATTTCATAAAAACAAAATCCATAAAAAATTGAAAATTTGAAAAATCAAAAACAAGTTCATTTCCTTTGTAGTGTAGTTGTATATATTGTGTTTGTTCTATCCTTGTTCACATTGATTGACTACGCCACATCCGAGACATGAGGATAATGAAGACCGCATGGTATGATCTTTCCAATCTCCTTTTTCCTCTTTATGTTAATGACTATGTGGCTTTATTTTGATTGATGCGGTATAACAATGTGAACTTAGGAGTTGCATTTAGATTGTATGACATACTAGTTGGTAGAAGCATATGCATTAGGATGTTTATATGGTAGTTGCATCATGGCATGTAGTTTGCATGTTAGAAAAATTTTGTGAAACCGTCTAGTTGGGAAACTTGACAAGTGTATATAGGCCCTAGTAGATGCTTTTTCTTCTTAAGACTTTGCTTGTTAGAATAATTGTAAAACACCCTAGGATGTGTCATGCTAGTATCCTTTGACCCATGGATTAAGGCCTAGTCAAGAGTACCTTGTGGTGTGATAACTCTTTGGCTACCATTTATTCCAAGGTGACCCTTGAAACCATGCAACCATCATTCATCCATGTTCTACCACATTTTTGTCATCAAAGGAAATGGGCACAAAAAGAAATCAATTTGAGTTCAAAGAAATGAAAAGAAAGTGAAAGAAAGTTTGCAAAATGCATCAAAAGAAAAGGGGAGTAACAAAAATGAAAACTCCTATGCTTCAAATATAAGGCACCCTCGCTACATATGGGGTGACTTTGAAAATGTTCAAAAAGAAATGCAAAGAAAAATTGAAAGTTGTCAAGTATTGAAATGCCAAAAATCAAAAAAAGAAATGGCAAGGAAGTGTTCTCAAATGTTATATGCCACAAGAAATTGGGGGGGAAAACAACAACAAAGCAAAACTCCCAAAGTGAAACTCAAATATCTATCGATCCCTTTATCCATCGTATCCATTTTTGTGCATGGTAGAGAGGGGACGACCCTTCTTCTTGTCTAGGCGAGATGGGGAATTCCGCGATCCTCCAGTGTTTCTAACACCATAGGGAGTCTATTCTTGACAAAAGCATTTAACGATTGAGGACAAAGGTACCCTAGCTTGACACAACTTGGAGGTGATTGATTGGTATCCTTCTAGGCTTAGTAGTTTGAAGAAATTGCATCTATGAAGGAGTGTGTACCCTTAAATTGGTTCCCTTGTAGATAATTTCCGCCACTTAGATAAGGAAAGTGGCTATTCTTTTGTAGATGCATCCATTATTTGATTTTGTGTGCTTAATGTTTGGATGTGTCGCCATTTTGGCAAGACCCACCTTGCCTTGCAAGAAGGCATCCTACCTCATGGTTGTCTTGTTGTGAGTTGAATGGGCGGAGTGAGACCCGTTAATTGTCTCATATCGGTTATATTAGTAGGATAGTTTAAATAAAGGTCTAGTTTTTGTCACCTCTTTACTCGGTACGAGTAAAGGTTCGGTTTGGGGATAGTTGATGTGAACATTATTTGCGCACATTTAGTCCCCTAATTGAACCTATTTTGCATACTATTATAGCATTTCATGACCATTTTATCCGTCAAAACCTTCCTATTTGCTTTTCTATCGCATTTCATATGTTTTGTAGAAAAGGAGATAATAAGGCAGAAATTCCCATCTTTCGTTCATATTTGGAAGCTTATTGATGATATTAGATGGACTAGTATGAAGAGGAGGCAAGAATGATGACCAAAGATGTAGGAATAAAGTGTATATAGAAGGATCAAAGGGTTAAAAGTAAGAATGACGAGAGGGAAGGCATTACAAGAAGAAATTGCTCGGAACGCAAACCAAGAGTTGCTCTTTTGGTTATGAAAGTATTCTAGATGGAACGGCGTCGGAAAAACAAGTGATCTAGGCTTTTGAATCACTCCAATAGGAGTCCGGATGAGGAAATAACGTCCGTTTTACAATCCGAGCTCAAGATACAGCTCAACCCGCTCGGGTCAAATTCAACCCGCTCGGGTTGAAGCCCAGGACGCCCATATTTCGCTCGGGACGGGCGTATTCCTGGACAGGAAACTTTTCCTTGCTACGTGAACCACAAGACGCCCGTCTTGCTCCAAATCCGCCCGTCTTCCCCTGCTCCAATCCGTCCGTCTTCACCCAAAGACGCCAGGGCCGAGACCACCGAAACCGCCCGTCCCGACCCAAAGACGCCCGGATTGTTGGAATATGTGTCCTCCGACAATAATGCGATCACGACTGTTGATCATGATGATCACATGTTTAAGTCTCATTATAAAGAATACAATTGGGAAGTAATATTTTTACTGTCAACTAATCAAAATATATCGGTAATGATTGGCTGACTAGAGTTTGACATTACTGTCGTGCGACGGTGGTGATCAGTTGATCCCCTAGGTCATACCTATAGGGCAACACTCTTAATTGATCATTTAATTAATCGTATAATGTTACGAGTTAATTAAATTACTTGAAATTTGACGGACGATTTTGAAAGTAAAATTTACGTATCACATTGAAATTGATTAAAATGAGATACGGTCTGAGTAATCGAATTGTATCATTACTCAGATAAAATTATTGTTTAAGGAAACAATTAAATTTGAATGAATTATTATAAATACAAATTGTTGTGATTTATAAATTGGTAAAATATTTTGGTACAAGTAATTATGAATTACTAAGTCGATTTTTGTAGGTGACGTATTTTTAATAATACGTTGATTTTTAATATGTTAAAAATGCACAACAAATTTATGCAACATATGACATGTGACATATTGACAATTGACAAAAATAAAATGGATTCCATGTTATCCATATGGACCGAAATATTGGGTGTAATTAACATATTCTTATAATGTTAATTAAAATTAGTGGAAGATGTAATCATTTTTCTACAACTAGGCATGCATACCTAGTGTCTCTTGTGGAAGAGCACCAAGCCCATGCATTGGCCTTCCTCCACCCTCCTACCCGGTTTTACGAGACAAAAACCAAAATTATTTTGGGTCAATTTTCTTACAAAAATTAATATTGTACTAGTATTTATAATATTGATTTTATTTAAGAGTGTGCTTTGGGTATAATTCCTTGGGAGAGATCCTACACTTGGGTCTTTGTTCATCCAAAAGGAAAGCTCAAGAACAAAAGAGAAGGAGATCTCTTTTGTGCCCATATGAACCGAAATTCAAATGTAAGGATGAATTCTTCTTTATTTTGTTAAATAGTTTGCATGCATAAGATCACTTGTTAATTTTATGACAAATTAAATTAAAACATATATGAATATGTAAGTATATAGATCTACTTTTCCTTTAATCGGTATCAAGAGCCATGGTTGTTTGCATGCAAATCGGTTAAAAGTTTTTCCGAGTTATAAAGATTAACATATAAAACTTGTATAATTTGTGTTATTATGATATATCACGAAATTAATTCATGCATGTTAAAATTTCTGGTCCTAAAATGTTTTAGGATATTTTGGTTAAATTTACGGATTTTTATTGTTCATATTATACAATAATGGCATTTAAATATGATTTTATGAGTAAAAATGTCATTTTCGGACTAAAATTAGCTATACTTCGTATTTTCCAGTGATTTTTGGATATGTTATCACATATATTATTTTGAGATAACCTGTAAATTTTCATAATTTTTGGAAATGTTATGCTCGAAAAATGGATTTTTTCATTATTAAATTCGGATTTAGGTGAAAAATAGGTTAATATGAGATGAATTTCGAATCTGGTCATAGAAATTTAGTATATTGTCACATGCAATTTTACAAGATGTGTGTAAAATAATAGGCTATAGTGAAATCTTTTTGCATGATTTATGGATTTTTGAAGAAAAATAGCATAAATAGTGACATTATTAGTGAAAAATTAATAAAACATAATCTATGACTAAGGAAAAACATTACATGTTGCATTTTATTATCATTTTCAGATCTAAAGTTGAAAAGTTGATGAATATAATTTTTCTCATGTTTTTATGATTATTTTGTTAAAAATCGTCAAACCGCAACATTGCTTTTCCGGAAAAATGTCGAAATTTTTAACCTAAGTTTTTTGAACATTATGAGTGTCATGGTATTTTTCCAGAATATTCATGAGTTTAAAATTTCAAATTTAAAATTTATTTGAAATTTTGTGATTTATTTGAAGTAAATAGCTTATTTTTATAATTTTAAGTCCATTAATGAACAAATTAAGAAATATGAGTTAATTATGGTCAAATTATTAGTGAAGACTATATTTTGAGTCCTAAGAGGTTAGGTTAATTAACTTATGCATAAATATGAATTTATGCAATGTTTGTGATTATAAAATGTTGAAATCACGCAAATCCGTAAAAACCGAGTAATATACGATATTGGCTTATTAAAGGCGATTTAGCATAAAATTGGGCATGTTCATGCATATTTTAATGCTGCATTTTCTTTATGATTGTCATAATTTTAATTTATGTAATTTTTGAATTATGTAATTTTACTTAGTATGGTCTTAGATTTTAATTGGTATTTCCCGAAATGTATGGGAATATCGATTCGGTTGTAATTTTTTTGTGATCTCGTATCACCGTTTTGTAATTTAATAGATTTATTTTATTTTAGTTACAAATGTATAATAGGAAATTATGTAATTTATTTTATTTCTTCAAGAATGGTGATACATAAAGATGGTGTTACCTCGAGATGCGTGCAACAACCGAAGTTCAAGGGACCAATAGAGTTGGTTTCCGAATATGTAATAGTTAATTAGATTTTCTATTTTAGGAAGGCCATACTAGGATTTATTTTATGTTTGCATTTTATTTATATGTCGCATGCATCGCTAAATCGCCATAACTAAAACATGCATCTTCTTTCATCGAGTTAATCGACCGTGTCAAATACAATTATCGTAGTTCACCGCTTTAGTTCACTTAAAACGTGATAGATAATATATTGACATGACCTCTCGCTAAAACAATTAATTGAGACATAGCTTTACCAAATAGTAGAAACCATGAAAACCTATTTCGCGAGGGAGTGCACTCGGCCATCCCGGGGTACAAACCTTGTTACGTAGGGGAAGTGGGTGATGAATGTCTATCCACCGAATTCATGTTGATGAGGGTTTCATCGGCCATCTCGTGCCCAAATTAATGTGAATTTGGATCATGGACACATTTATTCGAAATTTGGTTTGAACTCAACGGAAGTATTCGTGACCATAGTCGCATGTGTTCCGGGCTATAGATAAACATTAGAGTAATTTTATCGACCAAGAGTTCTAAAAGTAGAATCGATTAAACGTTAATCCACCGAGTTATATTAATAAGGGTTCCATCGGCTATCCCGTGCCTAAGTTGATATGAATTTGGGTCTTGGAATCATTTACAATAGTTGGGTAGAGGTCACTATTTAAATGTTCATATCTTGTCAAATTTTACAAGTATGATTTAAAAAGACAAATGTTAATATTTCCTTTTCCTCCATACTTGTAGTTCATTACAATGAATCCTTCAAACGCTACCGCACCGATAACTATTGAGTCTTACCACAATGTTCTTGACGACGTTTGCTCCAACAATTATTTCGACACTACTAGAGAACTTCATTTTGGGATAGGTTCGGATGGAAACCTTAACTTCATCACTTCTTCTAAACCACCCACTACTACTAGATCTCGTGTGAGCCCGTCTCAGGAAGACTACCTCATACAATCTGTAGGGTCTTTGTCTCTGGAAGATAAAGATGCCAAAACTAGTGGGAGCTCAAGCAATCAAGTTCTTGCTTCCAAGGGCAAAAGGTTCAAGAAGAAGGGAAAGAAAATCAAAACTCCAAGCAAGTTAATGATGAATGCCATTATTGCTATGGCATGGGACATTGGCTTAGGAATTGTCCCGTATATTTGCGAAATATAAGGGAAGGAATCATCATTCCAAAAGGTAAAATTCCTAAAGAAATTTATGTTATTGATATAAATTATACTTCCACTACGACATGGGTACTAGATACCGGTTGTGGTTCTCACCTTTGTAATCATTTACACGGTTTAAGAGATGTGGAGAGGCTTAGCAAGGGAGATGTGGATCTACGCCTTGGAAATGGAGCTCGAGTAGCGGCCGAATCCAAAGGAACTTATGTTTTAGCTTTGCCTAACGGATTTGAGTTGTATTTACATAATTGTTTTTATGTGCCTACACTCTCTAAAAACATTATTTCAGTCGCCATGCTAGACATGGACGGTTTTTGTTTTGTCATTAAGAACAATCGTTGTACTATTTCTAGGAACGACTTGGTTATAGGCCAAGCTTCCTCTATCAATGGCATTTACATTTTAGAGACCTCAAATCCGACTAATGATATCTATAACATTTAATCAAAGAAACTCAAATCAAGTGACCCAAGTGAAGCGTTCATTTGGCATTGTCGATTAGGTCACATAAACGAGAATCGCATCAAAAGATTAATTTCGACTAATGTGATTACACCATTTGATTATCAATCATATGGTACATGCGAATATTGCCTACTTGGCAAAATGACTCGTAATCCTTTTAGTGGTAAAGGGACACGAGCTAGTGAACTATTGGGACTCATACACACCGATGTATGTGGACCAATGAGTATCACCGCTCGTGGAAATTATGACTACTTCATAACCTTCACCGACGACTTGAGTAGACATGGGTATGTCTATTTAATGAAACATAAGAGTGAAGCGTTTGAGAAATTCAAGGAATTTCAAAACAAAGTAGAGAACCAATTGGACAAAAAGATAAAAGCACTACGTTCCGATCGTGGTGGAGAATATCTTAGCCTTGAATTCGATTCACACTTGAAAGGTTGTGGTATTATATCACAACTTTCTCCACCCGGAACACCACAACTCAATGGTGTTGCCGAAAGGAGAAATCGAACCCTACTTGATATGGTTCGATCAATGATGAGTCAAACCGATTTACCAAACTCGTTTTGGGGATTTGCGATTCAAACCGCAATTATATCTTTAAATAATAGTCCCACTAAATCCACCGAGAAGACTCCATATGAGATGTGGACGGGAAAAGTTCCCAATATATCCTATATGAGGATTTGGGGATGTGATGCTTACGTCAAAACTAAGAATGACAACAAGCTTGCCCCAAGATCCGAAAAATGCACCTTTGTAGGTTACCCCTTGAATTCTCGAGGATACTACTTCTACAAACCTCAAGATAACAAAGTGTTAGTGTCTTGCGAGGCTGTCTTCTTAGAAAGAGACTTTATTTCTAAGAGACAGAGTGGGAGAAATTTTGAACTTGACGAAGTTCAAGAGCCACAAACCGAGAAACAGACGCAAGAAGATGTTCCTTCGTCGTCTAACACGGTTGTACCTCCTCCACTAAGAAGAACGAGTCGAGTAATTCGCCATCCCGATCGCTATGTGGGACTTATCGAGGAAGATGGAACACTCGATGTGTTGCTTATGGAAAGTGACGAGCCCGCTACCTACAAGGCCGCAATCTCTAGTCCTAATTCTTCCTTATGGCTTGAAGCCATGAAGTCCGAAATGGATTCTATGCTTGAAAACCAAGTTTAGGACTTGGTAGATTTGCCTAAAGGGGCAAGACCTCTTCAATGCAAATGGATATTCAAAGTAAAAAATGGCATAGAAGGACATGATGATGTCTACAAAGCTAGGCTAGTGGCAAAAGGATTTACCCAAGTCCAAGGTCTCCATTATGATGAGACCTTCGCCCCCGTAGCCATGCTAAGATCCATACGGATTTTGTTAGCGATTGCCGCATTTCATGATTATGAAATATGGCAAATGGATGTCAAAACCGCTTTTCCAAATGGGCATTTAGAAGAGGAGGTGTACATGATACAACCCGAAGGTTTTGTTGATTCTAAAAATCCTAACAAAATGTGTAAGCTAAAGAGATCCATTTATGGTCTTAAGCAAGCATCAAGAAGTTGGAATCATCGATTCAATCATGTTATAAAAGAGAATGGTTTCACTCGAAGTGTTGAGGAACCATGTTTATACATGAAATTCAGTGGGAGCAATGTTGTGTTCCTAATCTTGTATGTCGATGACATACTACTCATTGGAAATGATATTCCAATGTTGTCTTCTGTTAAGAAGTGGTTAGGTAACCACTTCCAAATGAAGGATTTAGGAGAGGCACAACGCATATTAGGTATCCGGATCCATAGAGATAGATCTAAGAGGATATTGGCACTAAGTCAAGAGTCTTATGTTGATAAGATTCTTCGACGGTTCAGCATGGACAAATCAAAAAGGGGTTTGGTACCTATGGTAACCGGGACGATATTGAGCAAGACTCAATCTCCCTCTGAACCCCATGATGTTGAACGCATGAAGTTGATCCCTTATGCGTCCGCTGTTGGATCAATCATGTATGCCATGATATGCACACGTCCTGATGTCTCGTATGCCTTGAGCATGACGAGTAGATATCAAGGAAATCCAGGTGAGAGTCACTGGATAGCCTTTAAGAACATCCTTAAGTACTTGAGAAGAACTAAGGATTCTATCCTAGTGTTTGGAGGAGACACTGAGTTGCGTGTTAATGGATACACGGACTCAAGTTTCCAAACAGATAGAGATGACTTGAAATCACAAGGTGGTTTCGTTTTCATGCTCAATGGTGGTGCCGTAAGCTGGAGAAGCTTCAAGGAAGTCAGAATCATGGATTCTACAACGGAGGCTGAGTACATTGCGGCATCGAAGTCGCTAAGGAAGCTGTGTGGATCAGGCAATTCACGGAAGGTCTAAAAGTAGTACCTACCGCCAATGATCCCATCACTCTCTATTGTGATAATAGTGGGACGATCTTCCAAGCTAAGGAGCCGAAGTCTAGTAATAGATCTAGACATGTACTTAGAAAATATCATGTAATAAGAGATTTCATTGAAAAAAAGGAAATTGAGATTTGTAAGGTTGGGACGGATGACAACATAGCCGATCCGCTCACCAAGCTTTTATCGCAGGCTAAAGATGATGGACATATGGCGTCCATGGGACTTAAACGTGTACCAAGTCTATGTTAGATTTTGAAATGAAATAAAAGTGTTGTTTTTGTTCATGTTCATAATCACATTTGTCTTTTGTCTTTAATTTATACATTGTTACATCCGAACGGGTTGTAATGACAATTGAACCCCGTTAAAGTGAACACGGATTAACATAGTATTTGCCCATAGTCACTTGTATGAGGTGACGTCTCGAAGTGACTAGAGTGTGATGCGATTGATGGCAAGATCAAGTGCCATAGAGTCATGTGAGATGACTAGTCGATCACATAGGCGGTCATTAGGAACATTTTGTCGGGCCTTATGACCGCTTATAGAGTTCTGGCAATTTATATAGCCTGGTCGTGGCGAGAGCTACTATAGTATTCTAATGAGTCGATTCTTTTGACTAAAGACTATTCACCTAAGATGGCACACTTTCAGATTAACTTTGATTTGTGTTACTACGACCTTCGTAAATGGGGTCAAATGGGCACATTTTGGGTTATGATGGCTGTGGCTAGTTGAAGGGAATGAGTGCGATAGGAATTGTCCACCCCTAGTCAGGGTTATAACAATATCTCAGGGCCACTCGAGGAGTAATGAACTGGAAATGCGTGGCCACGCTCGGAAAGTATCTATGATAGATAAGTCCGGTCAATCAGTTATTCTCCAGATCAAGGAAACCACTCTCGATATGATCACTTGCAAGTACGACCTGAAAGACACCTTGCATTGAGTGGGAGATAGTAATAGGACAAGAGAATTGGTGACGCACACTTGTCGAGGACAAGTGGGAGATTGTTGGAATATGTGTCCTCCGACAATAATGCGATCACGACTGTTGATCATGATGATCACATGTTTAAGTCTCATTATAAAGAATACAATTGGGAAGTAATATTTTTACTGTCAACTGATCAACATATATCGGTAATGATTGGCTGACTAGAGTTTGACATTACTGTCGTGCGACGGTGGTGATCAGTTGATCCCCTAGGTCATACCTATAGGGCAACACTCTTAATTGATCATTTAATTAATCGTATAATGTTACGAGTTAATTAAATTACTTGAAATTTGACGGACGATTTTGGAAGTAAAATTTACGTATCACATTGAAATTGATTAAAATGAGATACAGTCTGAGTAATCGAATTGTATCATTACTCAGATGAAATTATTGTTTAAGGAAACAATTAAATTTGAATGAATTATTATAAATACAAATTGTTGTGATTTATAAATTGGTAAAATATTTTGGTACAAGTAATTATGAATTACTAAGTCGATTTTTGTAGGTGACGTATTTTTAATAATACGTTGATTTTTAATATGTTAAAAATGCACAACAAATTTATGCAACATATGACATGTGACATATTGACAATTGACAAAAATAAAATGGATTCTATGTTATCCATATGGACCGAAATATTGGGTGTAAATAACATATTCTTATAATGTTAATTAAAATTAGTGGAAGATGTAATCATTTTTCTACAACTAGGCATGCATACCTAGTGTCTCTTGTGGAAGAGCACCAAGCCCATGCATTGGCCTTCCTCCACCCTCCTACCCGGTTTTAGGAGACAAAAACCAAAATTATTTTGGGTCAATTTTCTTACAAAAATTAATATTGTACTAGTATTTATAATATTGATTTTATTTAAGAGTGTGCTTTGGGTATAATTCCTTGGGAGAGATCCTACACTTGGGTCTTTGTTCATCCAAAAGGAAAGCTCAAGAACAAAAGAGAAGGAGATCTCTTTTGTGCCCATATGAACCGAAATTCAAATGTAAGGATGAATTCTTCTTTATTTTGTTAAATAGTTTGCATGCATAAGATCACTTGTTAATTTTATGACAAATTAAATTAAAACATATATGAATATGTAAGTATATAGATCTACTTTTCCTTCACGGATTCCCTCACAGCACAATTTCGTCTTCTTCAAGCTTCAAAGAAAGACGCCCTTCCTTCGAAAAATACCGGCGTTTCCCTGCTCAAATCTCAATAGTGTAATTACTAGTTTAGCCCTTAGTTAACCCTAATGCATCCACCTAATTTCCACTATAAATACCCCATTTGTAATAATCAAAGCACCAAGCTCTCTTAGTAGGTAATCTTCCTTAGATTAGATTAGGAGTAGATTAGAATAGATTACTCTTTAATCTTTCCACAAATCTCATGTTAATCTCTCCATAATCATTGTTCAAGTTTATTATTCAAGTTTGTTACTTTTGGGTAATCGAAGATTATTGGGTTTATTGGGAAATTGACAACCTTCCATCAATCATCAAGTTTCTTCTATTATTCTTTGCATTATTGTTTTGGAATCTCCATAGGTATAATCCTCTTAATCCTTGTTTTAATTATTGTTAATCTTTCTTACTTGTTCATCATGTTTTACCTTGTTAGTATGATTGACAACCTTATTAACATGCTAAACTTGATCATGAGTGAGTAGTCTCTTAGCTAGGATTAATGGGTAATTAGGGGAAACCAACATGGGATTGATTCATGCTTAATCTAATGTCTTCACATAATTAAATTGCTTGCTTGTTGTGATGTCAAATTTATGCACATGTTATGTTTGATGAAATGTTAAGCCTATGAATCCTAGCATTTACAACCATCTCTTAACTACTCAACTTGACTTGTAAGATATAAACCAACTCGAGTCTTGTTAGACCATGCATAGAAGTTGAATAGGAGGAAAGTAAGTCGACTTGTAGGTGTTGTACAATCTAATCGATTCGGCTCCGGGACCCAACTCTTCCTATGAACCGTAAGACATAAACCAACTCGGTTTCTCCACAACATTAATTGCTTGCAACTTTGTAAACATGTTTGTATGATCAACACCATGAATCCCCTATGACCCCATGACATCCTAGTGCTTTTAGCCATTTGTTTACATCTTTCCTTTTATTGCTTGTTTTACTTTATTGCTTTTATTAGTCTAGAACACTTCCATTGTTTGCTTTACTTTGTTACTTTCATTAGTTTAGAATACAACTACAAACCCCATCAATAGTGACACTAGCATAAATTGAGATAGATAGACTTAGAACCCAAAGCACACCGTCCCATGGATCGACCTCGACTTACCGCTAGCTAGTAGTTTGTTGAGTATTATAAATGTGTTTGATTGGATGTGTGACGACCAACTCTTGTCCATATCAATACTCCTTCTCCAGGAGTTTGATTTGCAGATTAAGGATAAGAAAGGAGCTGAGAACGTTGTAGCTGATAATCTGTCGCGACTGACGCGACAGGAAGGGGAAGATCCTCTACCTATTGACGACTCTTTCCCTAACGATACTCTTTTTGCTGTTTTATCGTCTATTGTTAACCAAGAGCCTTTGTATGCAGATATAGCTAACTTCGTTGTCAGTGGCAAGCTGCCGCCTGACCTTTCTCATCGGCAGAGGAAGCGTTTTCTGTATAACGCTAAGCAGTATTTCTGGGATGATCCTTATTTGTTTAAGGAATGTGCAGACGGTCTCTACAGACGGTTTATTCCGCAGTGGGAGGCCAAAGTAGTCCTGGAAGGCTGTCACTCCTCTCTCTATGGTGGTCACCACGGTCCATCGCGCACTGTGGCTAAGGTACTTCAGTCTGGTTTTTACTGGCCTTCTTTGTTTGCTGATGCCGAGTCTTTTGTTTCAGCTTGTGATGCTTGCCAACGATCAGGGAATATTTCGAAGAGACATGAGATGCCACAAAATGGTATCTTAGAGGTTGAGGTTTTCGATGTCTGGGGCATTGATTTCCAAGGACCGTTCCCGTCTAGTAAAGGTAACAGGTATATCTTAGTGGCTGTAGATTATGTGTCGAAATGGGTTGAGGCAATTGCCTCACCTCATTGTGATGCCAAGACCCTGATAAAAATGTTCAAAAAGGTCATATTTCCCCGATTTGGTGTCCTTAGGGTCGTCATTAGTGATGGGGGAATGCACTTTAAGGAAAAGAAACTAACTTCTATTCTGTCTAAAGTTGGTGTCCAACACCGGCGTGGTTTGGGGTATCATCCCCAAACTAGTGGTCAGGTTGAGGTCTCTAATCGCTAGTTGAAAGAGATCTTGTCTAAAGTAGTTTCTAAATCACGGAAGGACTGGAGTCTTAAATTAGAAGACACATTATGGGCCTACAGAACTGTCTTTAAGACACCAATTGGTGCATCACCTTATAGGTTAGTTTATGGGAAATCATGTCACTTACCTGTTGAATTGGAATGTAAGCCTTGGTGGGCAATTCGTGAGCTTAACTTTGATCCTAAGTTGTGTGGTCAGAATCGTCTTTTGCAGCTAGATGAGTTGGAAGAATTTAGGCTAAATGCCTATGATAGCTCGCGCATTTATGAAGAAAAGACGAAGAGATGGCATGACAAGAGAATTCTATCTCGGGAGTTTCATGTTGGGCAGAAGGTGCTGATGTTTAATGCCCGATTGAGATTGTTTCCTGGCAAGCTGAAGTCCAGGTGGAGTGGTCCTTATACGGTGACAGCTGTTACCAAATTTGGATCCGTGGAGCTCGAAGATTCCAAAGGTAGTAGGTTCAAGGTGAATGGGCAATATGTGAAGCATTACCATGAGGCAAATGAAGCAGACAATCGTGTTGAAGTCCTGTACTTCGACGAGCTAGATGCGCCAGTTACTTGATGCCATAAAGGTCGTGCGGGACCTCTTAAACCAGCGCTCTCCGGGAGGCAGCCCGGACTGATTTTATTGTACTTTTGTGGAACATTTTATTTTTATTTTTTTTTCTTTAGTTTTATGTTGAACTTTAGACACTGTTTTACGAACTCTATATGTTCTCCTTGCTTTTAATGCGTATTTTGCAGGTCCAGTCACTCGATTGAGTAGTTTTTCTACTCGATCGAGCACTTTTGGGGTATTGTTCACTCGATCGAGTGATATTTATACTCGATCGACTAGATGCAACATCACAATTACTCGATCGAGTAGTTTTCTACTCGATCGAGTCCTTCCAGACATCAGATTACTCGATCGAGCTATTCCAAGTTGCTCGATCGAATGGCTTCGTCTTCCAGCTGCTATTTTACGTCTATGGAGCTACTGCTTGACTTTCTTTGACCTCCCATGTTCATGGTCGGTTTGGGGAGGTCCCTCTTTACGACGTTTTGTAAGTTTTCCGACTCCACTCTTCTTTTTCTCTTCAGTTTGAATCTCTTTCCCTATTTTTGGTACAATGAGGGCATTGTACGGTTTGGTTTGGGGAGGTATGCATCCATATCTGTGTCTGTATGTTTTCTTGCATTTCCGCTTGCACGTTTATTTATTCTCGCATGCATTGTTGCTTTTAATTCAGAAAAATCATAAAATTCAAAAAATTTCACGTTTAATTTGAGTCGGAACGTTTGAACTTTGACGCTACATTGAATCCTTACTTGAGCCTTGCATATTCTTGACATTTAGTTGGCATGATTATGTGCATGATCTACGAGTTTTTGTTTCTCTCTTATCTGAATGAATAGACTTGATTCATATATCGGCAAGCTACATTACATTCTGAGGTTAGAGCTTTATTAACTGGTGACATTCATGACCGGTTTCATTTAGGATGTGAGTAGTACTCTCTTTAAGGCATGTAACATCAAATTACATAAGCATGAGTCTAGTTTTCTTAATACCTGTATGCATTCGGTCTGTGGATGGTGACACATGTTAGGAGAGGCAGTTCCTTTTATTTCATTCTACCCATGAGCCCCACATAGCCAAATCGCCTTTTTGTCCTATTAGCTACTATCTATAATTTTTCCTACCTAGCCGAGCTAGTGAAGAGTAGCTGTTTGGAATGCTTTACTGCAGTTTGGTTATTTTTATCTGATTTTCAGAAGAAGGTGGAAGAATTGAAGGGAATGAAAGAAAAAAAAAGAGGACGAAAAAAAAGAATGAAAAGAAGAAAAAGGAAAGAAAAATCATGTGCGAAGAAAAAAAAATGAGAAATTGTATAATGATTTTCACTCCCATGTTTTACTTATATCTTATGGGGAGTTGACGAGTTTTGGTGTTTCGTGAGTTTAGTGCATGGAATTTGCACCGTTTTCATCTTGTTATATTGAGTACGAAGTTGGGATGCAGTTCAAAATTTGGATCCGTTGTTGCTAGCCTGGCTATTAACTCCACATATCCAAATTCATCTTAGCCCCTTCTTACCCATTACCTCACTTACCCAAATATAAGTCCTCGGCATGTGTCTTGGTCATTAGTATGGTTGGAATGCATATGTATGGTTGTAGAGACTTTATTCATGTTAACTGCATGCGTGTTCCTATTGGTCGAGTTAGGTGAGTGTCTTTACTTCTTTCTATCTTTCACATATATATTCACCTTGTGCCTAATTTTGAGTTATGAGCGACCCGTGAGAGTCCGATATCTTTTGAGTCTTGCAAGGTCGACGGTTCAGTAAGTTTGAAACATTGATTTAACTCGTTTGCACTTCTCATTTGCCACTTTGTCAGTTGTTGCATTAAACTGGTTTTGGTGGGTGATTTGTAGCTGATGCGTTGGTCCCGTTCCACTGTTTATTCTTAGTTGCATTCATAATTTGCTTGGGGACAAGCAAAGGTATGGTTTGGGGAGATTTGATGCGTGTATTTTATATAAGTTTTTACCTCATTTTTACACGCATTTCGGTACTATTTATGTAGCATCTAGCTACAAATACCCCCGAATATTCTACTTTGGTTCATTTTATGTAATTTGCAGGAATAAACCAAAGAGGAGCTAAATCGAGCCTAATTCGTCCCAATTGCATGCATTTATGGAGAATAAGGAGCCGGAGCTTGGAATCTAACATTTTGGAGACGCGTGAGCTGGTTTCGGAAGGTGCTTTAATGTCTTACGTGCCAAGATAGCTCGATCGAGTAGATTTTCTACTCGATCGAATGCTTTATATATTGGAAGTTGCTCGATCGAGCAGTTCAAGTATACACAAGAGAAGATATTGCAAGGAGTACTCAATCGAGTGGTTTATTTCCACTCGATCGAGAGGTTTGACGATTAGTTGCTCGATCGAGTGGTTTATTTCCACTCGATCGAGTGGTTTATCCTGCTTCAGATTATTTTCCGCCTAATTTCGTATGGGCTTTTGTAATTAGTCCATAAATTAGGTTTAGGAGGATTTTCGTATATGACTAAGGGAGTAAACGACGTAACTGTCTCTCATTCACTTTTACTCTATCACTTTCTACTGTTCTTAGGTTTTGTTCTTCCTTTACACTTTGCTACTCATATTTGGATTTACGATTGATATTATTATTCTTCTTTAATCCCTTAATCATAATTATTGTTATTGTGTTGCTATTCTTCTCTTATTATTTCATCTCTACCTTATTCAATCCTTATTAGCTTGTTATTATGTTTAATTTCAATTATCTATATGTTATTATTTTTAATTCAATGACGATGCATAGCTAATTCCCTTTCGCTAAGACTAAAGGGGGTCCATGATTATGAAGGGATAGTAATCGATTTATTGGGTTAATGCTGGCATAATCTTTGTTGTTAACTGCTGCATTTATCTGTATCTGACTAATTGAGTCGACGCAATTAGGCATTTATATCATAGTGATCCTTGACCTGGACCGAAAGGTTGGAAAAGGCGAGACTAGTAGCGAACAATAGGGCATTATAGTTAGGGCGAAAGCTAAGCAATTTGTGCTTTAGAGCAAATTGAGACCGAAAGGAGATATTCGCTGCTCCTCAGACCGTATTTGCATTGACCTGAGACCTGGATTACTTGACCGAATGATTATGGTGAACCGTCTGTCTTAGCTGTTTTCTCTATCTGCTTAATTCCTTTTCTCTGCTTTATTCTTCTCCTTACTCTCATTAGTTTAGAATCAATCAATTAAAACCCCCCAATTTGGTTACCGAGACGAACTTAGACAAAGCTGACATTTTCCCATCTCCCTGTGGAGATCGACCCGACTTCCCTAGCTATATTAGTTAGAGCCAGTTGGTTATTTTTGATAGGTATATGACTGCCCTGTCAGAGGTATCCAATAGTTACGATATGAGATAACCAATAACCACAATATAAACCAACATATACAATTTAATTATCCCTTCCAACATTTACGATATTATTAACCAATCATATGCAATATAAATCTTCCTTCCAACAATTACGATTATATCAACCAACACAATTCACATACGATCAATTCACTTTAATACAAACCATCCAACAAACATTATCGAGTAAAAGTTGAGTAGAATTTATCCTTACCTGGCAAGCGATTCCAATTATGCAATTTAAGCAATTCAAATAATTAAAGCAATCCGATTATAATTCTTCACAACCGTCACCTAATCAAAATATCATAATTCAATTTAATTTAATTATTTATTCATTTACTCCTTTTATTTAATTATTCAAACTAATTATCAAAGGTTTATGATAACTAAAAACCCGATTCAATACAAACCCGAGTCACCACCCGAATTATATAATTAAAACCCGTCACAAAAACAAACAACAAACACCACCCTATACACCGTGTAAACTGTGTGAAACCACCCCTATAAACACCCACCAAACCGACACCACACACCACCACAGCCACCACCCGACCTGCCTACCTCCTCCCTACACCACGGCCCATCCAAAAACCCACTCACCACCCATAAAACCACCACCATCTGACCATAAACACACGCCCAAACCACCTCTCTACTCGACATTACCAACCCTCCACCGTGTATAAAACCCACCACCACGACCACTACAGCCACTCCCACACCCAACGGCCACCACCATTGTCACCCTTGGTCTACGACGCTTCTAATGGTACCACCCATCGTCACCCATGGTCAGAAACACAACCACGACGCTCGTCTTAAAATAGCCGCGATAAATCCTCTGCTCTCCCTTGTTTTCGTGGAATTTCGACCACCACCAACGCCAGACGCCACCTGCCGCCACTCCAACACCACCAAAGTGATCGACTCAACCACCCCAACATAACCCCTCTATACCCAGGTCAAGATGAGGTCGATTAGGGGTTGAATTACCCATTCCAATCCCCCACGACCAAACCCACATAACCCTCCTGACCAGCCACCTTTAGCCGCCTCAAAACCACCCCAACCCTAGTCAACGACGGTCAATAATGGTCAGGTCTTAATCTTGGCAGTCCAAGGTTGCTCTAGGTCTAAATTTCGAGTCATATGATGGACTATACGGTCGTCCTAAAGATGCTTGCATAATAAAGTATAAAACCGATTTAAGATGAGAAATTACCTCGAGTTGATTAATTGGTTTATGTTAATTCCTTCTTCTTTCGTCTCCTAAAGCTTCTTCTTTTAATTTGTGACTTATTTCTCAGATTTAAGGTGGTATTTATAGTGTAGTATTATAGAGAATGCGAGGTCAATTAGGAAACTATATAACTTACCTTATTCTAATTAGTATAGGAATTGCCATTACTATTATATTATTATTATTATTATCATATATTATTAATCTTACCATAACTAGGATTTCCTCATATAATATTTACTAATTTATTATTGCCATTGTTGGGAAATGTGTCCTCAACAATAGTGCGATCACATGATTTAAATATCATTATTAAATCTCATTTCAAGAATACGGAAGGGATGATACATAATATATATATATATATATATATATATATATATATATATATATATATATATATATATATATATATATATATATATATATATATATATATATATATATATATATATATATATATATAATATATATATATATATAGTCAACTAGTCCACACATATCGGTAATGATTGGCTGGCTAGAGTTTGACATTATTGTCGTGCGACGGTGGTGATCAATTGATCCCTTGAGGTCACACCTAAAGGACGATTCCCTTAATTGAAAAGGTTAATTAGTTGTATACCGTCTGATTAATTAATTCCTTAAAATTGAACAATTCAATTTGTGAGAGAGAATATTGATATCTTATTGTAATGGGATTAAATAAGATTTATTTTAGTAATAAAATGCTTTGTTACTAAAATTATTTATTGTTTGAGAAACAATAAAGATAAGTATGAATGGTTAATTATAATTACAAGAAGTTGTGAATTATAATTATATGACCCATTTTATTTATGTGATCAAGTATCACTAGTCAAATTGTTAAATGTAATTTAATTAATTTATAAAATGATATTTATGTGATAAATATGCATTTAATTAATTAGTAACATGTATCATACTACATGTGACATATTGTGTGACAAATGACAAATTGACAAAAATAAAATGGTAGTCCATTTTATAAAGATGGACCGAAATAAGAGTGTAAAGGGAGTTAGTGGGTGAATTATTTTATGAGATAAAATAAGCTAATGATCACTAACCTACAACTAGCCTTACAAGCCTAAGGTATAGAAAAGAACAAAAAGAAAAGTGAAGGACCATATATTGGTCCCTTGACTCACCAAAAACTGTGTGGCCTCCCTACTAATTAGAGGGCTTTTGTTCTTTTATGATCATCACACTCTACCATTCAAAACACATGCAAAAGTTCATGAATTATTTCTCTCTTTAATCTTCATCAAAAAGGATGAATTTTTGATTCAAATTTGTTCAAAACATTACTAAAATTATCAATGTAATATATGGGTATTAGTAATCAATTTTAAGGTAAACCACAATATAAATATCTAGTACATATTAGTTTGTGGGTTTGAGGGATAGTCTTGGGTGCAACTAATTGGAGGGCTTCTATTTTGAGGTCATGTATGTTCATCCAATATGGAAAGCTCAAGAACTAACAAGAAGGAGATCTTGTTGGTGCCCATTTGACCGAAATTCATATGGTGAGAAAATGATTTCTTCACTTATTTGTTTTAGTTTGCATGCATAAGATCACCATTAATTTTATGAGTAAATTAACCTAAAACATATATGAGTATGTTGAGTATATAGATCTACTTTTCCTTCAAATCGGTATCAAGAGCTATGGTTGTTTGCATGCAAATCGGTTATAGTTTTTCCGAGTAATACGATTAACATATAAAACTTGTAAATTTGTGTTATTATGATATATCACGAAATTAATTTATGCATGTTAAAGTTTCTGATCCTAAAACGTATTTAGGATATTTTGGTTAATTTATGGATTTTATTGTTCATTTTATATAATATTGGCATTAAAATGTGATTTTTATGATAAAAATGTCATTTTTGGACGAAAATTAGCTAAACTTCGAATTTTCCAGTGGTTTTTGGATATGTTTTCACATATATTATTTTTAGATGATCTGGAAATTTTCATAATTTTATGAGTTTTTATGCTCGAAATATGGTTTTTTCATGTTAAAAATCGAATTTAAATGAAAAATAGGTTAATATGAGAAATATTTTGAATTTGGTCGTAGAAATTTAGTATGTTGTCACATGCAATTTTACAAGATGTGTGTAAAATAATAGGCTATAATGAAGTCTTCATGCATGATTTATGGAATTTTGATGAAAAATAGCATAAATAGTGACTTAATTAGTGAATAATTGCTAAAACATACTTCATGACTAAGGAAAAACGTTACATGTTGCATTTTATTATCTTTTTCAGATCTAAAATTGAAAAGTTGATGAATATAATTTTTCTCATGTTTTTATGATTTTTATTGATAAATCCGATAAACCGCAACATAGTTTTTCCGGTAATTTTTCGAAATTTTTAACCTAAGTTTTTGAACATTATGAGTGTCATGGTATTTTTCCATAATGTTCATGAGTTTAAATTTCAAATTTCAAATTTATTTGAAATTTTTGTGATTTATTTGAAGTTTATAGCATTTTATTATAATTTTAAGTCCATTAATGAACAATTTTAGAAATATGAGTTAATTATGGTCAAGTAATTAGTGAAGACTAATTTTGAGTCCTAAGAGGTTAGGGTAATTAACTAGTGCATAAATATGAATTTATGTAATTATCGTGATTATAAAACGTTGAATCACGCAAATCCGTAAAAACCGTGTAATATCTGATATTGGCTCCTTAAAGGCGATTTACCATAAAATTGGGCATGTTCATACATATTATAATGCTGCATTTTATTTATGATTGTCATAATTTTATTTTATGTAATTTTGAATTATGTAATTTTTCTTAGTATGGCCTTAGTTTTTAATTTGTATTACCCGAAATGTATGGGAATATCGATTCGGTTGTAATTTATTGTGATCTCGTATCACCGTTTTGTAATTTAATAGATTTATTTTATTTTAATTACAAATTTATAATAGGAAATTATGTAATTTATTATGTAATTTATTTATTCCGGAGTTCCATAAAGACGGATTTCTTCAAGAAGGCGACACATAAAGACGGTGTTACCTCGAGATGCGTGCCTCAACCGAAGTTCAAGGGACCAATGGAGTTGGTTTCCGAATATGTAATAGTTAATTAGATTTTCTATTTTAGGAAGGCCATACTAGGATTTAAATTTATGCTTTGCATTTTATTTATATGTCGCATGCATCGCTAAATCGCCATAACTAAAACATGCATCATCTTTTAATCAAGTATATCGACCGTGTCAATTATAATTATCGTAGTTCACCGCTTTAGTTCACTTAAAACGTGATAGATAATAAATTGACATGACCTCTCGCTAAAATAAACAATTGAGACTTAGCCTTAGCAAATAGTAGAAACCATGAAAACCTATTTCGTGAGGGAGTGCACTCGGCCACACCGGGGTACAAACCTTGTTACGTAGGGGAAGTGGGTGATAAATGTCTATCCACCGAATTCATGTTGATAAGGGATGTATCGGCTACACCGTGCCCAAGTTGAAGTGGATTTGGATCATGGACACATTTATTCGAAATTTGGGTTGAACTCAACAAAAGTTTTTGATAAGGGATGTATCGGCCACACCGTGCCCTTGTCGGATGTGTTTTGGGCTAAAGATAAATGTTAATGTAATTTTATCGACCAAGAGTTCTAAAAGTAGAATCGATTAAAGAGTTAATCCACCGAGTTATATTGATAAGGGATGTATCGGCCACACCGTGCCCAAGTTAATATGAATTTGGATCTTGGAATCATTTATCATAGTTGGGTAGAGGTCACTATGTAAATGCTATACTTGTTTACAAGTATTATTAAAACGATAAATGTAAAGTTTTTTCCACTATTATGTTATTATATTGTTCTATTTCTTTACCACATTCATATACGATATCATTTCGTTTTTGATTGAAAACTCCATTAAAACATCGTAACTAAAGACAAAATTTGAAATTTTCTTCTAAAGACCTCGAATTAACCATTGCTAAGGATCTCTTGCAAAGAGTATAGATTAAAGTTATTCATTATCAAACAGGTTTTTGATTCTAGACTAACACATCTACTTACATGGATTGTTTTTCATGTACTTAAATGAATTAAGTACCTTGAAGCGATAAATTGTTTTGGTAATTAGATTTGTTGGAATTCGTAATTGACCAAAAAAAAAAATCGTAACCACTTCAATGAAAGTTTTAAGACTAAAACGAACAAATGAAGAGTTATCTTCATGAATTCAATTTTGCTTCTCAAAGCAAAGACTCATTGAAATGAGTGGGAGCATTCTTTTAAACCGTTAAGATGAGAATGAGGTTCAAGAAGTAAAGATTATAATGGAATTGATACAAGGTAATGTTAAAAGTAAAGTTTTTGAGAATAACGATACTAAACCTATCAATCCCGACCGATAAAGTTTTCATTGTCTTAAATGTTGGACACAAGAAAGAAAACTACCCCAAATTATTGAAGAATCAACAAGTTAGTTGTGGGACATCTAATGGGACCTTCTTCTTTAAATGTTTATTTGATTGACATAAAATTTTGCTAGTACTACTTCGTCAATATTAGAAACCGGTGGTGGTTTTCATCATTTTGTTTGATACATGGGATGATTAGAATATGACGACTAGCAACAATGAAGTCGAGAGATAGAGTCATTGTGTACTAAATCTAGTTTTCGGTTTTGGAGTTGTACTTAATTATGACTATTAAGTACATAAACTCTAAATAAGAATACAAACTTGTTAAGAAACAAAAGAGGTTTCACTTTTGTGACCCTATACACCACAATTTGATGTATGGCTAGCCCATTATCAAGGTGATAATATTCTAAACCAAACTAGAATGATATATCATGAAGATGATGCAAGACTCAAATTGGTAACCCAAGATTAAACCTTAAATTTTGGAATGATGAACGCAAAGAGTTATCAAGTACTCTTGAAACCATTAGATTGTTAATGGTATATGCGTATCTTGTATTCAAAGCAATATGTCTCGTGCCTTTTGGTTGAAAAGGAGATCGAGGTTGTAAATCATTGATCCAAAATAGGTTGATCATTTTCTTTTACCAACGATTTAAGTTGACGCTAATATGTTCACTTCATAAGGTAAATAGAGAAATCTTTGAAGAAGTTCAAAGTGTTCAAAGAATCACGATTTAGTTGTGATGGGATTATCAAAGTGAAGACTTTGATATAAGCCAAAGGAAATGTGATTTAGAATCACAAGTTAATCTCTCTTAGCACACATTATGGAATAATGTGTGGTTGGACAAGAAATCAAACGCTAGTCGATATGGTTTGGACTTCAATCAAGTTACTTTGAGTTACTTGATCCTTTTGGGGAATTTATCATTTTTGTCTAAATTATTTTCCACTAAATCATATGAGATATGAAATGGTAAGGGTACCATGTTTGTAAGTTTTCACAAGAACAAATGCTCATTTTTCCCTCTTCAATTATCACGAGTACGACGGGTTTGCGGCTCGTGAAGCTGTCTTTCTAAAATACAAGTTTATTTCTAGAAGACAGAGTGGGAGAAATTATTCAAGAGCCACAAAGAATGTCATGTCTCAAGAAACTGGTCTTTCTTGGCTACATGAGACGTTTTGTGTAAGACATTGTTTCTTCAGAACCTAGGAGGTTAAACTCGTCACTTGTTAAAGATGATGAATTCATGCTACTTTTAAGAAAGTAAAGAGCTTATAACTTACAAAAGAAATCGTTTGATTCAAGTTGATTACTTCTGGAAAGTAATGAACATATGACTTACATAAGACATGAGAGTGTTTAAGTCACAACTCAATACAAGGCTTAGAGCCATGAAAATCCGAAATAAAAAGGCTTGATTAGTGACAAAGGGTTTTGCACTAATAAAGAGAGATTTCAAAGCAAGATTGATTGCAAAGGGTTTTGCACTAATTGAAATGCTTAAGTCTATTTGGATCTTCTTAGGGATTGTGTTTCATTATGTGGATATGCATACAGCAAGTGAATCTAAAACCCACTTCTTCAAAAGAAGGAATGTATTCAATACATGTCATGAGTTTTATAGATTCTTACAATCCTAAGATAATGTGAAACTTAAGAGAGGATCTTAAGTAGGACATCAATGAGTTGGAATCAATGATTTGATCATGTTATAAAACTTTTCTCGATAAGTCGAGAAGTTGTTTCATACATGAAGTTTAGTGGGAGTTACGGTAATTTTAATTAGTCTTATATGTGGATGACATATTGATCATTACGAATGATTTAAGACTTTTGGAGTATTATAATACATATTTAATATCCAGATTTATGAAGATAAATCCACATGATATTGGCGTCAATAAGAAGTCTTACGTTGATAAGATTCATGACTAGTTCAATTAAATTGAACATATTTGATTGATTCCATTTGCTTCCGCTGCCGGATCAATTAAATAAGTAATGATGTATAACACTTCATATACCTTGAGTATGATGAATTGTTTTTCAAAATCGAATTTAAGTAATCTTTACCAAGTAAGCAATAAAGATTACCCTTAAGTGCTTGCAGAAGCATTAAGGAAGTAAAGCAAAGTGTTTATGATGCAATTTTGTGTAAGGGTGTTACACAAGTGACAATTGAAATTGCGCATGGTTTCCGACAAAACCATAATCAACACACATTAGGATGGTTAAGATACCATTTTGGCTATGTTAATTAAGAAGTAGATTTTCTAGAATCGTTCTAGGCAATAAAGAACAATGAGAAATATTTACAACGGAAATTGAGTACACTTGCAATCATAAGATGTGCAAGAAGGAAGAGTCCTGCACGCTGTGAAAACAGTGGGAGCTATTCTAAGGCTAGAGGGCCTATGTCTTGATTGAATCTCGACACGTACTCAGAAAGTTTTGTAATGCAAATGTATACATTACAAAGGAAAACGAGTATGTAGTAAGGTTGAGTAAGGTACAAGAAGTTGATAAAACCTACTAACCAAAGCCTTCTCATAGGCTTAACATGATGAGTCATGTCATTTCAATTGAATAGAAATGAACAACTACATACAAGATCAATTAGATTATTGAACATGAAATATTAATCAGGCATTGACTATTCATATGTGATAATCACATTTGTCGTTCGAGTTTTTACTTTAAAAACTTCTTTTATACTTTGTTACATCCAAACGGGTTGTAGAGACAACATTGAACCCCGTTAAAGTGAACACGGATTAACATTGTATTCGCCCATAGTCACTTGTATGAGGTGACGTCTCGAAGTGACTAGAGTGTGATGCGATTGATGGCAAGTTCAAGTGCCATAGAGTGATGTGAGATGACTAGTCGATCACATAGGCAGACTGTTAGGAACACTTTGTCGGGCAGTGACCGCTTATAGAGTTCTGGCAAATTTATAAAGCCTGGTCGTGGCGAGCGCTACTATAGTATTCTAATGTGTCGATTCTTTTGACTAAAGACTGTTCGCCTAAGGTGGCACAGTTTCAGATTAACTTTGATTTGTGTTACTACGACCTTCGTAAATGGGGTCAAATGGGCATATTTTGCGTTATGATGGCTGTGGCTAGTCGAAGGGAATAAGTGCGATAGGAATTGTCCACCCCCTTGTCAGGGTTAAAACAATATCTCAGGGCCACTCGAGGAGTAATGAACTGGAAATGCGTGGCCACGCTCGGAAAGTATCCATGGTGGATAAATTCCGGTCAATCAGTTATTCTCCAGATCGAGGAAACCACTCTCGATATGATCACTTGCAAGTACGACCCGAAAGACACCTTGCATTGAGTGGGAGTTAGTAATAGGACAAGAGAATTGGTGACGCACACTTGTCGAGGACAAGTGGGAGATTGTTGGGAAATGTGTCCTCAACAATAGTGCGATCACATGATTTAAATATCATTATTAAATCTCATTTCAAGAATACGGAAGGGATGATACATAAAATATATATAGTCAACTAGTCCACACATATTGGTAATGATTGGCTGGCTAGAGTTTGACATTACTGTCGTGCGACGGTGGTGATCAGTTGATCCCTTGAGGTCACACCTAAAGGACGATTCCCTTAATTGAAAAGGTTAATTAGTTGTATACCGATACAGATTAATTAATTCCTTAAAATTGAACAATTCAATTTGTGAGAGAGAATATTGATATCTTATTGTAATGGGATTAAATAAGATTTATTTTAGTAATAAAATGCTTTGTTACTAAAATTATTTATTGTTTGAGAAACAATAAAGATAAGTATGAATGGTTAATTATAATTATAAGAAGTTTGGAATTATAATTATATGACCCATTTTATTTATGTGATCAAGTATCACTAGTCAAATTGTTGAATGTAATTTAATTAATTTATAAAATGATATTTATGTGATAAATATGCATTTAATTAATTAGTAACATGTATCATACTACATGTGACATATTGTGTGACAAATGACAAATTGACAAAAATAAAATGGTAGTCCATTTTATAAAGATGGACCGAAATAAGAGTGTAAAGGGAGTTAGTGGGTGAATTATTTTATGAGATAAAATAAGCTAATGATCACTAACCTACAACTAGCCTTACAAGCCTAAGGTATAGAAAAGAACAAAAAGAAAAGTGAAGGACCATATATTGGTCCCTTGACTCACCAAAAACCGTGTGGCCTCCCTACTAATTAGAGGGCTTTTGTTCTTTTATGATCATCACACTCTACCATTCAAAACACATGCAAAAGTTCATGAATTATTTCTCTCTTTAATCTTCATCAAAAAGGATGAATTTTTGATTCAAATTTGTTCAAAAGATTACTAAAATTATCAATGTAATATATGAGTATTAGTAATCAATTTTAAGGTAAACCACAATATAAATATCTAGTACATATTAGTTTGTGGGTTTGAGGGATAGTCTTGGGTGCAACTAATTGGAGGGCTTCTATTTTGAGGTCATGTATGTTCATCCAATATGGAAAGCTCAAGAACTAACAAGAAGGAGATCTTGTTGGTGCCCATTTGACCGAAATTCATATGGTGAGAAAATGATTTCTTCACTTATTTGTTTTAGTTTGCATGCATAAGATCACCATTAATTTTATGAGTAAATTAACCTAAAACATATATGAGTATGTTGAGTATATAGATCTACTTTTCCTTCAGCCATAACTTCATTATTATTATTATAATTATAATTACCTTTATATATTATTATTTCCATATTATATTATTATTAATTTCCCGATATAAATCCCGATCACACTCATATTAGATGAACCATAAATTCGGCCCAACTAACAATGGCACATGGCCCACTCATAAATATTAGCTAAACCCAATTCCCGACTTGGATACTTAATTTATTATTTAATTAATGTCTTATTATAATTACTATTAGAAATGTCTTTAATCAATTATTAAATTAAATAAATTACTTTCATAAATTATTATCAAAATACGGAGTATTACAGTCCTTTAGGTTTGACCTTAAGGGATCAACTGATCACCACCGTCAAATGACAGTAATGTCTAACTCTAGTTAGCTGATCATTACTGATTAATGGTGATCAGTTGACTATATAAATTAATCACCCCTTACGTATTCTTCACATGAGATTTAAACATGTGATCGCACTATTGTTGAGGACACATGCTCCAACACTTCATACCTTGTGTTGACAAGAATCATGGGCTTGTTGGTTTGAAGCATTTCAAAGGTTCAAGTGCTAAGGGCAAGGTGAATGAGAGAGTAAGTGGCAAGCTACCTTGGCCAAGCTTCATATTGAATAGGAACAAACCGTATTCATGCTTATTTGAGGATTAAGCCCAAGCCTTTGACCGATTATTGAGAGCATTGAGCAACATGGACAACATCAATAACCATGGCAACAAGGAATGAGTTTGGTGGAGTCCTCCCTCAAACCACCATTTGTAAGATATCCTTTCCTTTGACTTTACATTACATTTACACTTGCATTTAGTTATATACATATACATTTATCTTGCATTTAAATTATATTTTATATTGCATTTACATTAGTTAGTTCATATAGTATAGTTGCATTGTAATATATCTCACATGATTCATGTAGATAGTTGCATATAGATTAGAATTCATGTATAGTCACTAATGACCAATCCTATTCTTTTCTACACTAGAAATAGTGCTTAAATCGGTTTGGGGAGGTTTGATCATAGGTGACCATAGTTCAATAGAAATCATGCATCATTTAATGTAGTGTAGATTGCATTCATTTGTTATATATGTCATATAGAATTGCATTTATTTAGAGCATTCATTCATTCATATCATTACATTTATTTCCATAAACCCAAAAATCCAAAAACATGTATTTCTTTTTCATTCCTACTCCTTTATGTACATTGAGGACAATGTCCAAAATAAAGTGGGGGTGGAAATTTATATTCCAAAAATGCATAAAATTTGAAAAAAAACGAAAAATACCAAAAATATGTTATTTAATTTCATTGAAACAAAATCCATAAAAATTTTAAAATTCAAAAACCAAAAACATGTCCTTTAACTAGTAGTGTATAATTGTATATACTTGTATTTTTGTTCTCTTCTCACATAGATACAACACTACATTTGAGGCATTTTCAAGGGAATGTAAAGACCACTTGGTATGATCGCTCTAATCTCTATTTCCCTTCCATTTATTTTCATTATTCATATGAGAAGGATGGGCTTACATGTCAAGGAGGATGTGGTGTATTTTGTTGTTGCGGTTTGTGTATCTATGTGTTGTTAGGAGTTGCATTTAGTTTATATGGCATAATAGTTGATGGAAGCATATGCATTAGAGTTGTATATATGTTAGTTGCATCATGGCATGTAGTCGCATGGTAGAAAATTTTGTGAAAATGCCTATTTGAGAAGCTTGACAAGTCTATATAAGGCCCTTGTAGATAATTTTTCTCCTTGAGACTTTGTTTGCAAGAATACCTTCAAGACATCCTAGGATGTGTCACACTAGTATCTTTTGAGCCATGGACTAAGGCCTAGTCAAGAGTACCTTGTGATGTGATAACTCTTGGCTACCGTTTATTCCAAGGTGACCTTTGAAGCCATGCAAGCGTTCTTACACTTCTATCATCATATTTTGTCAACAAAAAAGGAATGGGCACAAAAATCTCCAAATTGAGTTCATGTACCAAAATCAAAAATCAAAAAGTATGCACAAAAATGCATCAATGAAAAGAGGAGAAAAAATAGACTCTTATGCTTCAATAAAAGTACCCTTGCTACAAAATGGGGTTACTTTGAAAAATGTTAAAAAAAATGCAAATATTGAAAATTTTGCCAAGTATAAAAAATGGCAAGAAATGTTCTTAAAAGTCAAATACCACACGAAATTGGGGAGAAAAACAAATCAAAAAGCAAACTACAATTGTGAAACTCAAAACATCTTGATCCCTTTTTTCCATTGATCTTGTTTGTTGCATGGTGAAAAGGGGACGACCTTTCTTCTTGTCTAGGCAAGAGGGGGAATTCCGCGAACCTACAGTGTTTCTAACACCATTGGGAGCCTACTATTGACAAAAGCATTTAGCGATTGATGATAACAGTACTCTAGTTTGACACAACTTGGAGGTGATTTGTTGGTATCCTTTTAGACTTAATAGCTTGGAGAAATGATATCTACAATGGAGTGTGTACCCTTGAATTGCTTCCCCTTTAGATGATTTTCGCCACTTAGATGAGGAAAGTGGCTATTCTTTTGTTGATGCATTCATTGCTTGTTTTGTGTGCTTAATGCTTAGTGGTATCGCCATTTTGGCAAGCTCCACCTTGCCTTGCAAGAAGGCATCTTACCTCATAGATGTATTGTTATGAGTTGAAGGGGCAGAGTGAGACCCGCTAATTGTCTCACATCGGTTATATTATTAGAATAGTTTAAATAAAGGTCTAGTTATAGTCACCTCTTTACTCGGAAAGAGTAAAGGTTCAGTTTGGAGATGTTTGATGTGAGTCTTAATTGCGCAAATTTAGTCCCCTAATTGAACCCATTTTTCATACTAATATAGCATTTCATAACCATTTTATCCGTCAATTTCTTCCTATTTCGATTTCCTATTGCATTGTATATGTCTTGTAGGAAAGAAGATAATGAGGCGGAATTCTCATCTCCCGTGCATATTTGAAAACTTGTTGATGATATTGGATGGATTAGTATGAAGATAAGGCAAGAATGATGACCAATGATGTAGAAATAAAGAGTATATAGAAGGATCATAGGCTTAAAAGCAAGGATGACGAGAAGGAAGCCATTACATAAAGAAATTGCTCGGAACCAAACCAAAGAGTTACTTGTTTGGCTCTAAAAGTATGCTAGATGAAACAGTGTCGAAAACTCAAGTGGTCTAGGCTTTTGAATCACTCCAATAGGAGTCCGGATGAGGAAATGACGTCCGTTTTACAATCCGAGCTCAAATAGACAAGCTGTCCGCCAATCCGCGCGTCCCGAGACTCAAGACGAGCGTGCCAGACACAAGACGAGCGGATTGTTAGACATTAAAAAAGAGAAGCACTCTATCCAGGGATCCGAGCGGATCGAGCACGATCCGGGTGTCTCAGAACACGATGATCCGAGCGTCTTGCTCCCAGGACAAGCGGATTAGGGAGCTATGATCCGGGCGTCGTGATGCCAATCCGAGCGGATTCCTTCACAGACTGGCCGTGCTCCAAGCTGATCCGAGCGTATCCTGGTAGGACTAGCAACGTGATATGCACATTTCCTTCGGGACTTGCATTTCCCTACTCAACACTTAGCATTGCTATTTACTAATCAACCCTTGCTTAACCTAATGATGTACCACTATATATACTCCATTTGTAATAATCAAGAGATTAAACCCTCTTAGTGGACACAAAGTTCCCTTAGATTAAATCAATCTCTCTTAAATTAGGAGTAGATTAGAATAGATTATCCTTTAATCTTTCCACAAATTACACATTAATCTTTCCTTAATTATTGTTCAAACTTTATTATTGGGTTATTATTGGAGAATTGACAACTCTTCATCAATTAATCAAGTTTTCTTGTATTATTCTTTCCTTACCAATTGTTCATCTTAAGTTTGGTATAATTCCCTTGCTCTTTACTCTTTATTGCTTATTTCTTCACTCTTTTATCATGGTTATACTTGTTGTGATGATTGACACCATTGATGACATGTTTTCCATGATAATAAGTGAGTAGTTACTTAACTAGGATTAGTGGGGGATTAGGGGAGTTAATCATGGGATAGATTTATGCTTAATGAGTTCATATGAATGCTTGCTTATTGTTCTTCAACTTATGCACATGTCATGTTTGATAAAATGTTAGACTATGAAACTTTGCATTTTTTTACCATCTCTTAACTTTTCATTGAGGCTTGTAAGATATAAACCACCTCAAGCCTTATTAGACCATGCATAAAGTTGAATAGGCATAACCCAAGTCGACTAGTAGTTGTTATAAAGTCTTGACGGACTCATCTCCGAGACGTAAGTTTCCCTGGGATTTGGTTTATCATGCATGTAGTTTAATAGGAAGAACTAAGTCAACTTGTAGGTGTTGTACAGTCACAAATGACTCGGCTCCGGGACCCAAATCTTCTTATGAACTATTTGATATGAACTAACTTAAAATACAAAAATAATAAATTGCTTGTATCTATATAGCTCATTTATGCTATCTCAGCATGATTCCCCTATGATCCCATGACATCCTAGTATCTTTATTAATTGTTTACATCTCTTAATTTATTACTTGTTTTACTCTATTGCTTTCATTAGTTTAGAACACAATTAAAAACCTAAATCAATTGTGACACTAGCATAAATTGAGATAGATAGACTTAGAACCCAAAGCACACCGTCCCGTGGATCGGCCTCGACTTAACCACTAACTAGTTGTTTGTTGAGAAATATAAATGCGTTTGATTGGGCGTACAACGACATGCTCCCATCAAGATGGCACCATCTTAGTACGTGGCGTTATGGAGGCTGGCCAATCGGCTGCGGACCACGGTCATCGAGGCACTTGTAGGTGGTCGGGGACGACAGGTATGAACCTCTCATTCCTTTTCTTATTTTATTTCAAATTTTGTTGCAACGAAATGCTACTTCACTTGAAATGAGGCATTTTTTTTATTTGTATGCAAAGAGAGCACAACCTGGAGCGCGAGCCGTGGAGCGGGAGTTGGCGCAGTCCCGGGAGGAGACGACTCGTCTATTGAGGGAGCTTGAGGTCAGGGACGCCGAGATCACTGCTCTTGAGGCGACCGTAGCTGAGTTGAGTGGCGACCAGGACTAGCTGCCCTTCTTTTGTTGTTTGTCTTGTATTTTGCACATTTTGGACTTTTCGGACTTTGTTTCAGGCGAGAGCCCCTAGTTTGATGTATATAATTTTTCTGGTTGTGTATGTAATGGCATGAGTGCCTTTGCTGCTGGGTGTTTTTTGTTCCTGCAGGTTAGCTTAAAAGAATAGGTTTGTTAGATGACAGTTTGTGTCGTCATGCTGCCGAAATTTACATAGAATTTACACGTAAAACACATAGCATATAAGTGGCCTAAATTGGCGCAAAATTAAAAAGTAAAAAAAAGTGCCCGAAAATGAGCAAAAATAACAAAAGTGTCAAAAACGCATAAATACCCAGAAATGAGCGAAATATGAGCGAAATAACCGGGCGGTAGCGAGGGCTACCCCCTGAAAAAAGGTTTTAAAAGAAATGACTAAGTGTGAAATATATTGAAGAGAGGAGTGAAATGATTCCCCTAAAAGAAAGAAATAAAAAAATGAGTAAGTGCGCTCGTTTGGTGAAAATGTCGACTTTGTCTCGAAAAGCGGACCCAAAAAAATTAGGAAAAAAAACTTGGTAATTTTGACAGAATTACCAAATTAAAGTCCTAAAGGAATAGAAAATTATAGCAAAAGCAAAATAGGAAAGATCCAAAGTTGGGAACACGGAAAAGGCCCTTCGGAAGAGGCGCAGCAAGAGCTGCGTCATTTCTCAAGTTAGTCAGACCTCAACAGAAATTAGGAAACAATGAATAGTATAAATAGAGACCCCGGATGAGCTTTTGTTCACACAATTCCTTCTCTTTCTTCCGTCTATTACATAAAAACTCATATATCCTCCAAAAAATTTCCAAAATCATGGATGCCTTTGAAAACCGTCTAAAAGAATGGACGAATGAGTTTACAGATATTGAGAAACATGATATGAGTGCTTTCAATTTAGGATCGATCTTGAATCTCAAATTAGTGAAAGTTGTGAAGCCTTTCTTGGATGCTTGTCTTGAGTATTGGGACCTAAATTTTCATGTATTCGCCTTTCCTGGAAGCGAAATTTTTCCTTTTCCTGAAGAAATAGCTGCTGTTGGAGGATGGGACCCAGAAAATGCATCGGCTAGACCCCGTAGCTCTCAAGGATATAAAGGTAAATTTAGGGAGTTGCTTGGATTGACCAAGGCTGAGGTAGTTTGTCTTGTGACCTCAAAAGGTGTACTGATGTGACCATAATTAGAGCATATTTAGTCCCCGAATTAGCCTTGTTCCCATGCTTTTTAGTGCATATTTGGGTCATTTATTGTCTTTAGTTCTTTGTTTTGCATATTCTTTGAGGTTTTGATCCCTTGGTAGGAAAGGAGTGCAAACCTGTCATTTTCATGGCAAAATGAGACTAAATTGATTAAATTCAATGACCAAGCATCAAGGAGAGGCAAGATTAGAAGGCCCTTGTACATACTATAGTAGATGGGTAATGATGAGAAAGGATCCTTGCATCCCCGAGGAAATCCTCAAGGATTCTATGAAGAAAAAGAAAGAAAAGAAGAAGGAACGAGACTGCCTGGCAATCTGTGCGGATTGCCTTGATTCCGCCCGTCCACCACCCACAACCCGTGCGTCTTCCTCCACAAGACGCCCGGGCAAAAGCTCCAGAAGACGCTCGTCTTCACCCCTTGGACGCCCGGGCAGAAGCTGCCAAATCCGCCCGTCCCGTGCTAAAGACGCCAGGATTCCCAGACAGTCCCATTTCGTCTTCTTCAAGCTTCAAGGAAGGATGCACATCTTTTTCTAAAGACTGGAGTCTCCCTAGAGATCAGAGTCTCCCCAAAAAGACCGGCGATTCCTCAACAAGGGACTTAATCGTCATTTAAGCCCTTAGTTAACCCTAATTCATGCACCTAATCCCCACTATAAATACCCCATTAGTCTAATTAGAAAAGCATGTTCTTCTTAGCAATCTTTAGTGTAGTTAATATCAATCAAATCTCTCTTTAATCTTGTAAGCAACATTTAATCAAGTTTTAATACAAGTTTTATTTCCTTAATCTCTCTCTTGTTCATCCTTTATTTTGGGTAATTGAAGATTATTTGGGTTATTATTGGGAGATTGACAACCTTCAAATCAAGCATCAAGTACTTCTTTTATTCTTTGCTTTATTATTGGAATCATTAGTAGGTATAATTCTCTTAATCCCTTTTTACTTATTGTTAATCACTTTTATTTATTCATCATGTTTCACTTTGTTGGTATGATTGACAACCTTGCTAGCATGTTCAACATGATAATGAGTGAGTAGTTTCCTTAGCTAGGGTTAATGGGTAATTAGGGGAAACCAACATGGGGAATGATTCATGCTTAAATTAATACGCTTTCATAGTTTATTTGCTTGCTTATTGTGATCTCAACTTATGCACATGTTATGTTTGATGAAATGTGAGCCTATGAATCCTTGAATTTTTTACCCATCACCTATCTTTTCAATGAGACTTGTATGACATAAACCAACTCGAGTCTCATTCGACCATGCATATTGTTGAGTAGGGAAGATTAAGTCGACTTGTAGGTGTTGTACAATCTAATCGATTCGGCTCCGGGACCCAAACTTTCCTAGGATTGTAAGATATAAACCAACTCGATCCATCACAACAATAATTGCTTGCTTATAACTTGAGAATATGTTTGTATGATCAATTCCCATGAATTCCCTATGACCTCATGACACCCTAGTGCCTTTTATCAATTGTTTACATCCCTTTTAATTCATCTTGCTTGTTTACTTTCATTGCTATTTAGTTTAGTGACCTTCTACTTCAAACCCCAATTGTGACACCCTTAAGACACCACTAGTTACAATAGAAATCTCATCTCAATTCCCGTCTCTTGGGATCCGACCATTACTTGCCTCTTTATTAATTGAAGAGTTGTTGGTGAAGTTATAAATTGTGTTTTGGTCTAGGTGCTCTTGACGACAAGTACTGAAAACTAAACCCCTCACTAGGGAACACGACCAAAAATGGCGCCGTTGTCGGGGACGGTGTTAACTTGATTTAGATTTTATTACATTGTTATTAGTTGTGTCTTTCTTTGCCTTGGGGAAGTAAAACTCCTCATGGTTTGTTCTAATTATTTTCGAGTTGTTTGATATTTTGCATGTCTAGAAGGTCACAAGGTGACTTGTTACCCTTTGATCACGAAATTGAAAGGACTTTGACAACCAATAGAAGACTTGCTAGAAGAACTTTGAGAGGTATTGGTGAGGTTGTAGATATTCAACTAAATACTATTGAGTTCATCAACCCTTTTGCAAGAGAAGGTGAGGAGAACCCAACACAAAATCCAACACAAAATCAACCCACAATGCCTAAGTTTTCATCACATTCCGTACCCACAGAGGAGAACCTACCCAATGGTACTCCCACACCACAACACTTAACCAGAAATTTTATTGCCAAATCCGCATTTATCCAATTAGTCGAAAGAAGCCAATTTGGGGGGATGCCTAGTGAAGACCCTCACTCTCATATGGAGACTTTTTGTGACTATTGTGATGCGATTTCTCAAACCGGTGTAACTCAAGACCAATTTCGATGGGTCTTATTTCCTTTTTCTCTAATTGGCACCGCGAAACAATGGTTGAAAGGCCTTGATAAGGCTACTCTCGGAATTGACTCTTGGAAGAAGTTGGCTCTAGCTTTCTACAAAAAGTTCTATCCACTGGAAAAGACCAACATGCTAAGAGCTCAAATTACGGGCTTTAAGGAAAGAGATGAAGAATCTTTGCATGAAGCTTGGGAGTTATTCAAAGGAATTTGTCGCTCATGTCCTCACCATGGACTTAGCGAGTGGTTCTTGGTACAACAATTTTGGAACGGTCTTTATGAAGATTCAAGGAACATTCTCAACATGGGATCAAATGGAATGTTCACCGAAGTTTATGACAATCAAACTTGGAACAAAATTGAGGAAATGGCGGTCCAAAACTCACAATATAGCAGACCTCGCAAGGCTACTAAAGGAGGAAAGCATGAAGTGGACTCCATTACTCAATTGGGTGCTCAACTTAGTGCTCACATTGATACCATCAATTTGAAGTTTGAAAAGGCTATGGCTAGACTTGAAGAAGCCTCAAAATCACCAAAGCATCATGTTAATGCCATAACGGCATCTTCATCAATCCCAAGTGGGATATGTGAGAATTGTGGAACTTTGGGACATGATCAAAGTGAATGTAGGGGAACAAATGAACAAGTGAATGCTTTCCAAGCATACAATAGTGGTACCCCTTATTCCAACTATTACAATGAAAACACCAAATTCCATCCAAATCTCTCATACAAAAGCAAAAATGTTCAAAACCCTCAACCAACATACACCCCACCTCCCATGAGAAACCAAAATCAAAGACCCTTTTACAACCAAAACCAAGGTTACCAAAACCAAACTCCATACAATCAACAAAATGACCAAAGTTTTGATGTTCAAAAAGCGGTCCTCCAAATGCAAAAGAATCAACAAGAGTTTTTCACTCAAATGCAAAAAGATAGTCAAGCAAAGGAAATCACCATCAACAACATCCTAGCTCACACCAAAATGTTGGAAACCCAATTGACTCAACTAGCATCTTCAAGCTCACAAAGACAAAAGAGGCAATTACCACCTCAAAGTAATCCCCCAAGACATGAAACGGTTAGTGCCATTCACTTGAGAAGTGGTACAAGGTATGAAGCACCGAAGAAGCACGTTGAGGATGAAGTTGTGGAAGCTAGTGACAAAGAAGAAATTGTGCAAAACTTCAAGGATGGAGAATCCTCAAAAGAAGAAATTTCAAAGAAAAATGAAGACAAGGTCAAGGATAAGGAGCCCATTGTGATTAGACTTCCTTTTCCAAGTCGTCAAGCCAAGCCCAAATTTGATGACCAACTTGGAAAATTTATGGAAATTGTGAAGAATTTGGAAGTCTCAATTCCTTTCACGGAATTAATCAATCACGTGCCGGCCTATGCGAAATACATGAAAGACATCCTCACAAATAAGAAGTCAATCCGGAAGCTTGAGACTATCGCCTTCACTAAGGTGAGTAGTGCAATACTTCAAGGGAGTTCACCTCCAAAACTCAAAGAACCGGGAAGCTTCTCAATACCTTGTACCATTGGCGACACCACGATCAACAAAGCCTTATATGATCTAGGGGCTAGTGTGAGTGTTATTCCGTACTCGGTGAGTAAAAGGTTGGGGATGGTAGAGCTTAAATGCACCAATATCACACTCCAAATGGCCGATAGATCGACGAAGACACCATTAGGGATATGGGAAGATGTTCCCGTAAGAGTTGGGAAATTTTTCATCCCGGTGGACTTTGTCATTGTTGACATGGAAGAAGATTCCAACAGTCCAATCATTTTAGGAAGACCTTTCCTACACACCGCAGGTGCGGTGATTGATGTGAAGCATGGAGAGCTCACTATATAAGTGGGAGATGAGAGCATAACTTTCAATCTTGACAAGAACATGAGAGCTCCCCGTTTGCATGAACCATGCTTTATGGTTGATCATTATAGCCGGAAGGATGATAGGAAGAAGTCGGAATTCCAATGGAAGAAGAAAATTGATGATGCTCCATTCAAAGAGCAAGTGAGCTGTAACAAAGAGAGCTTGAAAAGCTCACCAAAGTCAAGCAATGAAGAGGATGGCCTCATTGGCCAAGACAAGAAAGTGGGAGAGTTGTCTCTATCAACTCAAGAGATCTTTAGTGATCAAGTAGATGAAGTTTTTGGTCTTTGGGACGATGAGTTTGATGGGATTTTCAATCCCTATATTGGTAATGCTATCGATCAAGACCGACATGAAGCACAACAAGGGCAAAGATCTATTGAAGATCTTTATCATGATAATGAACAAGCTTTTGACTACTTTTTCAAGGTGTTGAGCAACATCAACAACACCGTGGACATGCCCCCATGACATCTCACTAAGGATGAGAGTTTGGTGGAGTCCTCTCTAAACCACCATTTGTAAATATTTCTAACTCCCTAACTCGCATTTTAATTCTTACATTGCATTTTTGTCATTTTTGGATTTTTATGCTTTGATCAAGATAATTATCATTTTTGAGAGAAGTGAGGGAGGGACTAATGATTTAATTGATGTGTAGTGCTTTAGCTTAGTGTGGGGATAGCAATTGCCTAGGCTATTCATGCCTTAGTAGTGCCCCTACAATGAAGAACACGGGATTTGAAGGATGAAAAATGACAAGGGATATGCAAGTGCACGGATGGAACTGAATCCGGGTAAAACAGGGAGAATCCGAGCGTCTTCAAGGGAATCCGCTCGTCTTCAGTAAATCCGAGCGTCTTCTCCAGAATCCGCCCGTCCATTTTTAACTGAGAATTTGAAATTTTGGGACTGTTGAAGAATCTGAGCGTCCTGGTAGAGAAGACGCTCGTCTTGGATGGAAAGACGCCCGTCTTTTTGGCTGTGAAAAACAAGAAAGCTCACTGTCTGAGAATCCGCCCGTCTTCAGCAGAACACGCCCGTCCTGCAATTGATAAATCCGAGCGTCTTTACTGAAAGACGCCCGTCTTTAGGCGAGAATTCTGAACCAAAAAGAGGTAGAATCCGAGCGTCCCGAAGGAAAGACGCCCGTCTTCCCCTGCTGTTTCAAATTTTTCGGGTATTTTAAATACCCCTCCCACATTCATTCCTTTCTTCATTCATTCAAAACACTACCCATAAACCCCAAAACTCAAAACCCTCATCCTCTCCATCACCAAAACAAGATTTCCTCAACCAAATTCAACAAAATCAAATCCAAACTTCCTTTTAACAACAATTAATCACTCCTCTTCCAACAAAAATCAAACCAAGCACCAAAATCTTCAACCTTTGAGTCTATTTTTGAAATTATAAAGGCAAAGCCTTTCATCTTAAAATCGATTTGGGTATACTTGGAAATTGAAGATTTTCACTCTTTTCTTGGTATTTTCATCAATGGCAAGAACAAAAGGATCAACAAAGGCACCTAAGGCAAAGGCACTCTCAACAAGATAAAAATGTCTTCAATCAAAGAAAGCCTCATTTGCTATGGTGGTAGCTAGTTCAAACTTGGAAGTTCAACAACAACAACCTCCCTTGGAAGCAACAACATCAACAACTCCGGAAATTGCTCAAGTATCAAACTATCCGGAGGTAATTTTCATTTCTAACTCCCATAGGGATACATTTGCCAAGTATGCTAGAAAATCCTTTCTATCCACCAAATTCATATGTGAAGATGCCTTGAACAAATTGGGTGTCCTTGAACAAATGAAAGCCTTCTTTGAAGCCATGGGGTTGGGAAAATTGTTTGCTACAAAAGAATTGACATACCCCTCCCTTAACTTAGAATTCTTGAGTTCTTTGAAAGTTACTAAGGTAGAGACTAGGGAAAACATCGAGTTCCGCCTTGCTAATGTAAGTAGGCGCATCACCTTTGATGAATTGGGTAAAGTATTGGGTCTTAGTGATTCACCTAGTTATTACAAGAATCTCGACAAGTATGACCCCGCTCCTCTTTGGGAGGCGATTTCCGGGAGGAAATTTTAGAACTATCATGCTAGTCGCGCTCTATTAGTCCACCATCCGGGCATTAGAGTGTGGCACAAGGTCATCGGGAATACGATCATTGCAAGAAAAGACACTAACCACTTTACCAAGCTCGATTGTGTTCTACTTGAGTCGGCCTTAAATATTGGAAGGGAATTCACCAAGCCTTACAACTCTCTAAGGCTTTTGGTGGAAAGATGGCTAAATGTTGATTGTGGAAAGCAAGGCACCACTGTTATTGTAAATGGAGATCTAGTCACTCTTTTGGCTAAGTACTTTGATCCGAATTTCAACAAGGATAGCAAGTATGTGGCGAAAAAGGGGGGTCATCTCATTGACATGGATGCCATGATTAACAAGTACAAGTGGGTTACCCATAATCCTCTTGACACTAAATATGGGTGGCTCACCAATGAAGCTAGATCTTTTAATTTGCCTTCCAAGATATGCCGTTTGAGTGTCCATCGGACCAACTACCTTCTCCCCCTCTCAAAAGAAGCCGAATACATCATCCGTCAACAAAGGGGCGAAATTGAAATGCCCTCCTCTTCCATTGTCACACCACCCTATCCATTCAAGTATCAAGAGTTCAAACCCGAAGGTGTTGAAGCAAGCAAAGACTACATGACTCTACTTATGCAAGAGATGCACAAGCAAGCTTTTAAGGATCGGGAAGATGCATACTTAGCCCAATATCCACCCCTCCTTCATTTAGCTAGGAAAGGACTACTTGATCCTTCATGTCCTATGCCTAGTTGGGCGGATAGGAAAGTCTTCTTTCCAAGTGCATCTAGGGGTGAGATTCCGGGTGACGATGAGGTTGTCGGTGATGAGGTTGTTGATGAAAGAATTGATGAAGAGGAAGAGGCTAATGAAGAAGAAGAATATGATGAAGGAAGTGAGCAAGGAAGTGAAGAGGGAAGTGGTGATGAGTCCACTTCTATTGAGGAAGATGATGACAATGATGATATGGTGGAAGACTAGCAAGCTTTGGAGGCTCCTACCCTCTTGAGGTTTGTCTACTTTCTCTCTTTGTTTTATTTATTTATCTTGATCATGGTTGGAGAGTCCTAGCAACATAGAGGACTAACACCTCGGCCCCATTGAGGTGTTCTTATTTCATTGTTCCCACTTTTGAAAATCCAAAATGACAAATTTAGTTTCATGCATTGCATCTTGTGTGCATGAATTACCCCCAACTTTAGGACATTAGAAATAATGTCTATCTCGCTTTGGGGAAGTACATGCATACGCAACGGGAGGTAATCTAAATTACGCTCTCCGTCATAAACAAAAACCCATGCATCATGTAGTGTAGATTAGTGTAGCTTGCATTTAGTGTAGAAATCATGCATCATGTTTGCATAGTTTCCCATCATTTTGGCCATTGAGAACAATGCCCATATTAGTGTGGGGATGGAGAATTCTAACTTAACTTTTATTCAAAAATCCAAAAAAATCAAAAAAATTCGAAAAACCATAAAAAATTGAAAATTTCAAAAACCCAAAAACAAGTTCATTTCCTTTGTAGTGTATTCATGTATATATTGTTGTATATATTGTGTTTGTTCTATCCTTGTTCACATTGATTGACTACGCCACATCCGAGACATGAGGATATTGAAGACCGCTTGGTATGATCTTTCCAATCTCCTTTTTCCTCTTTATGTTAATGACTATGTGGCTTTATTTTGATTGATGCGGTATAACCATGTGAATTTAGGACTTGCATTTAGTTTATATGGCATACTAGTTGGTAGAAGCATGTGCATTAGGATGTATATATGTTAGTTGCATCACGGCATGTAGTTTGCATGTTAGAAACATTTTGTGAAACCGTCTACTAGGGAAACTTGACAAGTGTATATAGGCCCTAGTAGATGCTTTTTCTTCTTAAGACTTTGCTTGTTAGAATACTTGTAAAACACCCTAGGACGTGTCTTGCTAGTATCCTTTGACCCATGGATTAAGGCTTAGTCAAGAGTACCTTGTGGTGTGATAACTCCTTGGCTACCGTTTATTCCAAGGTGACCCTTGAAAACATGAAACCATCATTCATCCATGTTCTACCATACATTTTGTCATCAAAGGGAATGGGCACAAAAAGAAATCAATTTAAGTTCAATGAAATGAAAAGTGAAAGAAAGTTTGCAAATTGCATCAAATGAAAAGAGGAGCAAAAATAGAACTCATATGCTTCAAATATAAGGCACCCTCACTATATATGGGGTGACTTTGAAAATGTTCAAAAGAAATGCAAAGAAAAGTTGAAAAGTTGTCAAGTATTGAAATGCCAAACATCAAAGAAATGCAAAAGAAAGTGTTCTCAAATGTTATATGCCACAAGAAATTGGGAGGAAAAACAAAAACAAAAGCAAACTCCCAAAGTGAAACTCAAATACTATCAATCCCTTTATCCATCCTATCCATTTTTGTGCATGGTAGAGAGGGGACGACCCTTCTTCTTGTCTAGGCAAGAGGGGGAATTCCGCGATCCTCCAGTGTTTCTAACACCATAGGGAGTCTACTCTTGACAAAAGCATTTAACGATTGAGGACAAAGGTACCCTAGCTTGACACAACTTGGAGGTGATTTATTGGTATCCTTCTAGGCTTAGTAGTTTGAAGAAATTGCATCTATGAAGGAGTGTGTATCCTTGAATTGCTTCCCTTGTAGACAATTTCTGCCAATTAGATGAGGAAAGTGGCTATTCTTTTGTAGATGCATCCATTACTTGATTTTGTGTGCTTAATGTTTGGATGTGTTGCCATTTTTGCAAGACCCACCTTGCCTTGCAAGAAGGCATCCTACCTCATGATTGTCTTGTTGTGAGTTGAAGGGGCGGAGTGAGACCCGCTAATTGTCTCATATCGGCTATGTTATTAGGTTAGTTTAAATAATGGTCCTAGTCTTTGTCACCTCTTTACTCGGGACGAGCAAAGGTTCGGTTTGGGGATATTTGATGTGATCATAATTAGAGCATATTTAGTCCCCAAATTAGCCTTGTTCCCATGCTTTTTAGTGCATATTTAGGTCATTTATTGTCTTTAGTTCTTTGTTTTGCATATTCTTTGAGGTTTTGATCCCTTGGTAGGAAAGGAGTGCAAACCTGGCCTTTTCATGGCAAAATGAGACTAAATTGATTGAATTCAATGACCAAGCATCAAGGAGAGGCAAGATTAGAAGGCATTTGTACATACTATAGTAGATGGGCAATGATGAGAAAGGATCCTTGCATCCCCGAGGAAATCCTCAAGGATTCTATGAAGAAAATGGAAGAAAAGAAGAAGGAACGAGACTGCCGGACAATCCGTGCGGATTGCCTTGAATCCGCCCGTCCACCACCTACAACCCGTGCGTCTTCCTCCACAAGTCGCCCGGGCAGAAGCTCCTGAAGACGCCCGTCTTCACCCCTTGGACGCCCGGGCAGAAGCTGCCAAATCCGCCCGTCCCGTGCTAAAGACGCCCGGATTCCCAGACAGTCCCATTTCGTCTTCTTCAAGCTTCAAGGAAGGATGCACATATTTTTCTAGGGACCGGAGTCTCCCTAGAGACCGGAATCTCCCAAAAAAGACCGGCGATTCCTTAACAAGGGACTTAATCGTCATTTAAGCCCTTAGTTAACCCTAATTCATGCACCTAATCCCCACTATAAATACCCCATTAGTCTAATTAGAAGAGCATGTTCTTCTTAGCAATATTTAGTGTAGTTAATATCAATCAAATCTCTCTTTAATCTTGTAATCAACGTTTAATGAAGTTTTAATACAAGTTTTATTTCCTTAATCTCTCTCTTGTTCATCCTTTATTTTGGGTAATTGAAGATTATTTGGGTTATTATTTGGAGATTGATAACCTTCAAATCAAGCATCAAGTACTTCTTTTATTCTCTGCTTTATTATTGGAATCATTAGTAGGTATAATTCTCTTAATCCCTTTTTAATTATTGTTAATCACTTTCATTTATTCATCATGTTTCACTTTGTTGGTATGATTGACAACCTTGCTAGCATGTTCAACATGATAATGAGTGAGTAGTTTCCTTAGCTAGGGTTAATGGGTAATTAGGGGAAACCAACATGGGGAATGATTCATGCTTAAATTAATATGCTTTCATAGTTTATTTGCTTGCTTGTTGTGATCTCAACTTATGCACATGTTATGTTTGATGAAATGTGAGCCTATGAATCCTTGCATTTTTTACCCATCACCTATTTTTTTAATGAGACTTGTAAGACATAAACCAACTCGAGTCTCATTAGACCATGCATATTGTTGAGTAGGGACCCAAACATTCCTAGGATTGTAAGATATAAACCAACTCGATCCATCACAACATTAATTGCTTGCTTATAACTTGATAATATGTTTGTATGATCAATTCCCATGAATCCCCTATGACCCCATGACACCCTAGTGCCTTTTATCAATTGTTTACATCCCTTTTAATTCATCTTGCTTGTTTACTTTCATTGCTATTTAGTTTAGTGACCTTCTACTTCAAACCCCAATTGTGACACCCTTAAGACACCACTAGTTACAATAGAAATCTCATCTCAATTCCCGTCCCTTGGGATCCGACCTTTACTTGCCTCTTTACTAATTGAAGAGTTGTTGGTGAAGTTATAAATTGTGTTTTGGTCGAGGTGCTCTTGACGACAAGTACTGAAAACTAAACCCCTCACTAGGGAACACGACCATGTACGCATGTTTGAATTTATTGACCGACTGATAAATAAGGAGGACCTACCATATCTTATGTTGCGAGGCGCAGAGCCTTCGGGTTATGTCTACCGCATTACTATCTCCTTCGAGGGCATGTTCATAAGGAGATGAGAGGGGATCCTCGTTTTCTAAGCCTAGTGGAACAAATGGAGCTGCGCAAGAGCCCATCATGCCTAGTATTAGGGGAGACCATTCTTGGTTTGGATAATAGAATGGCCAACCGTGAGCTTCCTTATTTGGGAAGTCCCATCATCCTGCAAGTAAGAACCATTTTTCGACTGTTCTTGTTTTTTTTTTTTTTTTTTTGTCTTTTCATTTTTTTTTCTTTTCGTTTTTTTTTTTTTTTGTCGATGCACGAGTAGTAATTCTCGTTTTCTCTTTTTTTGCTTTCAGGTTTGGCTGATGGAGCGGCTGCGGTTGATCGAGCCCCCAGTTAATGTGCAAGGATATCATGCTCGATCAATTGCAATGAGGACTAGGCTGTATATGAAGGACTTCACTCGGGTATGCAACTACTGGGAAAATAAGTTGAAGAGTGAAGGTGGTCCCTTGATCCGATGGATTATGCCATGGTGGCATCTCCGGTCAGTTACTGGAGTCTCATCTTTGGATCCGACATGGTCAATTCGTATCCTGGCTTGGAATTCATGGTTTGCATTTTTCCGGAGAGATTGATGAGGCAAGTGGGCCTTAAGCAGAAGATTCCGAAGTTGGATATCGTTCCTCAACCTGCCTTGGCGCATACTTTGGAGTCTTATCGAGAGTGGGTAATCCGGTGGGCTCAAAGAAACATGTGGTTCATACCATTTCCTATTGCCTCCTTACGGGTATCTGATTCATATTCGCAATGGAGAAAGGCTGGTACTCCCGAAGAACGTGAGAAGCTACGGAAGCACGAGCCCGTGGATTATAAAATCCGCGAAGTAGAAAATTAGAACCAAAAATACTTGAGTGAAGCGGAAGAAGAGGTCGGATTCCGAGTCGCGCATCCGTCGAAGAAGCCGAAAACCGCCTCTGCCGAGAAGATGGTGATAGATCGAAATGGTAAGGCTAGACCGCGAGAGAGACCGTTGGTGATTAGTTTGGAGATAGCATACGAGCGCTCGACTCGTGGTCGAGACAAGAAGTATGATAAGGGTGACAAAGGCAAAGGGAAAATGGAAGAATAGCCTTAGTCATTTATTATAGTAGTATTTATTATTAATTTGTAATAAATGGCAGGGTTTTAGAATCCTAGACTAGTATTTATTTTCATCATTATTATTTTCAAGTATTTGGCGTATTATTAATATTTATGGAACAATGAATAAAAGATTAATTAATTAATTAAGAAACCGTTATGATTTTCTTTTATTATTCTTGTCGAAATTCAAATGAAAATGCAAATGTCCTTCTATTTACATTTTAAAATAATAATGGGTTGTATCCGGTGAAGGATTGCCTACGTATTCATTAGAAAAAATGAAATCAAACCCCGTGCGTAGTTCGAGTAAATATAAAAGAATAATTGTTCGAAGCAAGAGCTTGTAATGAACTTAGAAAAATAAGCATGTGCTTTTTACTTATTCCTAAGGGAAGCAGAACTAAATTTATTTGATTATATGAGGATGACGGAATGTCAAAATGCATGAGCATAGTGACATACGTTCTAGCTGACCAGGGGCCGGTTTTATTTCGTGTCGCATGAGCGGCACGTGGGTTACGCGAGGCGCATTTTCCTGTCTTATGCTAAGGGTAGTATTGTTTCAATTGGTCTAGGTTGGTAAGGTTAAAAAATTCATTCCCATCTAGGTCTGTAATCCTAACCGCACCCCCCGAGAGTATGGACTTGACTAAGAAAGGTCCAGCCCAGTTAGGCTTAAACTTTCCTCTTGAATCGACAGGTAGGAGAGCCCTGACTGATTTGAGCACTAAATCTCCTTCTTTGATGTTCCTGGGCTTAACCCGTTTATTAAAGGCTCGTTTGACTCGTGCCTGATATGTCTGCACATTATTTAATGCGCGCAACCTTCGTTCGTCCAAGAGGACAAGTTCATCATATCTATCTCTCTTCCAATCAGCTTCTGGAATTTGACTTTCTAAAAGAATGCGTAGAGACGCGATCTCTAGCTCCACTGGCTGTACAACTCCCATCCCGTAAGTTAAATAGAAAGGAGGGGCCCCAGTGGGCGTCTTAACTGATGTGCGATATCCCCATAATGCGAAAGGTATTTTTCCAGGCCAGTCCCGATAATTTTAGATAAATTTCTTAAGGATTGTGACGACATTCTTGTTAGCTGCTTCTACCGCGCCATTAGTTTGAGGTCTATAAGGCGAGAAATGGTGGTGCTTGATCTTATATTTGGCTAGCAATTGCTCGGTATCGGCCTGGAAATGTGATCCATTGTCACTGATGATTTCATGTGGGCAACCATATCGACAGATGATATTGGTTTGTATGAACTTTGCCACATTTTTTGCGGTGAGACTCGTGTAAGATGCTGCTTCGACCCATTTAGTAAAATAGTCGATACCTACCAAAATGAAACAGTGAACTCCTGTTCCGGATGAAGTGATCTTCCAAATAATGTCGATTCCCCAAGAGAAAATGGCAAAGGAGATGTCATGGTGTAAAGCATCGAGGGAGGAACATGTTGCACTTTGTCGAAGATCTGACAATTATGGCAATGTCTGACGTACTTAATACAATCTGACTCCACTGTCGTTCATTAATATCCTAGACGTGTGATTTTCTTTGCCACCATGGGTCCACTCATGTGAGGACCGCATTCTCCTTCGTGAACTTCTTCCATCACCTTTGATGCCTGTGAATGATCAAGGCAACGCAAGACGACACCAAGAGGTGTTCTTTTGTACAATTCTCCTTGCATGAGGATGTACTGAGAGGCTAGTAGGCGTATTGCACGTTGTCCCCTCTTATCCATATCAGGCGGGTATGTACCATTAAGTTTGAAATTTAGAATGGCCTGGAACCAGGGCTCCTCTAGGCTTTGTTCTTCATTTGTAAGGAGGTGTACATAGGCTGGTTCTCACCAACGTTTGAGCATAAAGGCATTTCAACCATGTTGTCTGGCATATGAATCAAAGATGCAAGTTGTGCAAGAGTGTCTACAAATTGATTCGCTTCACGAGGCAGGTGTAGATAAGTGACCTGATCAAAGAATTGGGCGACAAAACGCCCAGATCATGCTGTTGTGAGACGCCCGGATCGTGCCTGATCCACTCAAATTCCTGGGCAGACTGCTTCTCTTCTTTTCCTCCTCAACAATCCGCAAGGATCATTTCGGGGATGCAAGGATCCTTTCATCATTGCCCATTTCACTTTATTATCTACTTAGGCCTTCTAGTGTTGTCTTCTCTTTGATGCTTTGTCATTAGATGCGATCAATTTAGCTCCATTTCGCCTAATAAATGCAAGTTTAACGATCCTCTCCTACCAAGGTGTGGACACGGGGGGACCTACGGGGGCGCTTGAGAAAACAAGCGTTTTCATTTGTGGAGTTGCCACCAATTTATTGTGGAAAATTAGAAACCGTTCGAATACTTCGCGTCATGTCAACACAAAGTAATGACATAGACACCAAGAACTCGTTACCCTTAGCATTCTATGTCTAGAATGACTCTCGTGGATGCCAATGAACACGGATGTTCATAGAGATCTCGAGTAAGGGGTGAGGGTACGTATTAGGAAGCTCTTTTGATCGAACACCTAATCACGCCCGCCTCGATAGCGGCCTCTACTAATGATTAGGGAAAATCATCTATTCTTGATATGTTGCCGGTTATATGCATGCAATGCAACATCCATCGTTCAATCCTAGCATGTGAATTAAACTGTCGGTGAACACGTAATTTAGCATGCATTAGGTCGAGCTAAGGATTTAAGGTTGATTACATGTGAGAGCAAACAAACCATAACAAAGGATGATACAATAAATAAAATACAATAATTAAAATTACAATAATTAAAATGGTTCAATGATTTACGTCGAAAATACGTTTAAAACGGATAATTTGAGAAAAGGAAAGGAAAATAATTAGGGTCAGAAAATGGACAGATTAATGGTGATATTACGAGTAATAGTCGATAAATACGTAAGCTAACGAACTAGGTAAGTAGGAACGGAAGTTTAAAGACAAAATTCATCCCAGAACAGGCGCACCAGAACTGCGTCCCTTGAAAGAGGCGCAGTGGTCACTGCATCTGTTCCTGAGGTGAGTTCTGGCTGTGAAGCCGGAATTGCATATCGTTAATGTTTGTTGGTGAATTTAATGATCGATTTTTGGTATTTGACTCGGTGAAAGTGATTTAACAGGTTATTTTCATATGAATGGGTCATAAAAGCAATAAAGAACGAACTCAAATTAATTAGAACGAATTAAAGACTAATTACAAATTTTGTTAAATTAAATTAATTAAGTTTGCTAATACAAATTAATTAGTTTTTAAACTATTGATAATGAAGATGGATGAACTGATGAAAAATATTCAAAAGCGAATTCCAGAGACTTGATATGGACGAATCTAATCTCTAGAATCCGTGTTTGATTTTAATGACGAAAATCCGCAAATATTGATTACTTGGGATTTAAATCGGAAATTTAAAGGATGATAAATAATATGAATTATGTATTAAAATTATTATACAGACGAATAATGAAGAAAGATAAAAGAAAACGGAACAAAAGAGACGAATCAACGAAGAACAAAGGAAGAAGAAGAAAAGCAGAAACAACGGCAACCTCAGGAAGAGGCGCAGCAAATACTGCGACTCTTCGAAGAGGCGCAACAGTTGCTGCATTTCTTCTCGACGTATGATCTATGTTAATCCGAAAAAAGGGTTTGACAAAAAGGTTTTATAAATCGGTTTTAAACATGCTTTCGACGTAAATCTTACATTAGTTTATACAGTAAAAAAAGGTACAATAATAAAACATGGGATTTGCACCCTCAGGCTTACATGTTTGACGAAACGAGATTAAGTAAATTAACGATTAGTTATTGCTCGACTCGAATGTACGATGAAAGTACCCTCGTAAGAGGAATTAAGTTAAATTGATTAGATTGATTGAGTGGAGTTGGTCAAATTGGTCGGTCATGCAAAACGAGGCTGGTACTCATAAGGATCCGAGCTTACGCGGTCGAAAGTTCAAGCACGTAGACGCCAATAAGCAAAGAGCACTGTCTTAGAATGCAAAGGAAGAAGAGAAGGGCGGACACTCGCGTGAGAAATATGAGGACCGAAGGTCCCTATTTATACTAATCACACGGAGGAATTAGGGTTAGAATAGGATACGGAAGGAATGATCCGGAAACAACCGACTTAGGTTAAAACACGGAAACTTGGACTAAAAGACAACCTTGAGAAAAGGCGCAGCAAGTGCTGTGATCCTTCAAAGAGGCGTAGCATCCACTGCGTCTTTTCTTGGGTAGTTTCCTTCTGCGCGTAGAAAACGCGTTTGACAACCTGTCGTATTTTAGGCATAACTTTCTCTTCAAGACTCGGAATAAGGTGATTTCGATTGCGTTGGAAATCTAAAAGAAAGATCTAGAACTTTCTGTCAAAAAGGCCTGACCCAAAAAAGTCATTATCACCTTGTAAAATGGTCCTAAAGGTCGGGTTTTCATTTTAGCTAAATGAAATGCACATTTTGTAATGTAAACTTTTAAGTTTAGTCCAAACAAGTGATATGAGACTCAAAATGAGATATAATCAAGCACATTGCTTTGACTCAGGATTTTTACGGTTTTAGGAAAGGAAGACGGTTTTTGACCCGGACTCCAAATGTACTCTAATTACTGTCAAAACGACCGTAATGGCACGTAGATGATGACCAAGGGGTAGACACAAGTATTTGAGCTATCACTTGACGATAAACTTATGAAATGTCATAAATCGTTCCGTGTACCAAACATGCGGCCCAATCATCACCGGGTGGCTTGCGGCAGGTGCAGAAAGGAGGTATCTACAGAGGACCCACTTTGACTCAGGTTTACACAAGGCGAAAGTCAAAGTATAGTCATCAGGTCAACCGAAGATTACAACCTGACGACTATGTCGACGCGAAGCGGCTCAATGGGTCTGAGCCAAGGACCTGTCGTCGGGAACATTTTAGAGTATGTCGACTATTGGGGAGGGTCGTTTAAAGTCCATTAGACTACGTAAGGAAGCTCGCCAGCCATAAGAAGAGACCATACCTGAGACTTCTTTCTCGAGATGCTTCCGGAGGTGCGTAGAAACTAAGGTTAAGCGTAGGAGCTAGGGCTAGGACCTAAAGGATATATAGAGGTTGTGCTAGGGGTGGGGGACCCTAAAGGAAAAACATCGACGTAAAGGAGGTCAAATATAAGTTCAACCTAAGGGGTAACCAAGGTTTGGGTGTAGGAACTCTAAGAAAAGGTGATCCTAAATGATTATGATCCTAAAGATAAATGGTGATGAACTCTAGGGAGTTTGGGAACCTAAAGAGCTAGACGTGTGAACCTGGGTGTACAAACCTAAAAGGACGGCTGGTATGGGAACTTAAAGTCTTATGAACCTAAGGAAGCTATTGTAATACCCCGTATTTTGATAATTAATTAATGATAATAATTTATGTAATTTAATAATTAAATTAAAGGCATTTCTAATAATAAAGAAAGACGATAATTAAGTAATAAATTAAGTGAGCAAGTCGGGAAATGGGGCTTAGCTATAATTGAGTGATGGGCCATGTGCCATTGTTAATTGGACCGAAACTTATTAGTTTAGTATGAGTGTAATCGGGATTTGTATCGGGAATTAATAATAATAATAATAATAATAATAATAATAATAATAATAATAATAATAATAATAATAATAATAATAATAATAATAATAATAATAATAATAATAATAATAATAATAATAATAATAATAATAATAATAATAATAATAATAATAATAATAATAATAATAATAATAATAATAATAATAATAATAATAATAATATGGAAATAATAATATGGGAAGGTAATAATAATTATATTAATTATCTTAATAATTAAATTTGTAAAAGGGATGTATGGTAATTCTAGTTATGGTAAGATTAACATATAATAATAATAATAATAATAATAATAATAATAATAATAATAATAATAATAATAATAATAATAATAATAATAATAATAATAATAATAATAATAATAATAATAATAATAATAATAATAATAATAATAATAATAATAATAATAATAATAATAATAATAATAATAATAATAATAATAATAATAATAATAATAATAATAATAATAATAATAATAATAATAATAATAATAATAATAATGATAATAATGATAATTCCTATACTAATTAGAATAAGGTAAATTATATAGTTTCCTAATTGACCTCGCATTCTCTATAATCCTACCCTATAAATACCCTATTAATACTGATAAGTAAATAACAAATTAAGAGGAGGAACTTTTGGAGACGGAATTAGCAAGCGGTAATTAATAGGTAACAAATTCTAATCTCGTTTTATTTTCTTATTAAGCTGAATGTCAGACGATCTTAAGACACTTAGAAACTGACCCAAACCTTGACGGAATTAGACCAAACTTTGGGAGGTGGTTCGTGGGGTCGCAAGGGTTAGAATGGGTATAGTGGTGGTGTCTAGGAAGGCCTAGGGTGGCGGTGGCAGGTGGCTAAAGGTGGCTGGTCAGGGAGGTGTTGCGAGTTGGTCGTGGGGTTTGGGATGGGTAATTGAACCCTCTAATGGTCGAGTCTTGACCTGGGCATGGTAGGGTTGTGATGGGGGGAGGTAGTCGACCACTTTGGTGGTGTCTTGGTGGCCAGAGATGGTGTTTTGCGGCGGTGGTGGCTGGAAAACGCGAAAACAGGGGATAACCCGTGTTCTGGGCATGTGGTTTTCGGGGGCATTTTAGTGGTTGTAGGAGGCCTGGGTTGGGGTGTTTTTGGGTGGCTTTTGTCGAGGGTGGATTGGTGAGTTGATTAGAGGTTGTAGGTGGCGGTGAAGGTGGTGTTAGGTGGTGGTTATGGGCGGGTTTTATGGGGGTGTCAGGTGAGCGTTGTTGGTGTCTGGTGGATTAGGGCGTGTTTTTGAGGGTGGCTGGTGGCGGTTAAGCTGGTGGTTGGGGGATGGTTGGATGGTCCGTGGTGTGGGGAGGAGGTAGGTAGGTTGGGTGGTGGTCGTGGTGGCTTGTGGTGTCGGGTTTGGTGGGTTTTATGAGGGGTGTTGGTCACGGTTTATAAACCATGTATAGGGTGGTGCGTGTTTGTTTTGTGACGGGTTTTAATTATTTAATTAGTTTGGGTGAGTCGGGTTCGTAATTGAATCGGGTTTTTAGTTATCATAAACCTTTAATAAATATAATAAATAAATATTTTGAATAAGTAAATAAAAGGAATAAATTAATTAATTAATTAATTAATTAATTGAATTGAATTATGATATTTTGATTAGGTTGATTCGTGAAGAAATTATAATCAGGTCGGATTACTTTAATTATTTGGATTGCTTAGGCTGCATAATTGGAATCGCTTGCCAGGTAGGGATAATCCTACTCAACTCGACTTTTAATTATCTATGTTTGGTATGGTGGATTACTTACGTTAAAGTGAATTGATCGTATGTGACTTGTGTTGGTTGATATTATCGTAATTGTTGGAAGGGAGAATTATGTTGCATATATTGATTGATCATATCGTAATTGTTTGGAGGGTGAATTATATTGATTTGTGTTGACTCATATTAATAGTATTGATGAGGTGATTTGAATTTCTATCGTTGGTTGGAATGTGATTATTGTGAAAAGTTGTGCGACAGTCAGTTGTACGTTGTTGAGGGAGTTTGTACACTGGGGTGATGGTAATATGTACGTTGTGAGGGAGGAGTACTATTACATATTGCGGTACGTTGTTAAGGGAGAGGTACCAAAGTAATGTGAGCACGTTGTTAAGGGAGTTGTGCTAAGTAAAGGAAAGGAGCACGTTGTCAGGGGGTTGTGCAATGAAAGTGAATTGAATTGGATTGATAATTGTATGTTCTTGTTGTTTAGTTTTATTCCTACTTAACCTCGCGGTTGACTGTGTATTCGTGAACACCTGCGGTGAACCGTTTTATGGGGAGCAGATTTGACAGGTACTAAAAATTAGCTGACTTGGGAGCATTGGGATGAGAGCTTGACTTGGACCGTAGTTGAAGTCTAGATCACATAGAACAATTATATCATTTTATTTATTTCTGCTGCGGGTTTTAATTATTTAATATTAAGTTTCAAGTTGGATTAAGTTGTAATAAACATGTAATCATTAAAGTTTTTATTTAAAGTACTTTGGTGAGTTGGACTTTGTTATCTACTACCTCGGGAAACCGAAATGGTAACAGTCCTATTTATTTGGGAATGTCTAGCTAAAGGCTCCTGAATAAATGGGGGTGTTACAAAGTGGTATCAGAGCAAAACGATCCGCAGGCCTAACCAATGGACAATAATGAACATAGGTTGTGTCTAATAAAATGAACCCCGGGTAGGAACTGTTAGGAGCCTCTATTAGTGCGGTTAAGAAGCTAGCCTTAATCCGTACCATGGCCCTCTCAGTTTTGAACCGGAAACCCTGAGAGAATACTTAAGAGTGTGGGATAATTTAAAACGAATATTGATTATTTTGTCTTGAAAGTTCTTGTTGCCTTGTGTACATGTTGTTTTCATTGATGATTGCGGTTACGGGGACGTAACTTTGTCTTTACAGTGAGGAGATGTGACATGATTTCTTTTAAATATTGTTATGAGTATGTTGATTTTGATATGGGAAACGTATGTTGACATGTATGTGAGAGGTGTGAGTATGATTAATATGTGAAGTGTTAAAGGAATTGCATGAAATTGTGAAGAATGCGATTTTGGTTGATTTCTCGAAATTTTACTGTTGATTGTTTTGACTGCCATTTACTGCCTATTTCAAATCCTTGTACGTAAATTTTATGTGTAATACCTTTGTGAGTTAGCTTTCATATGCCACTGGTCTCATATTCAAATAATATACGGTTTAGGAGAAATAAATATTTTAGTGGACAGTGGTCGGAATGTTCCTGTACAGTTGTGTTTCCGCGCCATGTATTTGTAAAGTTTGCCATTTAAAAACTATATAATGATATGTTATAATTCCAACTCTACTGTTTAATAGACTCATGTAAGTTTCCAAATTGATAAGCCACGTTACAATTTAAAGTTTTGACAATTTATGGTGATTTTTACAATTTGACCTAAGTTTCTGACAAGTTGCTGTGAAATTTCTGTTTTGACCAAATAAATTGTAAAATGCGTTATAAATTGACCTTATGAGTTTTTGACTTGATTCTTTTTCTCAAAATTTACTAACTCTCTGTATTTTCTAAAACGTATAATTTATCGAGGTTAATTAAGTTATTATTTATTTATGATTTTTAGAAGTTATAACATGTTTTCCTAGCCTTGAAAAGTGTAAGTTTTTGTTTCTTATCTTTTGCACATTGATAATTTAATGTTGTAAATTATATGAAGTAGATTATCATGTCTAGTGATATGCGGAATGTGTTCCCTAAGTCTATATATATATGTTCACATTAATTACATCCATGTTGTAGTTAGATGTCATTATTAAGAAAAGATTAACTAAACAATTATGCGTATTTTGTTATAGATTATTATTAGTCTGCCAATGTTTTCGTCGATAGCTAAAATATAAAGTTGAGGTTTAAATAAAGATTAGTTCGAATATCTTGTATGATGTAATTGCTAGTAAATCAAAGGTTTTGTATTCATTTAACCATTAATTCGTGTGGGAAATAATAGTTGTTTTATATTACAATGTGTGTTTCATGTTTTATATTATAATAATGATTTGGTTGTTCCTTTTTGTTGATATTCCGAACTTCGAGGACGAAGTTTATTCTTAGGGGGGAGGAATGTAATGCTACGAAAGTTTTGAGTTATTATTGGGATACCTTGTGATAAGATTGGTATGGTTGATAGTTGGAAATGGTTAATTATGTTGAATGGTATGACTTACTATAAGTGTTGTGATAGTAGTTGTGGGCGAACTTCGGGACGAAGTTCATTTTAAGGGGGGAAGACTGTAATACCCCGTATTTTGATAATTAATTAATGATAATAATTCATGTAATTTAATAATTAAATTAAAGGCATTTCTAATAATAAAGAAAGACGATAATTAAGTAATAAATTAAGTGAGCAAGTCGGGAAATGGGGCTTAGCTATAATTGAGTGTTGGGCCGTGTGCCATTGTTAATTGGACCGAAACTTATTAGTTTAGTATGAGTGTAATCGGGATTTGTATCGGGAATTAATAATAATAATAATAATAATAATAATAATAATAATAATAATAATAATAATAATAATAATAATAATAATAATAATAATAATAATAATAATAATAATAATAATAATAATAATAATAATAATAATAATAATAATAATAATAATAATAATAATAATAATAATAATAATAATAATAATAATAATAATAATAATAATAATAATAATAATAATAATAATAATAATAATAATAATAATAATAATAATAATAATAATAATAATAATAATAATAATAATAATAATAATAATAATAATAATAATAATAATAATAATAATAATAATAATAATAATAATAATAATAATAATAATAATAATAATAATAATAATAATAATAATAATAATAATAATAATAATAATAATAATAATAATAATAATAATAATAATAATAATAATAATAATAATAATAATAATAATAATAATAATAATAATAATAATAATAATAATAATAATAATAATAATAATAATAATAATAATAATAATAATAATAATAATAATAATAATAATAATAATAATAATAATAATAATAATAATATGGAAATAATAATATGGGAAGGTAATAATAATTATATTTGATGGGGCATATTCTGCACCCGCTGACCGAGTCAACACATTGAGCAAGGTCAAAGATATCCACAACCAAGTCAACGACTTAGACAGCCTAACCGACGCAGCCTGTCGGCCTGTCTCTTGGGTCCCGGCTGGGACAATTAGCCAGCCGGGGCACACATCCGCGAACTCATATCCAAGACCCCTCGGCGGCGAGTCAACAGGGCCCGCCGGCCTGCCATGGGTCCCTCGGCCGAGGGTAGATAAGTCTTTCCACCTGCTAGCCACTTGGCCACTACGTGACAAAAGGTGAAAGTCTATAAATACTCCTCAACTCTCATTGAGGAAAGGATCCACAATTTAACCTAAACACCTCATAATCTGGTAATATCTTCTTTATCTCTCTACAATATATACTTCGCCAAGTAACACATAACTTAATCCTCTTAAGTTTACTGACTTGAGCGTCGGAGTGAGTTCGCTCGGTCCAAAGCCGAGCCCTCAGTTTGTTCATTGTTTCAGGAGACCGAAAGGAGGATTCAACCAAAGACGTCATTCTACAAGCACGGGTGGTAACAAATAACTGCTCTGGAATTACACCCGGAACAATTGGCGCCGTCTGTGGGAAAAGATACTAGAAGCTAGTCACATTCATTCCCAAACAAAAAAAAAACACAAAAACCCACCCAATAAGCTAAGAAGATGTCGAAACAACAAGAAGTATTCGTGACCGACGAAACCGAATTCTGCCAAGATGATACCGTCCACAATTCTGGGGTTGCGCAGCCCTCCACCGGCCGAGTACTTCAACCGGAGTACGGGATGCCAATAATACCAGATACGCCGCTGCCCGCCGACCAGGTCACCATCATGGGACATGTGGTTGATGCAGCAAAACTGAAGCTACTCCTGGACCTAATTGGTAGTACGCCGGCTCACACTGTCACACCGACAAGAGCGGCGGAACCCGTCCAGGAGACCAGGGCCCAAAATGTGACTCCGAGAAACTTGAACGGAGCACTAGGGGAAGCTGACCCTGTCAAGACGCCGGGGGAGCCCAGAGTGCTAGTGGTAGACCTGAGTCCTTCCCGCGCTCGCGGGAGGACGGCGTCGCCGCAGCACCGACGAGGCACGCCCCAGAGGAGTGAAAGAAGTCCGACTCACCAGAGTCGGAGAAGAAGCCCGACTCACCAGAGTCGGAGAAGAAGCCCTTCCCGCCACAGGGAGAGGAGCCAGACTAGGGATGCGAGGAGCCGATCTCCGAGTGTCGTTCGACACGTGGTCAGACAGCCCCTCAATCCCTATGTCTTAGAGACCCCGGTGCCTACTAAGCTAAAGTTGCCACCCATATTATATAAAGGAGAAGGCGACCCAACCGACCACGCCGAGGCTTTCGAGTCTTACATGTCAGTATGGGAGCAACCCGATGAGGTTTGGTGTCGAGTCTTCCCAACGACACTGCATGGGATGGCACAAAGTTGGTACAAGGGGCTACCTGATGGGTCGGTATACTGTTACGCCGACCTAAGGGACATATTTTTAGCCCAGTATTCTTGCAATAAGAGGAGGGCCGTTGAGACATCGGACCTCCTGACTATCAGACAGGAGGGAGGCGAGTCTCTCCGGAGTTATGTGAAGAGGTTCGACGCCAAGGTTCAGCAGATTCGTGAGTGAACAATGAACCGACCTTGCGATGAAAGGCCTCCCGAGAGGAGACTTAAAAAATGAGCTCATCAAGTGCGGCGGCCTGAACCTAGACTCCGCCAGGAAGATGGCCGATCAAGCCATTAAGGTGGAAGACTACCACAAGACTTGGGTAGGCCCCGGTGAAGTCGGGCACTCAGAGGGCAAAAGCCGCAGGGAGAACAACCCGGACGAAGGACGCCGTGACAATAATAGGTCATGGCCTGACAGATCTGCCAGGAAACAGAACTCGGTGGGCGCCGAGGGGAGTTCGGGAACGTACTACCAGAAGCGGTACGATGATCACACCCCCCTGGTCGTGTCTGCCGCCGAGGTCTTCGCCCTGAGCAAGAGCGAGGGCCAGAATTGGGAAAGGCCTCCCAGGCCGAGGAGTGACGGTCACACGAGCCAGTACTGTAAGTACCATGGCCACACCGGCCACTTAACTGACAACTGTCGGCATCTGAAGAATGCCATCGAAGAGCTGATCCGGAAGGGGAGCCTCGGCAAATATGTCGCCAAAGGCCAAAAGACTGATGCCGGCGGCTCGAATAAGAAATCCGTCTTTGAACGGATAGGAGTAATCCATGTTGTCATCGGGGGCAACGAGAACGGTGGGTCCGCTCATGGGCACAAATGGCACCTGAACGAGCTGTATCAGGCCATCAACTTTGTGCCCAAAACAGCGATCCCCGCTTCCAACATCCCCGACATGACTATTGGAAAGGAGGACTACGAGGGAGTCATCGCCCCTCACAGCGACCCACTTGTAGTCCACTTGGACATATCCAACCACCTGGTCAAGAGGTGCCTGATTGACACAGGCGCCTACACGAACATTATGTTCAGAGAGTGCTTTCTAGGGCTCGGTCTGAAGATTGAGGACTTGAGCCCCTGCACCAATCCGTTGTACAGTTTTTCCGGGGCGGTCTGGTACCCCTGGGGTCAATCAGACTGCCGGTAATGTTCGGCGAGGGGAATGCGGCCAAGAATGTCCTATCTGAGTTCGTGGTGATTGACGGCTCTTCCGCCTATAACGTTCTCATAGGCCGAGTCACTCTGAGCGAAGCCGACGCGATAATGTCCATCCGGGCCCTGACACTGATGTATGTCTCGGACCGGGGGGAAGCGCATAAGCTCGTCTCCAAGAACGAGAAGGACGAGGTGGTCAACGTCCAGATATCTGCCAGAGGATGCAACATGCAATCCCTCAAAGTGGCAAAGAAGTCAGAGAAGGGGAAGAGCCCATCCTTACAGCAGGAGGGCGACCTCATGGATTCAACTGTCGGCATGGTCGAGGGAGCCGAGACTGAAGAGGTGGAAATTGACCCAGGGCGCACCGTGACTATCGGTGTCAACCTGGAGCCAAAATTCAGGGCCGCTCTCCTAGACCTGCTGAGGAAGAACAAAGATGTCTTCGCCTACTCGGCGGCCGAGATGCCGGGCGTGAGCCGGAAGTAATTGTTCACAAGGTGAACGTACTCCCCACCGCTCGCCCTGTCAAGCAAAGGATGAGGAACTCCTCGGTAGAAGGATGAGGCCATCAAAGCCGAGGTAGATAAATTACTGGCGGCGGGCTTCATCATGCCTTGTACTTATCCTGAGTGGTTAGCTAATGTTGTAATGGTGAGGAAGTCGTCGGGGGCGTGGAGGATGTGTGTAGATTTTACCAATCTTAATAAAGCATGCCCCAAAGATTGCTATCCCTTGCCTCGAATAGATAGTTTAATTGACGCGACGGCAGGCTACACTATGCTGAGCCTATTGGACGCCTTCTCAGGGTATCATCAGGTATTCATGGCCGAGGAAGACATGCCTAAATGCGCATTCATCACCGCTAACGGCACATACATGTATAAAATGATGCCGTTTGGTTTGAAGAACGCCGGTGCAACTTACACAAGGCTGGTGGACAAAGTGTTCCAAAATCAAAAAGGCCGAAACATTGAGGCTTACGTCGACGATGCTATTGTAAAAAGCAAGTCTGACAGCGAGCACTTAGCCGATTTACACGAGACATTTTGTTCACTAAGGAAATACAAGATGAAGCTCAACCCAACGAAATGCAACTTCGGTGTCCGGCGGGTAAGTTCCTCGGCGTACTTGTCGGCGCCGGGAAATTGATGCCAATCCGAAAAAAGTCCAAGCAATCCTAGACCTGCCGGAGCCGAGGAATCGAAAGGAGGTTATGATGTTGACCGGGAGGATGGCGGCTCTAGCCCGTTTCATCTCTCGGTCGGTAAACAAGAGCACCCCATTCTTCAAGGTGTTGAAGGGGAATAAAGACTTCAGGGGGGGAGGAGCGAGCACGGCTTTCAAGCAACCGAAAGCTCATCTTCGACTCTCCCAACCCCGTCCAGCCGATCTTTGGGGAGACGCTATATCGTACATAGTAGTTACCTCGGCCACGGTCGGTCTGTAATCGTCGAGAAGAGGACAAGCAAAGACACCCATCTACTTTGTCGCCATACGTTGTTGCCCGCCGAGAGAAATTACCCGGCCGATTGAAAAAGCGCCTTTCTTTGTCGTCGTCGCCGCAAGGAAATCGAAACCCTACTTCGACGCACATCCCGTGACGGTCTTAACCGACCAGCCATTGGAAAAAGCATTGGAAAAATTTGAGCAATCCGGCAGGCTAATCAAATGGGCAGTAGAGCTATCCGGCTTCGGCATTCAATACAAGCCGAGGCCCTCGATAAAGGGGCAGGTACTTGCTGATTTCCTGGCCGAGTGCACATACCAAGAAGAGCAAAACCCCGGAGTATGGTAAGTGTACACCGACGGGTCCTCCACAACGAACAGCTCAGGAGCCGACATCCTTATCATCAGCCCAAACGGGGACGAGTTTGAGTACGCCTTGAAATTTACCTTCTCGGCCTCAAACAACGAATTTGAATACGAGGTGGTGATAACCGGAGTCGAGCTAGCTAGGGCCGCCGGGGCAGAGCACATCATTTTAAAGACAGATTCACTTTTAGTGGCTAACCAAATCAGAGGAGAGTACGAGACTCGAGACGACGGGATGGTAAGATACCTGGAAAGGGTAAAAGCTGACACTTCAAAATTGAAATCGTTCCAGATACAATGCATTCCCAGCTCTGAAAACAACCGAGCTGACGCTCTCTCAAAGCTTGCCAGTTCAACCATCAAGAATGTTAGTCGGACCGTGCTGGTGGACATCAGGAATGCTAAAAGCATTACCGAGACCGTCGGCATGGTAGGCAACATAGAGGCCGAGACGACGTGGATGACTCCGATAATGAAGTATAAGCTGACAAACGAGTTACCGGAGGATCGCAGTCTCTCGCAGAAGATAAAGAGGATCGCAGCAAGGTACTTGGTGTTTGAAGGAGAATTATACAGGAGGTCTGTGATAAGGCCACTCTTGAAATGTGTCGGCTCAGCCGACGCGGGAGCTAATACTGACAGAAATTCACGAAGGCATCTGTGGTCATCACATGGGGGCAAGAACATTAGCCCACAAAGCTCTTCGAGCCGGCTACTTCTGGCCCACCATGCTTGAGGATTCCAGAAACAAAACCAAAAAGTGCAACAACTGTCAAATGCATGCTCCGGTGATACATGCACCTTCCCGAGACCTGCAGCCGGTACTTAGTCCCCTTCCTTTTGCACAGTGGGGGATGGATCTACTAGGGCCATTTCCAACGGCATCCGGAGGAAGAAAGTACTTGATCGTCGCCGTTGACTACTTCACCAAATGGGTTGAAGCTGTAGCGGTACCAGCCAAAACCACGGCGGCCGTAAGAAAAGTAATCTGGGAAAATGTCATAACTCGTTTTGGGTTACCCCAAGTCATGGTATTTGACCACGGCCGAGAATTTTGGAGTGACACAATAATGAACTGGCTGGAAGAACTTGGTATCAAATTTGCATACTCCTCCGTCTGCCACCCACAGAGCAACGGTCAGGCGGAGGCAGCCAATAAAACAATCCTCAACGGTTTGAAGAAGACAGTTGAAGACCTAAAGGGAAGATGGGCCGATGAACTACCCGGCGTCCTGTGGTCCCTTCGGACCACGGAGAAAGAAGCAACGGGGTACAGTCCATTCCACTTAGTCTACGGGTCCGAAGCAGTCCTGCCAATTGAAGCAACGGTGCCGACATTCAGAACGGCCACCTTCAACCCGGTTGAAAATGAGGAAGGCCTAAGAACCTCCCTAGACCTAGTCGAAGAAAGCCGAGACACAGCACGCCTCAACTTGGCAGTATACCAAAACCGAATGAGAAGAGCCTACAACCGGAGAGTCCACAAAAGGGACTTAAAAGTAGGGGATCTAGTCCTAAGGAAGTCAGCCGCCACCAACAAAGGAAACATTCATGGTAAACTGACGGCCAACTGGGAGGGTCCCTACAAAGTGGTTGAAGAGATGAGGCCGGGTACATACCGGCTGACAGACATGGAGGGTGTGCCTTTGATGAGCCATTGGAACACTGACAATCTCAGGAAATACTTTGTATAGCGGCGGAGGTGTCCAAAACAATTGTTGGCACCCCAATGCGTGTTTATATCTAATGAAGAACCATCCAAGTTTTCCATCAAAGTGTTTATCCCAAGAAGCAGACAGGGCCAAAAACCTCGCTCACCTCGGCCATAGCCGGGAGTGACGGGGGAACGAGTCCACATCTTCACATATGTACGCAGCAGACAGAGCCAAAACCTCGATCACCACGGCCATCACCGGGAGTGACGGGGGAACGAGCCGATATGCTAACATATGTGCAACAGCAGTCAAAACGTAAACTTCGTTGCCCCGGCCAAGGCCAGGAAGAGACGAGTGAAACGCGACTTGCCCTCGGCAAATTAAGACCGAGCTTAGGAACGTATAAGTACAGTTGAGACGCAATTCTAGCCGCCTCGGCCAACCGAAGGCCTGGCAGAGGAAGCGATCAATATGTCTACAGATACGAACGCTGTCGCGCCGTAACCTCTAGCCGCCTCGGCCAACCGAAGGCCTGGCAGGGGACACAACGGTCGATACGCCAAACATGTCAACATGTTCAAAAGACGTTAAACACAGTTGAGATGCGCATTCTAGCTGCCTCGGCCAAGCCGAAGGTAAAAACGAAAAAAAAAAGCTCTCAACTAATAACGCAAGAAGACAAGAAAAGACCTCGGCCGAGCCAGAGGCAAAATGAGCAAACTCTTGTTAAAAATGATAACAGGTTACAAATGAGAAGAATACAGACGACGGTCGTCCCCATAGGGATAAGCCAAAACGCAACCTACCAAAGTTTTACAAAAACAAGGAAAAGAAAAGCAAAAGGTTACAGACAAATCATTTGAAGCGCCAAAAGATGGCAGGGAGGAAAGGCTCAATAGTTGGCCCCCGAACAGCTAAAGCTATCCGAGATGCTTGGGTGAGTCCGTGACGACCGCCGTCTCCCTATGCTTGTTCTTTGCCCTCCATCGGCGGCGAAAGATCATCTTCGGTGGCCGGCCCAGAGGAAAGCTCGTCATTTTCACGTGCCTTTAGCCTCTCAGCCTCCTCTTTGGCCTCCTTCACCTTTGCATCGTAGGCCGCCTTGGCCTCAGCTATCTGAGCCGCCTTCGCCGCCTCCGCCTTTTCCGCAGCCGCTTTTTCCGCAGCATCGGCCATCTCATCCAGAAGCTGGTCAAGCTTTTCCCACGGGAAGGAGCCTTCAGGAATGAGCTTCTTGATTACCTCCCTGGTCGCTTCCTCGACCTGATCCCGGAATTGAGCGCACATGTTAGGGATGATCTCAGTTTGAAGCATCTCAATATCTTTCTCCCTTTGGGCAAGGATAGCCCTTGTGCCCCTATGTGCCTCCGACTGAGCCAAATACATTTCCTTCCATTCTACCCTCTTGGCAACAACGATGTCGTAACCGCCCTTATACCTGTCCCGCTCCTCCAGCAATTTGGCAGAGGTGGCATCAGCAGCCTCAACTTTGGCCCTCTCGGCCAATAGCAGCTCCTCAGCTTCCTCCACACGCTTTCGTGCAGCAAGGAGGTCAAGCTTAGCCTTCCCGGCTTCCCCCTTTGCAGCGGAAAGATCAAGCTTAAGTCGTTCGATCAATGGCCCAGCTTGGGCCATAGCCTTTTCTTGCTCCATAATGTGAGAGCCGGCTAGTTGAGTCCATTTCGCCAGCCTCTTGTATAATCTCGTACCCTCTGCCACAAGCTCAGCGGGGGGAACCTTCTGGAGTAAGAAGTCAACGGTGACATTTCTATCACCCTCCTTCTCAGGCTACTTCTCTAATTGCCGATCAGTGAGAACGGCGGCTGCCGACGGCGGATCTACAAAAAATTCACACAGCGCATCCATGTCAACATTCATTGACACATCAGAGAGTCTGTCATCGGGAATGCATAATGAACCAGCTAAGTCTGAACCACAGGTTAGGTCCGTACCAGTCTGGACATTCTTAGATGAAGGACCGGGTGAATCATTCTTTCCCCCGGCAACGGTAGAAGCCGGCAGTGGTTCTTTTCTCTTCTTTGGAGGAGGAGGGCCCTTCGCAACAGTCACCACCTCCGCGGTAATATCGACGACCTCCACGTGCTCCTTCTGGACCGTTGGGGTTGAAGAGGGAGTTGGGATCGACGCCGTCGCCGACCTGGACGCTGCCTTTGGTTTTCTCTTCGGCACGCCCCCGAGAACCCGTGCTTGAGCCACCGCCGGATCCAGTGCCTTCAGCTGCTTGTCCATTAGTTCGTTGGGAGCCAGTCTACGATCATGCGCGTCAGCCTGAGGATGCCGCTGAACGACCTTCCCGTCATTATCAAGCCCTAACCTCTTCAAGATCCCTTCAGACAGATCCTGGCCAAACCGGTCTGCAAGAAACAAGACAAGAGTTACATAAAAGAAGTAAAACAAAGCTCTAGAAGCAGGAGCATAACAGGCAAAGATGGGCCTCACACCGACCCTACTCACCCTGGTTGAGGGCCGGTATGAGGCCGACGCGGCAAAGCGGCTCATCCGAAGAATAATCGAGTCGGGGCACCCATCCCTTCTCAAATCAAACAGTGCATCGCCCGCTCCTCATCCGCATTAAGAGGAACCCTACGGACGTCCATCTTGAGCTTACTCCGGGAGACCCATTTTTCACGCTCCCCCTTACTCTCGCACCGCAAATTGACTTGGTGCTGAAAGGACCGGGGCAGCGGATAGTCATCCGGCACCTTAACGTACACCCACCGCTCTTTCCAGTCCTTGCAGGAGGAAAGCTTATCAACGGAAATGTAACCCGACTCCATCTGCACGCTGTACCACCCCACTTTACCGGGGGTCGATGGCCGAAGATGATGGAGCCGGCGGAATAGGTTAACTGTAGGGACCTTCCCCTTAAAGAGACAGAGCCACACAAAGCCAACTATCGTCCTAATGGCCAACGGATGCAGTTGAGCCACAGCGACGTTCATAACTTTGATGATGGCCGTGACGTATTCATTCAAAGGAAACCGGAGCCCATACTCCAGGTGCCTGATATATACACCGATATGACCCGGGGGAGGGCAACAGACCGCATGACCCTCCTCAGGGATAACAATTTTGTACCCCTCACCAAAGGAGAAATGACCCTCGAAAAGAGTTCCACCGGAACAACTGGTGAGTTTATTGGTCCAGGCACGGTCAAGACCAGTCATGCAGGCCTCGCCGTGATCCAGGAGATGCGGCCTCTCATCACCAGAAGGAATCCTTTCCTCACCGTCATCATCAAAGTCTTCATCAGCTTCGTCATCATCCTCCCAACCCTCCAAAACTTTCGGGTCAACTTCGAGAGAAGGAGACCTCCTCTTCATTAAGACGCGACGAGGAACCCCCCGGCGCACGGTTACTAGGTCCGGCACCAGCAGAAGACATGGTAGCAACAATTACTTAACAAAATAAGAGATTGAGAAAAATTTGTTTGTTTACCTTGAAGAAAAGCACTAGCCGAAGTAACGACTCTGAAGATTAGAAAAGAAAGAAGCCCTTGAAAGATTAGAGAGAAGAAAATTTTAGAGAAAATGAAATTGGTGGCCAATTTCAGGGACTAACTGCCCTATTTATAGGGGAAAGCCCATGAAGAAGGACCAATCAGAGCACGGCCCATGAAACGTCAACCAATCAGCGAACAGACACGTGTCAGACATGTAACCACGGAATGTCAATCGTTGCAACAGTTGAACGTCAATCAATGCAACAGTGACCAAGCGTCTTCAACACGCCCCTTCATATCTCTCTGCCTATTCATCTTCCTCAACAAATTCCTAAGTATCTGTTCTCTGCCGGCCACATGATTAACCAAGCTAGGTAGCACCGGCCGGGGGCAATCGAAAACAACCGGCACTCTCAACCCTGGTCTCGGCCAACGTCACTCTCTTTTCCACATCGGATGCCCTTTACACATCCATGTCGAGGGGGGATATGGTACGGCCTAAGCAGAACCAAGCCGAGGTAGAAGAGGCCGAGAAAGAAGATTGTTACTTACGCAGAATATACGCTCAACATACATCGGAGCCCATACCACGACATAGACTACGCTGGGGGCAAATTGATGGGGTATATTCTGCACCCGCTGACCGAGTCAACACATTGAGCAAGGTCAAAGATATCCACAAGCAAGTCAATGACTTAGACACTGCCTAACCGACGCACTGTCGGCTGTCTCTTTGGTCCCGGCCGGGACAATTAGCCGGTAGGGGCACACATCCGCGAACTCATATCCAAGACCCCTCGGCGGTGAGTCAACAGGGCCCGCCGGCCTGCCATGGGTCCCTCGGCCGAGGGTAGATAAGTCTTTCCACCTGCTAGCCACTTGGCCACTACGTGACAAAAGGTGAAAGTCTATAAATACTCCTCAACTCTCATTGAGGAAAGGATCCACAATTTAACCTAAACACCTCATAAGCTGGTAATATCTTCCTTATCTCTCTACAATATATACTTCGCCAAGTAACACATAACTTAATCCTCTTAAGTTTACTGACTTGAGCGTCGGAGTGAGTTCGCTCGGTCCAAAGCCGAGCCCTCAGTTTGTTCATTGTTTCAGGAGACCGAAAGGAGGATTCAACCAAAGACGTCATTCTACAAGCACGGGTGGTAACAAATAACTGCTCTGGAATTACACCCGGAACAATATTAATTATCTTAATAATTAAATTAGTAAAAGGGATGTATGGTAATTCTAGTTATGGTAAGATTAACATATAATAATAATAATAATAATAATAATAATAATAATAATAATAATAATAATAATAATAATAATAATAATAATAATAATAATAATAATAATAATAATAATAATAATAATAATAATAATAATAATAATAATAATAATAATAATAATAATAATAATAATAATAATAATAATAATAATAATGATAATTCCTATACTAATTAGAATAAGGTAAATTATATAGTTTCCTAATTGACCTCGCATTCTCTATAATCCTACCCTATAAATACCCTATTAAATCTGATAAGTAAATAACAAATTAAGAGGAGGAGCTTTTGGAGACGGAATTAGCAAGCGGTAATTAATAGGTAACAAATTCTAATTTCGTTTTATTTTCTTATTAAGCTGAATGTCAGACGATCTTAAGACACTTAGAAACTGACCCAAACCTTGACGGAATTAGACCAAACTTTGGGAGGTGGTTCGTGGGGTCGCAAGGGTTAGAATGGGTATAGTGGTGGTGTCTAGGAAGGCCTAGGGTGGCGGTGGCAGGTGGCTAAAGGTGCCTGGTCAGGGAGGTGTTGCGAGTTGGTCGTGGGGTTTGGGATGGGTAATTGAACCCTCTAATGGTCGAGTCTTGACCTGGGCATGGTAGGGTTGTGATGGGGGGAGGTAGTCGACCACTTTGGTGGTGTCTTGGTGGCCAGAGATGGTGTTTTGCGGCGGTGGTGGATGGAAAACGCGAAAATAGGGGATAACCCGTGTTCTGGGCAGGTGGTTTTCGGGGGCATTTTAGTGGTTGTAGGAGGTCTGGGTTGGGGTGTTTTTGGGTGGCTTTTGTCGAGGGTGGATTGGTGAGTTGATTAGTGGTTGTAGGTGGCGGTGAAGGTGGCGTTAGGTGGTGTTTATGGGCGGGTTTTATGGGGGTGTCAGGTGAGCGTTGTTGGTGTCGGGTGGATTAGGGCGTGTTTTTGAGGGTGGCTGGTGGCGGTTAAGCTGGTGGTTGGAGATGGTTGGATGGTCCGTGGTGTGGGGAGGAGGTAGGTAGGTTGGGTGGTGGTCGTGGTGGCTTGTGGTGTCGGGTTTGGTGGGTTTTATGAGGGGTGTTGGTCACGGTTTATAAACCATGTATAGGGTGGTGCGTGTTTGTTTTGTGACGGGTTTTAATTATTTAATTAGTTCGGGTGAGTCGGGTTCGTAATTGAATCGGGTTTTTAGTTATCATAAACCTTTAATAAATATAATAAATAAATATTTTGAATAAGTAAATAAAAGGAATAAATAAATTAATTAATTAATTAATTAATTGAATTGAATTATGATATTTTGATTAGGTTGATTCGTGAAGAAATTATAATCGGGTCGGATTGCTTTAATTATTTGGATTGCTTAGGCTGCATAATTGGAATCGCTTGCCAGGTAGGGATAATCCTACTCAACTCGACTTTTAATTATCTATGTTTGGTATGGTGGATTACTTACGTTAAAGTGAATTGATCGTATGTGAATTGTGTTGGTTGATATTATCGTAATTGTTGGAAGGGAGAATTATGTTGCATATATTGATTGATCATATCGTAATTGTTTGGAGGGTGAATTATATTGATTTGTGTTGACTAATATTAATAGTATTGATGAGGTGATTTGAATTTCTATAGTTGGTTGGAATGTGATTATTGTGAAAAGTTGTGCGACAGTCAGTTGTACGTTGTTGAGGGAGTTTGTACACTGGGGTGATGGTAATATGTACGTTGTGAGGGAGGGGTACTATTACATATTGCGGTACGTTGTTAAGGGAGAGGTACCAAAGTAATGTGAGCACGTTGTTAAGGGAGTTGTGCTAAGTAAAGGAAAGGAGCACGTTGACAGGGGGTTGTGCAATGAAAGTGAATTGAATTGGATTGATAATTGTATGTTCTTGTTGTTTAGTTTTATTCCTACTCAACCTCGCGGTTGACTGTGTATTCGTGAACACCTGCGGTGAACCGTTTTATGGGGAGCAGATTTGATAGGTACTAAAAATTAGCTGACTTGGGAGCATTGGGATGAGAGCTTGACTTGGACCGTAGTTGAAGTCTAGATCACATAGAACAATTATATCATTTTATTTATTTCTGCTGCGGGTTTTAATTATTTTATATTAAGTTTCAAGTTGGATTAAGTTGTAATAAACATGTAATCATTAAAGTTTTTATTTAAAGTACTTTGGTGAGTTGGACTTTGTTATCTACTACCTCGGGAAACCGAAATGGTAACAGTCCTATTTATTTGGGAATGTCTAGCTAAAGGCTCCTGAATAAATGGGGGTGTTACAAAGTGGTATCAGAGCAAAACGATCCGCAGGCCTAACCAATGGACAATAATGAACATAGGTTGTGTCTAATAAAATGAACCCCGGGTAGGAACTGTTAGGAGCCTCTATTAGTGCGGTTAAGAAGCTAGCCTTAATCTGTACCATGGCCCTCTCAGTTTTGAACCGGAAACCCTGAGAGAATACTTAAGAGTGTGGGATAATTTAAAACGAATATTGATTATTTTGTCTTGAAAGTTCTTGTTGCCTTGTGTACATGTTGTTCTCATTGATGATTGCGGTTACGGGGACGTAACTTTGTCTTTACAGTGAGGAGATGTGACATGATTTATTTTAAATATTGTTATGAGTATGTTGATTTTGATATGGGAAACGTATGTTGACATGTATGTGAGAGGTGTGAGTATGATTAATATGTGAAGTGTTAAAGGAATTGCATGAAATTGTGAAGAATGCGATTTTGGTTGATTTCGCGAAATTTTACTGTTGATTGTTTTGACTGCCATTTACTGCCTATTTCAAATCCTTGTACGTAAATTTTATGTGTAATACCTTTGTGAGTTAGCTTTCATATGCCACTGGTCTCATATTCAAATAATATACGGTTTAGGAGAAATAAATATTTTAGTGGACAGTGGTCGGAATGTTCCTGTACAGTTGTGTTTCCGCGCCATGTATTTGTAAAGTTTGCCATTTAAAAACTATATAATGATATGTTATAATTCCACCTCTACTGTTTAATAGACTCATGTAAGTTTCCAAATTGATAAGCCACGTTACAATTTAAATTTTTGACAATTTATGGTGATTTTTACAATTTGACCTAAGTTTCTGACAAGTTGCTGTGAAATTTCTGTTTTGACCAAATAAATTGTAAAATGCGTTATAAATTGACCTTATGAGTTTTTTACTTGATTCTTTTTCTCAAAATTTACTAACTCTCTGTATTTTCTAAAAAGTATAATTTATCGAGGTTAATTAAGTTATTATTTATTTATGATTTTTAGAAGTTATAACATGTTTTCCTAGCCTTGAAAAGTGTAAGTTTTTGTTTCTTATCTTTTGCACATTGATAATTTAATGTTGTAAATTATATGAAGTAGATTATCATGTCTAGTGATATGCGGAATGTGTTCCCTAAGTCTATATATATATATTCACATTAATTACATCCATGTTGTAGTTAGATGTCATTATTAAGAAAAGATTAACTAAACAATTATGCGTATTTTGTTATAGATTATTATTTAGTCTGCCAATGTTTTCGTCGATAGCTAAAATATAAAGTTGAGGTTTAAATAAAGATTAGTTCGAATATCTTGTATGATGTAATTGCTAGTTGATGTGACCATAATTAGCGCACATTTAGTCCCCTAATTGAGCCTATTTTGCATACTATTATAACATTCTATGGCCATTTTATCCGTCAAAACCTTCCTATTTGCTTTTCTATCGCATTTCATATGTTTTGTAGAAAAGGAGATAATAAGGCGGAAATTCCCGTCTTTTCGTGCATATTTGGAAGCTTATTGATGATATTAGATGGACTAGTATGAAGAGGAGGCAAGAATGATGACCAATGATGTAGGAATAAAGAGTTTATAGAAGACTCATAAGGGTTAAAAGCAAGGATGACGAGAAGGAAGCCATCTATGAAGAAATTGCTCGGAAACTGAACTAAGGGTTGCTCATTTGGCTCTGAAAGTATGCTAGATAGAACGGCATCGAAAAATCAAGTGATCTAGGCTTTTGAATCACTCCAATAGGAGTCCGGATGAGAAAATAACGTCCGTTTTACAATCCGAGCTCAAACAAAGAAGCTGTTCGGGAATCCGTGCGTCCCGAGACAGAATCCGCTCGTCTCCTACAATCCGCTCGGATTGTCCACAATCCGCCCGTCTTCTGGCTAGGAAAAACAAGAAATTTCACTGTAAGAGAATCCGCCCGGATTCCCTACAATCCGCTCGGATTCCCCCTCACCAATCCGAGCGTCTTGCCCAAGGATCCGCTCGGATTCTTGACCCCCGATCCGGCCGTCCCGACTCCAATCCGCTCGGATTCTTCTCCAGAGATTTTCGTGTTCTTCAAGCTCAAAGAAAGACGCCCTTCTCTCGGAGAATCCCGAGTCTCCTTGCTCAACTTAAAAAGTGTAATTACTAGTTTAGCCCTTAGTTAACCCTAATGCATCCTCCCTAATTTCCACTATAAATACCCCATTTGTAAATAATCAAAGGGGGCTCCTTTTATCAAGTTTTAGCATCAAGTTTTTAGAGTAGAAAATCCTTCTTTAGATTAGATTAGGAGTAGATTAGAATAGATTACTCTTCAATCTTTCCACACAAATTACACATTAATCTCTCCTTAATTATTGTTCAAAGTTTATTATTCAAGTTTATTATTGGGTAATTAGAAGATTATTGGGTTTATTGGGAGATTGACAACCTTCCATCAATCATCAAGTTCTTCTATTATTCTTTGCATTATTATTTTGGAATCTCCATAGGTATAATTCTCCTAATCCTTGTTTAATTATTGTTAATCTTTCTTACTTGTTCATCATGTTTGGCTTTGTTAGTATGATTGACAACCTTATTAACATGTTAAACTTGATCATGAGTGAGTAGTCTCTTAGCTAGGGTTTAATGGGTAATTAGGGGAAACCAACATGGGGAATGATTCATGCTTAAATTAATATGCTTTCATGGTTTATTTGCTTGCTTGTTTTGATCTCAACTCATGCACATGTTATGTTTGATGAAATGCTAAGCCTATGAATCCTTGCATTTACTACCATCTCTTATCTTTTCAATGAGACTTGTAAGACATAAACCAACTCGAGTCTCATTAGACCATGCATGTTGTTGAGTAGGGAAGACTAAGTCGACTTGTAGGTGTTGTACAATCTAATCGATTCGGCTCCGGGACCCAAACTTTCCTAGGATTGTAAGATATAACCCAACTCAATCCATCACAACAATAATTGCTTGCTTATAATTTGAGAACATGTTTGTATGATCAACACCATGAATCCCCTATGACCCAATGATATCCTAGCACTTTTAATCATTTGTTTACATCTTTCCTTTTATTGTTTGCTTTACTTTATTGTTTGCATTAGTCTAGGACTCAACTACAAACCCCACCAAATTGTGACACTAGCATAAATTGAGATAGATAGACTTAGAACCCAAAGCACGCCGTCCCATGGATCGACCTCGACTTACCGCTAACTAGTTGTTTGTTGAGAATATAAATGTGTTTGATTGAGAGCCACGACGACACTCTGGATCAAAATGGCGCCGTTGCGGGGGGGATGGTGCTATGTGATTAAGTTCTTACTTGTTTGTCTATTTTAATTGTGCTTTCACCTTGAGGAACTTGTTCCTCAAGGATCGTTTTTACCGTTTTCTTGTAGTTTCCATGTTTGTAGTTGTATCTCTATCTTGACCAATGATGATGACCCAAGACTTGACATATGGAGTATGTGGTGGATCTTTTGAGTATGACTATGGGTATGGGGAGTTTGAGGAGCAAGTCAACACAAACCTACCTTATTATTTGTACAACGAAAATCCTAACCACTACCCCAATTTTTCCCACCAAAATCACCACACCCAATATCAACAACAACCACCCACCCAATACCCATTTCACAATGAACTTCAATTGCCACAATACAACCACTTTCACACTTACCCACAACAAGAAGATGAACCCATTCAAAATGTGATTCTCCAAATGTTGGGAGATCAACAAAACTTCTTCAAACAAATGCTAGAAGAGAGCCAAAAACAAGATAATGTTCTTAAGGGCATTGTTATCCAAAGAGAGGAGTTGGAGATTCAAATTGCCCAAATGAGAGAATCCCAAGAAACCACCCCCCACCACTCCTTGGACATTGACCATGAATGTGAGTTTGAAGGAGTTACCTTTGATGAGAAGTGGGAAGAGCCAACCTCTTTGGGCTCTTATGAGTATGAAAGTGTGGTATTTGATGATGAAGACATGAGGTTGAGTAAGCCAAATACTCTTAGCCTTTGTGAGTATGAGGGTGTGTCATTTGAAGTAGATGTTGAGGTGTTGGAGAATGAGTTGGTGAAGAAGAGTGAAGCCCCTATTTATGATTCTTATGGAGATAGCGATGATGACATGCCTATGGATGAAGCTTATGCGGGATATGTGTCTTGCAATGAAGAAGAGGAATGGAGTTGTGAAATTGCCTTACTTGAGGAGCCCATCCTTGAGAAGTTTGAGGTATGCTTCCATGAAGAAGATGAATTCCTTTTCCCCATTTCCCATGAAGACTACTTGGCCCCTACCATGGAACCAATGATTGTTGGAGAGGATATGGTGGACCTTCTTCAAAAGGTCAAGGCATCATACAAAAGCTACTTGGTGGCAAAGCTTAAAGAGAAACTTGCACGTGAAGCTACTTGTGGAAATTTGGCACCCACAATGTCCACTTCCAAGGAACTCGGTCATCAAGGTCATAAGGATTCTCCTTCTACTCATGAAGGATTGATAAATTCAAATGCTATCATCATCACCAAAAGTGAAAGAGAAGGTGGTAAGTGGAAGTCTCCGGACGAAAATAAGCCATACTTCATACCTAGTGATGAAAGGAATCATGGGCTAATTGGTTTGAAGCATCGTGAATATCCAAGTGCCAAGAAGAGGAATAAAACAAGAATGAATGACAAATTCCTTTGGCCAAGCTTCGTCTTGAAGTTAAGCAAACCATACTTGTGCTTATTTGGAGCTTGTTCACAAGCCTTTGATCTTCTATTAAGAGCCTTGAGCTCTATGGACAAGAATCTCTACAATTTGAACTAGTTTGGTGGAGTCCTATCTCAAACCACCATTTGTAAGATACCCTTTCCTTTCACTTTGCATTACATTTCCACTTGCATTTAGTTATATACATATACATTTAGCTTGCATTTGTATTATATTTCATATTGCATTTGCATTAGTTAGTTCATTTAAATTAGTTTGCATTGTAATATATCTCACATGATTCATGTAGTTAGTTGCATATAGACTAGAATTCATGCATAGTCACTAATGACCAATCCTATTCTTTTCTACACTAGAAATAGTGTTTAAATCGGTTTGGGGAGGTTTGATCATAGGTGACTCAAACATTAATCATGCATCATATAACATAGTTTAGATTGCATTCATTTGTTATATATGTCATATAGAAATGCATTTAGTTAGAGCATGCATTCATTCATATCATATCATTGCATTTGTACTTCAATTTCCAAAAAAAAAAAAAAAAAAAAATTCAAAAATCCAAAAACATGTATTTCCTTTTTATTCCTACTCCTACATGTACATTGAGGACAATGTCCAAAATAAAGTGGGGGATGGGAATTTATATTCCAAAAATGCATAAAAATTGAAAAATTTCGAAAAATCACAAAAATATGTCTTTTAATTTCATAAAAACAAAAACCATAAAAATTTGAAAAATTGAAAAATCCAAAAACAAGTTCATTTCCTTTTGTAGTGTAGTCTTGTATATATTATTGTATATATTGTGTTTGTCCACCCTTGTTCACATTGATTGACTACGCCACATCCGAGACATGAGGATATTGAAGACCGCATGGTATGATCTTTCCAATCTCCTTTTTCCTCTTTATGTTAATGACTATGTGGCTTTATTTTGATTGATGCGGTAAAACAATGTGAACTTAGGATGGCATTTAGAATATATGTCATATTAGTTGGTAGAATCATTTGCATTAGGATGTTTATATGTTAGTTGCACCATGGCATGTAGTTGCATGTTAGAAAAATTTTGCGAAACCGTCTACATGGGAAGCTTGACAAGTGTATATAGGCCCTAGTAGATGCTTTTTATTCTTAAGACTTTGCTTGTTAGAATGCTTGTAAAACACCCTAGGATGTGTCATGCTAGTATCCTTTGACCCATGGTTTAAGGCCGAGTCAAGAGTACCTTGTGGTGTGATAACTCCTTGGCTACCGTTTATTCCAAGGTGACCCTTGAAACCATGCACCCATACATCCATCATCCATGTTCTACCATATTTTTGTCATCAAAGGGAATGGGCACAAAAAGAAATCAATTTGAGTTCAATAAAATGAAAAATGAAAGAAAGTTTGCAAAATGCATCAAATGAAAAGAGGAGCAAAAATAGAACTCCTAAAGCTTCAAATACAAGGCACCCTCGTTACTAATTGGGGTGACTTTGGAAATGTTCAAAAATGCAAAAAGTTGTCAAGTATTGAAATGTCAAAAATCAAAAAGAAATGGCAAAGAAAGTGTTCTCAAATGTCAAATGCCACAAGAAATTGGGGGGAAAAACAAAAATGAAAGCAAACTCCCAAAATGAAACTCAAAATCTATCGATCCCTTTATCCATCGTATCCATTTTTGTGCATGGTAGAGAGGGGACGACCCTTCTTCTTGTCTAGGCAAGAGGGGGAATTCCGCGATCCTCCGGTGTTTCTAACACCATAAGGAGTCTACTCTTGACAAAAGCATTTTAACGATTGAGGACAAAGGTACCCTAGCTTGACACATTTTGGAGGTGATTTATTGGTATCCTTCTAGGCTTAGTAGTTTGAACAAATTGCATCTATGAAGGAGTGTGTACCCTTGAATTGCTTCCCTTGTAGATAATTTCCGCCACTTAGATGAGGAAAGTGGCTATTCTTTTGTAGATGCATCCATTACTTGATTTTGTGTGCTTAATGCTTGGATGTGTCGCCATTTTTGGCAAGCCCCACCTTGCCTTGCAAGAAGGCATCCTACCTCATGGTTGTCTTGTTGTGAGTTGAAGGGGCGGAGTGAGACCCGCTAATTGTCTCATATCGGTTATGTTATTAGGTTAGTTTAAATAAAGGTCTAGTTTTAGTCACCTCTTTACTCGGGACGAGTAAAGGTTCGGTTTGGGGATATTTGATGTGACCATAATTAGCGCACATTTAGTCCCCTAATTGAGCCTATTTTGCATACTATTATAACATTCTATGGCCATTTTATCCGTCAAAACCTTCCTATTTGCTTTTCTATCGCATTTCATATGTTTTGTAGAAAAGGAGATAATAAGGCGGAAATTCCCGTCTTTTCGTGCATATTTGGAAGCTTATTGATGATATTAGATGGACTAGTATGAAGAGGAGGCAAGAATGATGACCAATGATGTAGGAATAAAGAGTTTATAGAAGACTCATAAGGGTTAAAAGCAAGGATGACGAGAAGGAAGCCATCTATGAAGAAATTGCTCGGAAACTGAACTAAGGGTTGCTCATTTGGCTCTGAAAGTATGCTAGATAGAACGGCATCGAAAAATCAAGTGATCTAGGCTTTTGAATCACTCCAATAGGAGTCCGGATGAGAAAATAACGTCCGTTTTACAATCCGAGCTCAAACAAAGAAGCTGTTCGGGAATCCGTGCGTCCCGAGACAGAATCCGCTCGTCTCCTACAATCCGCTCGGATTGTCCACAATCCGCCCGTCTTCTGGCTAGGAAAAACAAGAAATTTCACTGTAAGAGAATCCGCCCGGATTCCCTACAATCCGCTCGGATTCCCCCTCACCAATCCGAGCGTCTTGCCCAAGGATCCGCTCGGATTCTTCAGCCCAGATCCGGCCGTCCCGACTCCAATCCGCTCGGATTCTTCTCCAGAGATTTTCGTGTTCTTCAAGCTCAAAGAAAGACGCCCTTCTCTCGGAGAATCCCGGAGTCTCCTTGCTCAACTTAAAAAGTGTAATTACTAGTTTAGCCCTTAGTTAACCCTAATGCATCCTCCCTAATTTCCACTATAAATACCCCATTTGTAAATAATCAAAGGGGGCTCCTTTTATCAAGTTTTAGCATCAAGTTTTTAGAGTAGAAAATCCTTCTTTAGATTAGATTAGGAGTAGATTAGAATAGATTACTCTTCAATCTTTCCACACAAATTACACATTAATCTCTCCTTAATTATTGTTCAAAGTTTATTATTCAAGTTTATTATTGGGTAATTAGAAGATTATTGGGTTTATTGGGAGATTGACAACCTTCCATCAATCATCAAGTTCTTCTATTATTCTTTGCATTATTATTTTGGAATCTCCATAGGTATAATTCTCCTAATCCTTGTTTAATTATTGTTAATCTTTCTTACTTGTTCATCATGTTTGGCTTTGTTAGTATGATTGACAACCTTATTAACATGTTAAACTTGATCATGAGTGAGTAGTCTCTTAGCTAGGGTTTAATGGGTAATTAGGGGAAACCAACATGGGGAATGATTCATGCTTAAATTAATATGCTTTCATGGTTTATTTGCTTGCTTGTTTTGATCTCAACTCATGCACATGTTATGTTTGATGAAATGCTAAGCCTATGAATCCTTGCATTTACTACCATCTCTTATCTTTTCAATGAGACTTGTAAGACATAAACCAACTCGAGTCTCATTAGACCATGCATGTTGTTGAGTAGGGAAGACTAAGTCGACTTGTAGGTGTTGTACAATCTAATCGATTCGGCTCCGGGACCCAAACTTTCCTAGGATTGTAAGATATAACCCAACTCAATCCATCACAACAATAATTGCTTGCTTATAATTTGAGAACATGTTTGTATGATCAACACCATGAATCCCCTATGACCCCATGATATCCTAGCACTTTTAATCATTTGTTTACATCTTTCCTTTTATTGTTTGCTTTACTTTATTGTTTGCATTAGTCTAGGACTCAACTACAAACCCCACCAAATTGTGACACTAGCATAAATTGAGATAGATAGACTTAGAACCCAAAGCACGCCGTCCCATGGATCGACCTCGACTTACCGCTAACTAGTTGTTTGTTGAGAAATATAAATGTGTTTGATTGAGAGCCACGACGACACTCTGGATCACTAGTAAATCAAAGGTTTTGTATTCATTTAACCATTAATTCGTGTGGGAAATAATAGTTGTTTTATATTACAATGTGTGTTTCATGTTTTATATTATAATAATGATTTGGTTGTTCCTTTTGGTTGATATTCCGAACTTCGAAGACGAAGTTTATTCTTAGGGGGGAGGAATGTAATGCTACGAAAGTTTTGAGTTATTATTGGGATACCTTGTGATAAGATTGGTATGGTTGATAGTCAGAAATGGTTAATTATGTTGAATGGTATGATTTACTATAAGTGTTGTGATAGTAGTTGTGGGCGAACTTCGGGACGAAGTTCATTTTAAGGGGGGGAAGACTGTAATACCCCTTATTTTGATAATTAATTAATGATAATAATTCATGTAATTTAATAATTAAATTAAAGGCATTTCTAATAATAAAGAAAGACGATAATTAAGTAATAAATTAAGTGAGTAAGTCGGGAAATGGGGCTTAGCTATAATTGAGTGCTGGGCCGTGTGCCATTGTTAATTGGACCGAAACTTATTAGTTTAGTATGAGTGTAATCGGGATTTGTATCGGGAATTAATAATAATAATATGGAAATAATAATATGGGAAGGTAATAATAATTATATTAATTATCTTAATAATTAAATTAGTAAAAGGGATGTATGGTAATTCTAGTTATGGTAAGATTAACATATAATAATAATAATAATAATAATAATAATAATATAATGGTAATTATAATAATGATAATTCCTATACTAATTAGAATAAGGTAAATTATATAGTTTCCTAATTGACCTCGCATTCTCTATAATCCTACCCTATAAATACCTTATTAAATCTGATAAGTAAATCACAAATTAAGAGGAGGAGCTTTTGGAGACGGAATTAGCAAGCGCTAATTAATAGGTAACAAATTCTAATCTCGTTTTATTTTCTTATTAAGCTGAATGTCAGACGATCTTATTGAAGGAAATGTAGATTCATATACATATTTAACATACTCATATATGTCTAATTAATTTGTCATAAATTAAAACGGATCTTATGCATGCAAACAATAAAATGAATAAAGGAGAAATCATGTCCTTACATATTGAATTTCGGCTATTTGGGCACAAGAGAGATCACCTTTCTCTTCTTGTTCTTGAGCTTATTCCAATGGAAGAACAAAGATCTAAGAGTAAGATCTCTCCCTAAATATTATACCCAAGGCTCCTCTTAATTTAATTAATATTACAAAACTAGTATAATATTAATTATAGTAGAAAATTGAACCAAAAATATTTATAAACACTTAAGTATTTTCGGTTTTGATGAGAGATAAAGAGAGGATTTTATTTCTCTAGAAAACTTGTATTTTGGATGATAGATGAGAATGAATAATAATCTACAATCTTTTGTATATTATGGGTAAAATAATTGGAAGAACAATGATGAATTGTTCTTCTCTAAACCGTGTAAAAGGGAGAAGAAAAGGGGAGCCAATGCATGGATTTATTTGTCTTCACAATGCACCATAGGCTTGCATGGCTAAAAAGCAAAACAATCATTATGTTTAGCTACCAATTAAACAATTAATTAGCTTAAACTTCTCCTAAATTTCGGTCCATTTGGTAATATGGAATCCATATTATTTTTGTCAATTGTCTATATGTTACATGTCATATGTCACATATATTTGTTATGTATTTTTAACATATTAAAAATCAACGTATTAATAAAAATACGTCACATACAAAATTGACTTAGTAATATCATAATTACTTGTGCCAAAATATTTTACCAATTTATAAATCACAACTGATTGTATTTATAACAATTCATTCAATTTAATTGTTACATTAAACAATTATTTCATCCGAGTAATGATACAATTCAATTACTCAGACCGTATCTTATTAAATCACATTTCAATATGATACGTAAATTTTACTTCCAAAATCGTCCGTCAATTTTCAAGTAATTTAATTAACTCGTAACATTATACGATTAATTAAATAATCAATTAAGAGTGTCGCCCTTTAGGTATGACCTAGGGGGTCAACTGATCACCACCGTCACACGACAGTAATGTCAAACTCTAGTAAGCCAATCATTACCGATATATGTTGACCAGTTGACAGTAACAATATTACTTCCCAATTGTATTCATTTTAATGAGACTTAAACATGTGATCATCATGATCAGCAGTCGTGATCGCATTATTGTCGGAGGACACATATTCCAACAATCTCCCACTTGTCCTCGACAAGTGTGCGTCACCAATTCTCTTGTCCTATTACTATCTCCCACTCAATGCAAGGTGTCTTTCAGGTCGTACTTGCAAGTGATCATATCGAGAGTGGTTTCCTCGATCTGGAGAATAACTGATTGACCGGATTTATCCACTCTGGATGCCATCCGAGCGTGGCCACGCATTTCCAGTTCATTACTCCTCGAGTGGCCCTGAGATATTGTTATAACCCTGACTAGGGGTGGACAATTCCTATCGCACTCATTCCCTTCGACTAGCCACAGCCATCATAACCCAAAATATGCCCATTTGACCCCATTTACGAAGGTCGTAGTAACACAAATCAAAGTTAATCTGAAACTGTGCCATCTTAGGAGAATAGTCTTTAGTCAAAAGAATCGACTCATTTTTAATACTATAGTAGCTCTCGCCACGACCAGGCTATATAAATTTGCCAGAACTCTATAAGCGGTCATTAGGCCCGACAAAATGTTCCTAACAGTCTGCCTATGTGATCGACTAGTCATCTCACATGACTGTATGGCATTTGAACTTGCCATCAATCGCCTCACACTGTAGTCACTTCGAGACGTCACCTCATATAAGTAACTATGGGCAAAAACAATGTTAATCCATGTTCACTTTAACGGGGTTCAATTGTCTCTACAACCCGTTTGGATATAACAATGTTCAAGGTGAGTTAATTACAACTCAAACGACAAGTGTCGACATCACACTCGGGTAGTCAATATCATATTACAACCTTGTGATGTTTATCATAAGTGTAAACACTTATTGATTGCAATAGAAGTTTAACATCTCATGTGTCCATGTGTTCAAACTTCTTACACTTGCAATTTCCTTCACATTCATGTTCTCATACCATGAATTTTACCAAGTACACATCAAGGTTCTCGACCTTGGTTTTGGTTCTTTAACTTGAAAGAACTTTCTTATCGATCATCTCATAACGAACGAATTTGCGATGAATAATATAACTTGTACCGATCAAGTATTCCATCCACACACAATGCACTAGGTATACGTTTTGTAGAATCTTGTAACAATTTACAAGATTATTAGCTTAGTACTTCTCACAAGTCCTGGCTTTATTAGGAAAGATTGTTTTGAATAACCTCTTATTTAACCAAGTATCTTTCCAAAACTTCTCATTTCTCTTTCAAGGCTTGAAAGATTTGGGATTCTCATAAATCCTCATCTGTGCTCGGATTTTCTACAGTATGTGCAACCTCTTAACACACAATGGAACATTCCGTCAATCACCAAAATCGCTCATCGGATTCTACTCGAGAATTCATGACGCGTTTGTTGTGCTCACCTACCAATCATCATGCTCTTATGCATACGATTCAAAATTGGACATGTACATGATTATCCTAATGGCGGAAACATTAGTTACTAATAATCATGAGATCAACCGTTCTCGTGTTCAATGAACTACCATGATCTAATGGTAATCCCATTTTCATTCATACGAATAACCTACGCGTATGTTGATGTGATGTGTATCTCTTAATACTAATCCAACATCCCATGATGTAATTGGATTCATCATTGTCCATTTTCATCCAGAATTGAAAACTCGAAAGCTTCTTTATGAAAGAAGGTATTAGCTCGTCATTCTTTAATGAGTAATGAGTTTTATACATTCAAGGATGATAGCTCCCACTAAATCCCATGTCTTTACATGAGAATATCCTAACTCCCACTTAATTCAACATATTTCGAAATTGACTTCTCAATCAAAATTTTTTAAGAATATAAATTGCCTTGCCAAGTTACAAGGATAAAACCATATATGTTCCCATCATATCCTTTCAAAATGCCTATTTTGAAGTGGTCTTATCTTAACCTTACGGAAGAAGATTTTTAAATCTTCAACACACTCATGTCACAATGATGTGTAGTAATGTCATTTTCAAGTATAAACAATATTTAGAATACTTCCTTCGGAATACTCTTTCGGAAGGAGGATTAACCATTTCCTAGCGAGGTTAAGCAATGACATTTGCGTGGTTAAAACGTTGGCTGTTGAAGATATCGGAATATCAATCTTTGCAACTTAATCTTGATCATAACTAGTATGTTACTTTGATTCATTTAGGCTCTTAAGTAAAACTCATGATTGAAACTATTTGGTCAAAATTTATCATATAGAACTTTAGTCAAAACTTGTTAAGACTTTACATTAGTCATTTTTATCCAAAACTTCTTTCGGTCTCCTCGTGTAGTTATTTTGAGAATTTACTCTTATGATTACCACACTTGGTCTCTTTAGTCATGTAGAACTAACTTGAGACAATAGATCTCATCTACTCGGCATACTATGTAAATAGATATACCTTTATTCAAATCATTTTCTTTTGCGTAGATCTTCATATACACAAGTACACAATTTCATTTTGCCTTGTGTCCTCATTTTTCTCCCACTCTATCTTTAGAATGAATACACTAAACATTCAAAGATAGCATATGAGACACAAATTAATGATGTTGAAATATAAGGAGAACTATCTCATAGATAGACTAATAGATATTTATTTCATATGAGTTCTTGGTGATTGACATACCTTAAGAGAGTTCATAGACTCAAAATCACTTTATAAATGATCATACACAAGCCTTAAGCATGTGGACATATAATGAAACCCGTCATTATAATTGTCTATTGGATCACTTTTAAGTGAATAATCTTATGTTTCAAAACGCAAGCATGTAAAGATGAAATTTTAGAACATAAGGATAAATGATAAAACGGGTGACTTGGGTTGCAAACCAAGTCACTATCATCCAAAATACAAACCATTATCCAAAATACCTTTCCATGTCGAACACGGAAACTTAAAGTTCTAAAAATTCAAAACATAACTTGAAATAAGACAATGAAAAACAAAGCTCCATAAAAGCTATCCTTAGCTTCTTCATGGTTTCTTATGCTTGCTTTTCTTTTCCTTTGTCTTTGTTTGGTGGCGGCCCTATTTACAATAAAAAGGGAGATACATTATCACAACTTTGCATCATAATACCATAGTTGAATTTAGAAACATAAAAGAAGGTTAGTCATTTACCTCTTTGGAGTGATCTTTCCAGCTTTGATATCACCAAGGTATTTGGAACAATTCCTCTTCCAATGTCCCATGCCATTACAATAATGGCATTTGTCAAGAGGACCCTTCTTGACTTTGGAGGTGCTAGCTTCACAAGACTTAGCTTTGGTGAATGTGGGAGCTTGCTTTTTACCCTTTCTTCCACTCTTCTTGAACTTCCCCTTACTCTTTGCGCTTATATTAAGCACATCCTTGGGAGGGTTCACATTTAACCCCATGTCCCTCTCGGCTTGCACAAGTAACTTGTGCAACTCCTCAAGAGACACATCCTTGTCTTGCATGTTGAAATTCACCCGGAATTGCACATATGCCTTGACCTTAGACAAGGAGTGTAGAATCCTATCTACGATGAGTTCTTTGGGGATTTCAACTTTTTGAATCTTCAAGGTCTCGACAAGCTCCATGAGTTTGAGCACATGAGGGCTAACTTTTTGGCCCTCTTTGAAGTCGAGATCAAAGAATGCCGCGGCCGCCTCATATTGGACGATCCGCGGAGTTTGTGAAAACATGGTCACAAGTTTGGAGTAAATCTCATTAGCATTGCCCATTTTGAAGGCTCTCCTTTGGAGCTCCGCCTCCATTGCAAATATTAATACATTTTTCATTGCGGCGGACTCCTTTTGGTAAGCCTCATAGGCTTCCCTAGTGGCCGCGGTGGACCTAGTGGAGGGTTCGGGTGGAGAGGCCTCGGTAAGGTAACGAAGCTTGTCGTCACCCTCGGCGGCTAATTTGAGTTGGGCATCCCACTCGGAGAAATTTGACCCATTCTTTTCAAGTTTACATCGATCCATAAAGGATCGGAGCCAAGATGAAGTAGCGAGTGGTGTAGCATTAGGAGTTGGTGTTGCCATTTGTTATGAATAAGAAGTGGTCTACAAAACAAAATATAAGGAGTAAAACAAATGTCGTCTTAATAATACTCGTAAAAGGTATGACTTAAAAAAGTTATTTGCATTTTTCTAGTGACCTCTACCCAACTAGAATAAATGATTCCAAGACCCAAATTCATATCAACTTAGGCACGGGGTAGCCGATGAAACCCTCATCAATATAACTCGGTGGATTAACCTTTTAATCGATTCTACTTTTAGAACTCTTGGTCGATAAAATTACTCTAATATTTATCTATAGCCCAAAACACATCAACAAGGGCACGGGGTAGCCGATGAAACCCTTATCAATTACTTTTGTTGAGTTCAATCCAAATTTCGAATAAATGTGTCCATTATCCAAACCCATATTAATTTAGGCACGGGGTAGCCGATGAAACCCTCATCAACATGAATTCGGTGGATTAGACATTTATCACCCACTTCCCCTACGTAACAAGGTTTGTACCCCGGGGTAGCCGAGTGCACTCCCTCGCGAAATAGGTTTTCATGGTTTCTACTATTTGGTAAGGCTATGTCTCAATTAGTTGTTTTAGCGAGAGGTCATGTCAATTTATTATCTATCACGTTTTAAGTGAACTAAAGCGGTGAACTACGATAATTCTAATTGACACGGTCGATAGACTCGATAAAATAACAATGCATGTTTAGTTATGGCGATTTAGCGATGCATGTGACATAAAATAAAATGCAAGCATAAAATAAATAAATCCTAGTATGGCCTTTCCTAAAAAAAAAAGAAAAACTATTAATCTATTACATATTCGGAAACCAACTCCATTGGTCCCTTGAACTTCGGTTGTTGCACGCATCTCGAGGTAACACCGTCTTTATGTATCGCCATTCTTGAAGTAATCTGTCTTTAGGAACTCCGGAATGAATAAAATTACATAATAAAATACATAATTTCCTATTATACATTTGTAACTAAAATAAAATAAATCTATTAAATATTACAAAACGGTGATACGAGATCACAATAAAAATTACAACCGAATCGATATTCCCATACATTTCGGGAAATACCAATTAAAATCTAAGGCCATACTAAGTAAAATTACATAATTAAAAATATGACAATCATAAAGAAAATGCAGCATTATATTATGTATGAACATGCTCAATTTTATGCTAAATCGCCTTTTAATTAGCCAATATCGTATATTACTCGGTTTTTACGGATTTGCGTGATTTCAACATTTTATAATCACAAAAATACATAAACTCATATTTATGCATAAGTTAATTACCCTAACCTCTTAGGACTCAAAATATAGTCTCCACTAGTAATTTGACCATAATTAACTTTTATTTAAAAATTGTTCATAAAAGGACCAAAAATTACAAAAATAAGCTATTAAACTTCAAATAAATCCAAAAAAATTTCAAATAAATTCAAAATTTGAAATTTAAATTCATGAACATTCTGGAAAAATTCCATGACACTCATAATGTTCAAAATCTTAGGTTAAAAATTCCGAAAATTTTCCGGAAAAACAATGTTGCGGTTTATCGATATTTAATAAAATAATCATAAAAACATGGAAAAATTATTTTCATTAACTTTTCAATTTTAGATCTGAAAAATATAATAAAATGCAACATTAGACGTTTTTCCTAAGTCATAGATTATGTTTTATTAATTTTCACTAATAATGTCACTATTTATGTCATTTTTCTTCAAAAATTCATAAATCATGCTAAAAGACTTCTTTATAGCCAATTATTTTACACACATCTTGTAAAATTGCATGTGACAACATATTAATTTTCTATGACCAGATTCGAAATTTAACTCATATTAACCTATTTTTCTCTTAAATCCGAATTTAATAATGAAAAATTCATTTTTCGAGCATAACAAGTGCAAAAATTATGAAAAATTACAGGTTATCTCAAAATAATATATGTGATAACATATCCAAAGATCAACTTAAAATTCGAAGTATAGCTAATTTTCGACCAAAAATGACATTTTTATTCATAAAATCACATTTAAATGCCATTATTGTAAATTATGAACAATAAAAATCCGAAAAATTAACCAAAATATCCTAAAACATTTTAGGACCAGAAATATTAACATGCATGTAATTATTTCGTGATATGTCATAATAACACAAATTTTACAAGTTTTATTTTGTTATTCATATAACTCGGAAAAACTTTTAACCAATTTGCATGCAAACAACCGTGGCTCATGATACCGATTGAAGGAAATGTAGATTCATATACATATTTAACATACTCATATATGTCTAATTAATTTGTCATAAATTAAAACGGATCTTATGCATGCAAACAATAAAATGAATAGAGGAGAAATCATGTCCTTACATATTGAATTTCGGCTATTTGGGCACAAGAGAGATCACCTTTCTCTTCTTGTTCTTGAGCTTATTCCAATGGAAGAACAAAGATCTAAGAGTAAGATCTCTCCCTAAATATTATACCCAAGGCTCCTCTTAATTTAATTAATATTACAAAACTAGTATAATATTAATTATAGTAGAAAATTGAACCAAAAATATTTATAAACACTTAAGTATTTTTGGTTTTGATGAGAGATAAAGAGAGGATTTTATTTCTCTAGAAAACTTGTATTTTGGATGATAGATGAGAATGAATAATAATCTACAATCTTTTGTATATTATGGGTAAAATAATTAGAAGAACAATGATGAATTGTTCTTCTCTAAACCGTGTAAAAGGGAGAAGAAAAGGGGAGCCAATGCATGGATTTATTTGTCTTCACAATGCACCATAGGCTTGCATGGCTAAAAAGCAAAACAATCATTATGTTTAGCTACCAATTAAACAATTAATTAGCTTAAACTTCTCCTAAATTTCGGTCCATTTGGTAATATGGAATCCATATTATTTTTGTCAATTGTCTATATGTTACATGTCATATGTCACATATATTTGTTATGTATTTTTAACATATTAAAAATCAACGTATTAATAAAAATACGTCACATACAAAATTGACTTAGTAATATCATAATTACTTGTGCCAAAATATTTTACCAATTTATAAATCACAACTGATTGTATTTATAACAATTCATTCAATTTAATTGTTACATTAAACAATTATTTCATCCGAGTAATGATACAATTCAATTACTCAGACCGTATCTTATTAAATCACATTTCAATATGATACGTAAATTTTACTTCCAAAATCGTCCGTCAATTTTCAAGTAATTTAATTAACTCGTAACATTATACGATTAATTAAATAATCAATTAAGAGTGTCGCCCTTTAGGTATGACCTAGGGGGTCAACTGATCACCACCGTCACACGACAGTAATGTCAAACTCTAGTAAGCCAATCATTACCGATATATGTTGACCAGTTGACAGTAACAATATTACTTCCCAATTGTATTCATTTTAATGAGACTTAAACATGTGATCATCATGATCAGCAGTCGTGATCGCATTATTGTCGGAGGACACATATTCCAACACTTAAGACACTTAGAAACTGACCCAAACCTTGACGGAATTAGACCAAACTTTGGGAGGTGGTTCGTGGGGTTGCAAGGGTTGGAATGGGTGTAGTGGTGGTGTCTAGGAAGGCCTAGGGTGGCGGTGGAAGGTGGCTAAAGGTGGCTGGTCAGGGAGGTGTTGCGAGTTGGTCGTGGGGTTTGGGATAGATAATTGAACCCTCTAATGGTCGAGTCTTGACCTGGGCATGGTAGGGTTGTGATGGGGGGGAGGTATTCGACCACTTTGGTGGTGTCTTGGTGGCCGAAGATGGTGTTTTGCGGCGGTGATGGCTGGAAAACGCGAAAACAGGGGATAACCCGTGTTCTGGGCAGGTGGTTTTCGGGGGCGTTTTGGTCGTTGTAGGAGGTCTGGGTTAGGGTGTTTTTGGGTGGCTTTTGTCGAGGGTAGATTTGTGAGTTGATTAGTGGTTGTAGGTGGCGGTGAAGGTGGTGTTAGGTGGTGGTTATGGGCGGGTTTTATGGGGGTGCCAGGTGAGTGTTGTTGGTGTCGGGTGGATTAGGGCGTGTTTTTGAGGGTGGCTGGTGGCGGTTAAGCTGATGGTTGGGGGATGGTTGGATGGTCCGTGGTGTAGGGAGGAGGTAGGTAGGTTGGGTGGTGGTCGTGGTGGCTTGTGGTGTCGGGTTTGGTGGGTTTTATGAGGGTTGTTGGTCACGGTTTATAAACTGTGTATAGGGTGGTGCGTGTTTGTTTTTTGACGGGTTTTAATTGTTTAATTAGTTCGGGTGAGTCTGGTTAGTAATTGAACCGGGTTTTTAGTTATCATAAACCTTTAATAAATATAATAAATAAATATTTTGAATAAGTAAATAAAAGGAATAAATAAATAAATTAAATTGAATTATGATATTTTGATTAGGTTGATTCGTGAAGAAATTATAATCGGGTCGGATTGCTTTAATTATTTGGATTGCTTAGGCTGCATAATTGGAATCGCTTGCCAGGTAGGGATAATCTTACTCAACTTGACTTTTAATTATCTATGTTTGGTATAGTGGATTACTTACGTTAAAGTGAATTGATCGTATGTGAATTGTGTTGGTTGATATTATTGTAATTGTTGGAAGGGAGAATTATGTTGCATATATTGATTGATCATATCGTAATTGTTCGGAGGGTGAATTATATTGATTTGTGTTGACTAATATTAATAGTATTGATGAGGTGATTTGAATTTCTATCGTTGGTTGGAATGTGATTATTGTGAAAAGCTGTGCGACAGTCAGTTGTACGTTGTTGAGGGAGTTTGTACACTTGGGTGATGGTAATATGTACGTTGTGAGGGAGGGGTACTATTACATATTGCGGTACGTTGTTAAGGGAGGGGTACCAATGTAATGTGAGCACGTTGTTAAGGGAGTTGTGCTAAGTAAAGGAATGGAGCACGTTGTCAGGGGGTTGTGCAATGAAAGTTAATTGAATTGGATTGATAATTGTATGTTCTTGTTGTTTAGTTTTATTCCTACTCAACCTCGCGGTTGACTGTGTATTCGTGAACACCTGCGGTGAACCGTTTTATGGGGAGCAGATTTGACAGGTACTAAAGATTAGCTGACTTGGGAGCATTGGGATGAGAGCTTGACTAGGACCGTAGTTGAAGTCTAGATAACATAGAACAATTATATCATTTTATTTATTTCTGCTGCGAGTTGTAATTATTTTATATTAAGTTTTAAGTTGGATTAAGTTATAATAAACATGTAATCATTAAAGTTTTTATTTAAAGTACTTTGGTGAGTTGGACTTTGTTATCTACTACCTCGGGAAACCGAGATGGTAACAATCCTATTTATTTGGGAATGTCTAGCTAAAGGCTCCCGAATAAATGGGGGTGTTACAACTATTTTGGGATCTAAGAATCTTGGGGTAAGAATCCTAACTTTGGGTTTACGAACCTAACTTTGGGAACTTCTAAAGAATGACACCTTTGCCGAACTCTGTGAGGAAACAAATAATATTGAGAGTGGCAGAACGTCGGTAGAAACTGCTAGGGAATCGGCTTGCGTCGGTCTCAAGCGAACTCTGGCAAATGACTTGAGGTTGAATCTGCTTGCGTCGGTCTCAAGCGAACTCTGGCTGAGGATTTAAGGTTGAATCATCTTTTAGACGAACTCCGTCTCTCGAGAAGTGCAATCGGCTGTTATGAACTCTCGATGGGGAATATATTGACGATTAGGAACATCTTGATCGTTATGGGAAGAATGTATACTTGAGCGAAGCCCCAGTTGGAGCGAGCACTGCTTCTGATACTCACCTGCATGGTTAGTAGCCATACAAGTGTGGGAAATAATTTGTATACTTCCCTTAATATAGAAGGATTATAACGAATTTAACAATGATGATCAATGGTCATAAACAAAAACATAAAAAAAGTATAAAGGATTCAGAATTAACCTTCGGTCCTAGCAAAATTGGCCTAAGAACAATATCAAAATTGATATTCGCCTATTAGTTGCACCCAAGACGATCTGAGATATGCCCTATTGATTGTGCTAGAATCGATCTAAAATTTTCTGTAAATTTTAGTTGTATTGTGTTTTTCCTGATGAGATAGAGGAGGCCAGGTAAAAAAGAATTAGGGTAGAAATAATTCTCTCCCTTTCTTTCTTATACTGACCGAAATTTGGAGTCAATTAGGAAAGAAAAATCTTTCCTAATTTTCGGCCAAACTGACCGAAATAAGGAGTATATCCTCCTTATTTTTGGTCTTTCCAAAAATATATAATATGTGTTGAATTGTCATCTAGTGAGGATCGAACCCAAGACCTCTTGGTTTGTGTACCCTCACTATTACCACTATGACACATTCATCTTGTTGATATTAAATATAACTGATTATATTTAATTACGAATTACCAGATTAATTCATCCAAGCTAATATTACATACATTTAATTAAATATAACTTATTATATTTAATTTACGAATTGACAGTTAATTCGTCTCAACTAATATTATTTAATTTTCATTAAATAATTATCTCATCAACACATTGACTAACTTTTTAGTCATATTGGGCATCAATGTGATCATATTTCTATAACCACATTTCTCAAACACATCCTATAGGTGTGACCTTTAGGGACCAGTTGATCATCGCCATCTGTATGATAATAACGTCAAACTTTCTAGCAAGCCAACCGTTATTAGGTAAACGTTAATCAACTGATTAAATATACGAAGTATACCCTTGTGAACCTGTAAGAGATTTACAAATGTTATCACACTAATTTGTGGAGGACACAAGCACCAACAAACTCCCACTTGTCCTCACAAGTGTATGTGCGATAACCGATTCTCATATCCTAAAATTTCTCCCACTCAATGTAAAACAATTTGCAAATCCGAATTCACAAAGGTCGTATTTTACAAGCGGTCAATATCAAGAGTGGTTTCCCCGACTAGAGAGTAACTTAACTGATAAACGAATCAACATTCGAGCATGGCCATGCATTTCAGTTACAACTCCTCGAGTGGCCCTGAGAAATAACTATACCTGATAAGGATTGGATATTTTCCTTAACTCGAATCCTGCAGATGTAAGCACAGTATGAAATGACCCAGAAAAAATCTACTTAGCCTCCAGTTACGGCAGACCGTGAGAAAGAAACCAAAGTCACCCAAAAACTGCCTTAATCTCAAGAGACAGTCGATAGTCAAAAGAATCGACTCTAGGAACACAATGGATGTCCTATCCACGACCTGACACCGAATGTTTTTAAACATTTAGGACTCCATTATTTTGTCACAAAAAGTTGTCCTATGAGTTATCGTTATAATCTCGCATCTGTGATCGATCAGTCAACCATTTGACTTATGGCTCGTTGAACCCACCATCAATCGACTGCACAATATAATAGCCGGAGTTATCAGCTCACATTGGCGATTACGGACCAAAACAAATATAATGTAATTCAGTTCACTTTGTAGCGTTCTATGTTGTCAGTTCAATCCACATGAAAAACAAAATATTATAATAAAACGATGATGTTATAAATAGTATATGAAAAAGATAATGTATCAAATCCATAATCAAGTATTACAACTCAGGAACACGTTTAATTCCCATGGAAATGACGTGCCCTACATGCTTATCATAATTCAACGATTCAGTAGTAGAATCTGCTACAACACACTAAGAGTGAAGACGAACCGGACTGAGACCCGTTTGGAAGCTAGCATCTGCGTAACCGGTTGCGCATAGCTTAATATCTCCTCCATAAGTCAATACCCAATCTTTAGTCCTCCGTAGGTACCTGGATTCTTTTGGTACCGACTCCTCATTCTAAATGCATGTGCCACGTCTGGACGTGTGCATATCATGGCATACATGATTGATCCTATAGCTGATGCATAAGGAACACGATTCATGCGTTCAACCTCTTCAGGCGTCGTGGGTAACTTGAGACTTGCTCAACTGCATCCCAGTCGTCATTGGAAGGTTCCCCTTCTTGGAGTTGGTGATGCTGAACTTCTCAAGAATCTTATCCAAATAAGACTCCTGACTAAGTGATAACGTCCGTCGTGATCTATCTCGATAGATACGGATTCCCAAAATGCGTTGTGCCTCACCCAGATCTTTCATCTGGAAATGGTTCTTCAACCATTCTTTAACCGAAGATAGGAGAGGAATGTCATTCCCAATCAAGAGTATGTCATCGACATACAATATCAAGAATACAATCTTGCTCCCACTCGACTTGATATACAAGCATGATTCTTCGACCGATCGAGTGAAACCATACTCTTTTATCACTTGGTCGAAACGATGATTCCAACTCCGAGAAGCTTGCTTAAGTTCATAAATGGAACGCTTAAGCTTGCATACTTTCTTAGGATGTTCAGGATCTATGAAACCTTCGGGTTGCACCATGTACAACTCTTCCTCCAAATAACCGTTTAAGAAGGCGTTTTCACATCCATTTGCCAAATTTCATAGTCATGAAAAGCGGCAATCGCTAAGATTATCCTAATGGACCGTAGCATGACTACAGGTGCAAAAATTTCATCATAATGCAATCCGTGCACTTGAGTGAAACCTTTTGCCACAAGTCGTGCCTTATAGGTATCTGGTTGCGCGTCTACAGAACGCTTTATCTTGTAAAGCCATTTGCACTGTAGAGGTTTTACCTTATTAGGTAAATCAACTAGATCCCACACGTCATTCTCATACATGGAGTCCATTTCGAATTGCATGGCTTCGAGCCATAGCTTTGAGTCGGAACAGGTCATAGCACCTTTATAGGTAACGGGTTCATTACTCTCTAGGAGTAAAACGTCATTCTCCTCGACCATAACAATGTATCTGTCCGGAGGATGAGAGACTCTACCCGACCTCCTAGGTTCCTCATGAATACTAACCGTATCATCAGTTGGAGGTACAGCTTCCTCCATCTGTTCCTCGGTTGTTGGTTCTGGAATCTCCGACAGCTCGAAGGTTCTATTACTCGACTTGTTCTCGAGAAATTCTTTCTCTAAGAACGTCGCACTAGCCGCAACAAAAACTCGATGTTCGGTAGGCGAATAGAAGTAATGACCAAATGTTCCTTTTGGATAACCTATAAAGTATGTCTTGACCGATCGCGGGCCGAGCTTATCCTCGTGTCTCCACTTGACCTAAGCCTCGCAGCCCCAAACCCGAATAAAGGACAAGTTAGGGACCGTTCCCTTCCACATTTCGTATGGAGTCTTGTCGACAGCTTTAGACGGACTTCGGTTAAGTATAAGAGCGGCTGACAAAAGAGCATAACCCCATAATGAATCAGGCACTACCGTGTGACTCATCATGGATCGAACCATATCAAGTAAGGTTCGATTTCTCCGTTCGGACACACCATTCAATTGAGGTGTTCCAGGTGGAGTTAACTGCAAAACGATTCCACAGTCTTTCAGGTGTTGATCAAACTCATTTGAAAGATATTCACCACCCAGATCTGAACGAAATGCTTTAATCTTTCTACCCAGTTGGTTCTGTACCCTTTTCTGGTATTCCTTGAATTTCTCAAAGGGACTCACTTTTATGCTTCACTAAGTAGACATATCCGTGCCTACTTAAATCGTCCGTGAAAGTGATAAAATATCGATAGCCATCTCTAGCGGTAATTGACATAGGTCCACAAACATCAGTATGTATGAGTCCTAATAGGTCACTAGCGCGCATTCTAACACCTTTGAAGGAAATTCGAGTCATCTTGCCAATGAGACATGATTTACACGTGCCATATGCAGAAAATCCGAATGAGGGAATAGTCCCATTATCGACGAGTTTCTTTACGCGTTTCTCATTTATGTGTCCCATTCGACAATGCCATAGATAGATTTGATCTTTGTCACCAACCTTTAATTTCTTATTATTCATGTGTAATACTTCCGTGGTTTGATCTAAGATATAAATTCCATTCATGGAAACTGCTTTGCCATAAATCATTTCATTAAAAGAGAAAATACAACTATTATCCTTTATTGAAAATGTAAAACCGTCTTTAGCAAGTACGGAAACAGAAATAATATTCTTAGATAAACTGGGTACATAGTAACAGTTATTTAAAGATAACTCAAAACCACTAGGGAGTTGGATTACATATGTTCCCTTCGAGGCAGCAACTACTCGTGCTCCATTCCCGACTCGCAGGTCCACATCACCTTTTTCGAGAGGTATGATGTTCTTTAGGCCCTGCAAATGATTACACAGATGAGAACCACAACCAGTATCTAGTACCCAAGTTCCGAAACTTGCATGGTTAATCTCAATCATATGAATATAAGATGACATACCAACAGGAACGACGCGGCTGCCTTGATGTCCTCACGGTAGACGGGACAGTTCCTCCTCCAATATCCAGTCTTGTGACAATGGTGGCACTCTATGTCGCCGCCCTTGCTCTTTGTCTTGCCCTGTGAGCCACTAGTCTCACCAGGCGCACTCTCACCGTTTCCTGGCTTCTTAAACTTTGGCTTACCTACAGCTAGGTCGCCATGAGCCTTGCCCTTACCTTTACTCTTGCTGGGAATCGTGAGAACATCCTGCTTCATGCTCCCACTCAATTTCATATCCTTCTCGGTCTGTACGAGAAGGGAGTGTAGCTCATGAGGACTCTTTTTCAAGTCATTCATGTAGTAGTTCGCCCTGAAAAGGGCAAAACCATCGTGAAGAGAATGAAGCATTCGGTCAATGACAATGCTCTCACTGATTCTACAATTCAGTGACTCCAGTTTCTCGACATTCTCAATCATGTGAAGAATGTGTGGGCTAACCGGTTGGCCCTTCTGGAGTTTCGCATCAAAGAAGCGACAGGTATGCTCATATGTAACGATTCTCGGTGCCTTTGAGAATTCGTTAGTGAGTGTGGTGAAAATCTTGTTTGCACCTTGGGCAATGAAGCGTCTCTGCAAATTGGTTTCCATTGCAAAGATGAGTACGTTCTTTATCGCACCCGCTTCCATAACGAAGTCACTATAAGCAAATGACTCGTCGGCTCCTGCATTTGGGCCTGGTTGACCGATATTGGCTCGATTAAATACCCGAGCTTACCGGCGTCGCATGGCGCGAATCCGTAGTGCCGCCTCCCGATCCATAAAATTGGACCCATCATTCTTCAGTCGAGTGGACTGATTCATTTGGTCCATAAACATTTTTAGCCAGGACGAACGATCTAGTGTGGCACTAGGCATTGGGATTGCGTTATTTCCAGCCATTTCGTTGTAACAGTATTATGAAAATAAACGTGTTCTACACTGCGAGAAGAAGAATAAAATAATAAGCATGTGCATCGTTTATATTTTTAAGTCTAATGAACTACTGTCATAACGCGAAGACTCAAAACATTTATACAATTGACCTCCCTCAAGAATTATATAAATGATCCCAAGACTCAATTCTCTGTAAATTGATAAGCTAACCTTTTAGCTAATTCTACCGTTAGAATTCTTGGTCGATAAATTTCTGTAAATACTATCTTTAGTCCATCATAATCACGAGAAACTCTTCGGACTACAATGTTGAGGTAAACTAAGTCAACACAACTACTTACCCAACGTAGAAGGGGTCATATTAGGCCTACCGACGAAGAAGGGATTCATAGATGTTTGCCCTTATAAAGACTAATCTCAATTTCCGTTTTAGAGGAAGATCCCATCAACTTTTTAATTCATTTTAAGTGAACTATAATCTAGCATGCGAGAATGATTTAAACTAAGGTGATGGCTTAAAGACTGTGACATCTGCATGTCCATGAAAACTAACATACAACCTATATGAGTCAATTTTCATGCATTTTAGTAGTAGGTGGTTTGGTTTTAGGCGGAATATGATGTAATTACTAGCATGTGAATGAAAAGCAATAAAATGAAAAACGTAAAAAAAAACAATAAAAGTCCTAGTGTGGCCTATCCTATCAAAATGAACAATAAATATAAGTTTGGAATCCATCCTTGGACCCGAGAAGCTTGTCTTGATGTTCCATCTTGATCCATGTAGCGGGAGTGAGCTTGAATCTTCATCTTTAGTCTTCTTTGAAATTACAATAAATAAAATTACATAATTGACCTATTAATTACATCTATAAAATACTATTAAAAGCCTAATCTAAAATGAATCCTAAAGGCCACATAGACAAATCCATGTAAGCTTAATAAAAGCCACGTATGAATTATGGTAGCCACGTCGGCCAAAAAATTGCCACGTCTGGCCAAATAGTTCCACCTGCATCATTTGACAACATTCCCATTTATCCCACCCAAATTAACAAACCTATGCACCCCGTATACCTATGAATCTCCTTCCCAATACCTATGAATCTCCTTCCATGGCCGGAAACCACCTGCCAATAGCTCACCCCGGTCACCGGCGAATGTTAACAATGTCCGTCCACCGAAACACCCCACCCACCACCCATATTAAACCGTCTTATCTGACCGGGAAGAGCCAAGCAACCGCCCCATCTCACCGCCGGCCGACTACCTTGCCGGAAATCCCCATGTCGCAGGCTGTTATACCACGAGTTATTCCCGACTGTCCTTCACGGATGTGGTGGCTACGGAATGCCGACGGGTTTCAGGTAGCTGTTTATTGGTCCACTCTTTTCATATGCCTCTTTAATGTCTTCACTAAATGTTTATTGATTACGTATTGATTACATATGGGAACCGTTTGTCTTCCTATTCCGTCCTCATGCTATTATATGATTAGATTAAATCTATAAAATACTATTAAAAGGCTATATTGAGCACCAATATATGCCACATGTCAATTTTGGGTAACTAAGTTTTTGATGAAAATCCATCACTATGTGCTTTACTTCGGCATTAATCACCCTCACAAATTCTCAATACGAACTCTTCGATACTCCCATAATAAATTGCCAAATTGAAACGCCATTTGGCATGATTAATGAATTTCAATGCTGAGCATAAATTCCTTGATAAATACATGCCTCATCATTTCTCCATCTCATGCATTTTTATCTCCCAAATTCAATGGTAGTTTCAATTATTTACTTATCTTCATAAGAATATGAGAGTTGAAATTTTTTTTTTAGTAAATTTGTTAAATTCTTTACTAATCTCATATCTTGATATATTTTCAGGTTCTTCACCCTCATAACTGCTACTGAAGCTTTGGATAGATGTCAGCCTTGCTTTTCGGTCCTCATCTTATATTAATTTGATTATTATTTTCCATATTTCCATACCCTTTGAATTTCTATTTGTTTATTTACTCCTTCGACTTTAGCATTATTGTTTGTTCATGAGTTTATGTTTGACTATTTGGCTTGATATTAAATACCTGTCTTTTCTTTCTTTTAGAATCCTATTTCATTTTTTTTTATAGGTTATGATATAAGGGTGTCCAAGGATAAGAATGAAAACATATGTATAAGGTAAGTTATCGCCCTACAAAGTTATTTATTAATCCGAAGTTATTTAGTTCTATTTTTAATTTTCTTTAATCATTTTTGTACTATTTAAGAAAACAAGTATTTTTAGGAGTTTATTTACCTATATAAAATAATAAAGAATTAATGATATTTACGTCCTCCACTCTAATCTAAATTAACCATGCATCTGTCCTTTCACGATCTACGAGGCCTCATTTTGACCACGTTTTCTTCCAATTGGTTTTCTTCATTTATATAGTATTTTCTTGTGTCGGAATTATAATTTTCAGAAACTTCTTTTCATAATAAACGTAAATATGTCAATTTTACATACTCCCTTCTATTCACCATTTTCTTTCACTTTCTTTTTCGCACAAGAAATGAGAAATTAAATTTAGGCGACACAAAAACACACCCCACATGCTATTGAACTTGGACCACACAAATCAACCATTAAAAATCCGTTTAAGGAAATAGGAAAGAAAATAGTGAATAACAAGGATTATAAATTTAAAAATTTTAACTAAATATAATCGAGGTCAATATTTAGTAATTTTGATTTTAAAAAGTGAATTAGCGGTTTGGATTGAATTGGAGGGATTATTAGATAGGCCTTCATGACGTTTAGTAACGACGTTATCTCCATTGCTTACAGCTTATCCACTACCATTTTATTATTGTAGGCCAAAGTCTGTGCTCAACAATTATATTTGGATTCACAAGCCTGAGAAAAAAAACCTCATTCATTTACTTGCTTGCTACCAATTTGTGCAATATTATTGATCTGCCATTCTACCCGGTAAAGAAAGCAAGTCTACACCGCCAACATGCTAATGATTTTGATATGCAGGTTGAGAATTGTAATTCTTTTGCTATAGTGGAAATGAAATGCAATGGCCTTTCTGCTTGCTTTAATGGAAATGAAAGGCAATGGCGTTTATGATTGCCATAGAGGTTGCATGATAGATGTTTTTCATGACTATATGGACTAGAAATAACAATTTTATTAATAATGGGTTAGAACACTAAGGGTATTGGCAATAAGGGGTTTATAGAGAGGTTTACCCACTATTTTAGATGTTTGTCAACAAACCTCTCTATTGTTGGATAAAGCTAAGAAGCTTCATCTATAAGAATGATTACAATATTGTATCCAGGTTTGTTGATTTTAAGTAGGACCTTATGTGTAATAGTTTATTGTTATGTATATATTTTCTTTGTTTGTGGGCCCATATTATAAACCCTCAATTTTTTCAATTAGTAGATTATACAACCAGTTGTATACGGTTATATGGTGCAGAATCCGAGCTGTGTACTAAAGTTTTCGAGTTTTATTAAAAAGAATCTGAGCTATGCTTTAAAGTTTTTGAACTCACACTTAAACATAAAAAAATAAACTCTTACAAAACTCAATAAAATTGCACATAAGCTCGAATTAATGTATAGGGTTGTACAATGCTTATTATACAACTGGTTGTATAGTAATATTATTGTGACGATTTTGTTTTTTTGACTTACTATATTATATACGTATATATTCCGTCGTAAACATATGAGGATCATGAAAACACAAATTTGCATCATACAATATAAATAGGTCCGCGAATTTCGCGGGCAACAAAACTAGTTCTAATTTCAAAACCCAAAACTAAAATAAAGGAGATTCGAGATCTCATAATTACATAAAAATTATGTTTCCTTCATTACGAAAACATAATTGACTAAGGCCACACTAAGTATTACAAATTACAACCGATTGCAAAATTAAATACGTAAATAAAATTCATTCATTCGATTCATTCAACATTATTAAAAGCATCAACTAAAATTAAATTAAACATACATAATACAATAAATTATGTTGATTAATTTATCCAAACCACCTATTTAAATTGAATTAAGTGACAATTCCGCAATTAAATCACATTAATTTCATACTTAATCCATATTATACTTGTAATATGAATTCTATCCGTCAAAAATTTTAAACTGCTTTAAAATAACTCGGTATCATTAAATTGTGAACCGATTTACAATAACTAATTGGCCAAAATAAAGAAAAATAAAATCCAATTCTCTAAATTTTACTCGGCCAAAAAACGAAAAGTCCCTTTTTTTTTTTTTTTTAATTTGACACGGCTGAAAAAAATTTAAAAAAACAACTCCTTTCCTATTCTAATTAGGTAAATAGGAAAAAAACAAGGGAAAAAAAACTTTCCCAAAAAAATTTCTCTATTTTTTTTTTTCGGCAAAAGGCAAAAAAAAAACTTTCCTAATCTTTTTTTTTTCTTTTTCACGGTTTACCATAAAAATTAACATAAAATATATTTTTTTTTTTCGTAAACCCTAAAAAAACAGCCTTTTTTTTCTTTTTTTTGCGGCAATTATGCCCTAAAACAAGATTTGATGATCAATTGTTTACCTTTGCTATTAGAACATGATTAGCATATGAAATAATAAACATGATTAATTTATATGCCAAAAACTATATAGCAAAAACAATCTTTTAATCATAAACATGATGATTCCATTTGATTTTAACTTAATCTGCATTAAATCAACCAATTCTTCATATGATAATTTTAACTGATTATAAACTATAATATGAAAAATAGAATGGAAAAACAATCATCAAACAGGAAAAAAAATGGCATAAAAATAATTTCGATCCAAAAATCGAAACCCTAATTTTTTTTTTCTTCTCGAAAATCTTATCGTTTACATACAAATTTTATGAAAATCATCAAAATTAAAATCGTAGCCAATTGCTCTGATACCACTTGTGGGAAATAATCTGTATACTTCCCTTTAACATGAAGGATTATAACGATATAATAAAGATGATCTATGGTCTTAAAATAAAATACATAAGAATAAGTAAAAAGATTTAGAATTAACCTCGGGTCCTTGCAAAATTGGCCTAAAAACAATATCAAAATTGATATTCACCTATTAGTTGCACCCAAGACGATCTAAGATATACCCTTTGATTATGCTAGAAATCAATCTAAAATTTTCTGTAAAATTTTATTGTCTTTGTGTTTTTTTTTGTGATGAGAAAGAACCTTTCTTTTTATATAGACCGAAATCCGAAATCAATTAGGAAAGTGGAAACCTCCCTAATTTCGGCCACCTGAACCGAAAATAAGGAATTAAATTTCCTTATTTTTGGTCTTTCCAAAAATATATAAAGTGTGTTAAATTGTCATCTAGTGAGGATCGAACCCATGACCTCTTGGCTTGTGTACCCTCACTATTACCACTATGACACATTCAACTTGTTGATATTAAATACAACTGATTATATTTAACTACGAATTAACAGATTAATTCGTCCAAACTAACTTTATATATATTTAATTAAATATAACTTATTATATTTAATTTACGAATTGACAGTTAATTCGTCTCAACTTAATATTATTTAATTTTCATTAAATAATTATCTCATCAACACATTGACTAACTTTTTAGTCATTTTGGGCATCAATGTAATTACATTTCTATAACCACATTTCTCAAACACGTCCTATAGGTGTGACCTTTAGGGACCAGTTGATCACCGCCATCTGTATGATAATAACGTCAAACTCTCTAGCAAGCCAACCGTTATTAGGTAAACGTTAATCAACTGATTAAATATACGAAGTATACCCTTGTGAACCTGTAAGAGATTTACAAATGTTATCACACTAATTTGTGGAGGACACCAGCTCCAACAGTGCTCTATTCCCGACTCGCAGGTCCACATCACCCTTTTCGAGAGGTGTGATGTTCTTTAGGCCCTGCAAATTATTACACAGATGAGAACCACAACCAGTATCTATTACCCAAGTTCTGAAACTTGCATGGTTAATCTCAATCATACGAATATAAGATGACATACCAACAGGAACGACGCGGCCTGCTTTTATGTCCTCACGGTACACGGGACAGTTCCTCCTCCAATGTCCAGTCTTATGACAATGGTGGCACTCAATGTCACCGCCCTTGCTCTTTGTCTTGCCCTGTGAGCCACTAGTCTCACCAGGCGCACTCTTACCGTTTTCTGGCTTCTGAAACTTTGGCTTACCTACAGCTAGGTCGCCATGAGCCTTGCCCTTACCTTTCCCCTTGTTTGAAATCATGAGAACATCCTGCTTCATGCTCCCACTCAATTTCATATCCTTCTCGGTCTGTACGAGAAGGGAGTGTAGCTCATGAGGACTCTTTTTCAAGTCATTCATGTAGTAGTTCGCCCTGAAAAAGGCAAAACCATCGTGAAGAGAATGAAGCATTCGGTCAATGACAATGCTCTCACTGATTTTACAATTCAGTGCCTCCAGCTTCTCAACATTCTCAATCATGTGAAGAATGTGTGGGCTAACCGGTTGGCCCTTCTGGAGTTTCGCATCAAAGAAGCGACAGGCATGCTCATATGTAACGATTCTCGGTGCTTTTGAGAACTCGTTAGTGAGCGTGGTGAAAATCTTGTTTGCACCTTGGGCAATGAAGCGTCTCTGCAAATTGGTTTCCATTGCAAAGATGAGTACGTTCTTTATCGCACCCGCTTCCATAACGAAGTCACTATAAGCGAGTGACTCGTTGACTCTTGCATTGGGGCCTGGGTTGACCGGTATTGGCTCAATTAAGTACTTGAGCTTACCGTCAGCAATGACAACATTCCGTAGTGCCGCCTCCCAGTCCGCAAAGTTGGACCCGTCGTTTTTCAGACGTGTGAACTTATTCATCTGGTCCATAAACATTTTAAGCCAGGACGCGCGATCAAGTGTGGCACTAGGCATTGGGATTGCGTTATTTCCAGCCATTTCGTTGTAACAGTATTATGAAAATAAACGTGTTCTACACTGCGAGAAGAAGAATAAAATAATAAGCATGTGCATCGTTTATATTTTTAAGTCTAATGAACTACTGTCATAACGCGAAGACTCAAAACATTTATACAATTGACCTCCCTCAAGAATTATATAAATGATCCCAAGACTCAATTCTCTGTAAATTGATAAGCTAACCTTTTAGCTAATTCTACCGTTAGAATTCTTGGTCGATAAATTTCTGTAAATTCTATCTTTAGTCCATCATAATCACGAGAAACTCTTCGGACTATGATGTTGAGGTAAACTAAGTCAATACAACTACTTACCCAACGTAGAAGGGGTCATATTAGGCCTACCGACGAAGAAGGGATTCATAGATGTTTGCCCTTATAAAGACTAATCTCAATTTCCGTTTTAGAGGAAGATCCCGTCAACTTTATTTTAATTCATTTTAAGTGAACTAATATCTAGCATGCGAGATTGAATAAACTAAGGTGATGGCTTAATAAGACTGTGACATCTGTATGTCCATGAAAACTAACATACAACCTATATGAGTCAATTTTCATGCATTTTAGTAGTAGGTGGTTTGGTTTTAGGCGGAAAATGATGCAATTACTAACATGTGAATGAAAAGCAATAATAATGAAAAACGTAAAAAAAACAGTAAAAGTCCTAGTGTGGCCTATGTTGGAATATGTGTCCTCCGACAATAATGCGATCACGACTGTTGATCATGATGATCACATGTTTAAATCTCATTATAAAGAATACAATTGGGAAGTAATTTTGTTCTCACAATCGGTCAACATATATCGGTAATGATTGGCTGACTAGAGTTTGACATTACTGTCGTGCGACGGTGGTGATCAGTTGACCCCCTAGGTCATACCTATAGGGCAACACTCTTAATTGATTATTTAATTAATCGTATAATGTTGCGAGTTAATTAAATTACTTGAAAATTGACGGACGATTTTGGAAGTAAAATTTACGTATCAAATTGAAATGTGATTAAATGAGATACGGTCTGAGTAATTGAATTGTATCATTACTCGGATGAAATAATTGTTTAATGTAACAATTAAATTGAATGAATTGTTATAAATACAATCAGTTGTAATTTATAAATGGTAAAATATTTTGGCACAAGTAATTATAAAATTACTAAGTCGATTTTTGTATGTGACGTATTTTTATTAATACGTTGATTTTTAATATGTTAAAAATACATAACAAATTTATATCACATATGACATGTGACATATTGACAATTGACAAAAATAATATGGAATCCATATTATTAAGTGGGCCGAAAATTAGAGGGTTGTTGAGCTAATTATATGTTGATTGTAATTAGTGGAAGGCATGATGATTGCACTAGTCACTAGCCATGCAAGCCTATTGTTCATTGTGAAGAACAATTTTTCCATGCATTGGCTCCCCTAAAGCTCTCCTCTTACACGGTTTTGGGGAAGAAAAACCATCATTGTTTTTCTATAATTTTTTACCTAATAATATACTAAGTGTAGGGTATTATTCATTCATTCCATCTATCATCCAAAATACAATTTTAGAGAGAATAAAAATCCTCCTCTCTTTCTCTCTAAAAACCGAAATATTCAAAGTGTTAAAAATATTTTGGTTCAATTTTCTTCTTGATTAATATTATACTAGTATTTGTAATATTAATTAAATTAAGAGAAAGCCTTGGGTATTAAGCTTAGGGAGAGATCTTACCCTTAGATCTTGTTCATCCATAAGGGAAAGCTCAAGATCAAAAGAGAAAGGTGATCTCTTTTGTGCCCTAATAACCGAAAATCACCAATGTAAGGACATGATTTCTCCTCTATTTTATTATTGTTTGCATGCATAAAATCCGTTTTAATTTTATGACAAATTTATTTAGACATATATGAGTATGTTAGTTTGTATATGGATCTACATTTCCTTCAATCGGTATCAAGAGCCACGGTTGTTTGCATGCAAATTGGTTAAAAGTTTTTCTGAGTTATAAGAATAACAAATAAAACTTGTAAAATTTGTGTTATTATGAGATATCACGAAATCAATCCATGCATGTTAATATTTCTGGTCCTAAAATATTTTAGGATATTTTGGTTAATTTTTCGGATTTTTATTGTTCATATTTACAATAATGGCATTTAAATATGATTTTATGAGTAAAAATGTCATTTTTGGTCTAAAATTAGCTATACTTCGAATTTTCACTTGGTTTTTGGATATGATGTCACATATATTATTTTGAGATAACCTGTAAATTTTCATAATTTTTGGACTTGTAATGCTCGAAAAATAAATTTTTCATTATTAAATTCGGATTTAGGTGAAAAATAGGTTAATATGAGTTAAATTTCGAATCTGGTCATAGAAAATTAATATGTTGTCACATGAAATTTTACAAGATGTGTTTAAAATAATTGGCTATAAAGAAGTCTTTTTGCATGATTTATGAATTTTTGAAGAAAAATAGCATAAATAGTGACATTATTAGTGGAAAATTAATAAAACATAATCTATGACTTAGGAAAAACGTCTAATCTTGCATTTTATTATATTTTTCAGATCTAAAATTGAAAAGTTAATGAAAATAATTTTTCCATGTTTTTATGATTATTTTATTAAAAATCGATAAACCGCAACATTGTTTTTCCGGTAAATTTTCGAATTTTTTAACCTAAGATTTTGAACATTATGAGTGTCATGGTATTTTTTCCAGAATTTTCATGAATTTAAATTTCAAATTTTGAATTTATTTGAAATTTTGTGATTTATTTGAAGTTTAATAGCTTATTTTTGTAATTTTTGGTCCATTTATGAACAATTTTGTTAATATGGGTTAATTATGGTCAAATTATTATTGAAGACTATATTTTGAGTCCTAAGAGGTTAGGGTAATTAACTTATGCATAAATATGAGTTTATGTATTTTTGTGATTATAAAAATGTTGAAATCACGCAAATCCGTAAAAACCGAGTAATATACGATATTGGCTAATTAAAAGGCGATTTAGCATAAAATTGAGCATGTTCATACATATTATAATGCTGCATTTTCTTTATGATTGTCATAATTTTAATTTATGTAATTTTTTAAATTATGTAATTTTACTTAGTATGGCCTTAGATTTTAATTGGTATTTCCCGAAATGTATGGGAATATCGATTCGGTTGTAATTTTTATTGTGATCTCGTATCACCGTTTTGTAATTTAATAGATTTATTTTATTTTAGTTACAAATGTATAATAGGAAATTATGTAATTTGTTATGTAATTTTATTCATTCCGGAGTTCCCAAAGACGAATTCTTCAAGAATGGCGATACATAAAGACGGTGTTACCTCGAGATGCGTGCCACAACCGAAGTTCAAGGGACCAATGGAGTTGGTTTCCGAATATGTAATAGTTAAATAGTTTTTCTATTTTAGGAAAGGCCATACTAGGATTTATTTATCTTTATGCTTGCATTTTATTTTATGTCACATGCATCGCTAAATCGCCATAACTAAACATGCATTGTCTTATCGAGTTTATCGACCGTGTCAAATATAATTATCATAGTTCACCGCTTTAGTTCACTTAAAACGTGATAGATAATAATTTGACATGACCTCTCGCTAAAACAATTAATTGAGACATAGCCTTACCAAAGAGTAGAAACCATGAAAACCTATTTCGCGAGGGAGTGCACTCGGCTACCCCGGGGTACAAACCTTGTTACGTAGGGGAAGTGGGTGATAAATGTCTAATCCACCGAATTCATGTTGATGAGGGTTTCATCGGCTACCCCGTGCCTAAGTTAATGTGGGTTTGGATAATGGACACATTTATTCGAAATTTGGATTGAACTCAACAAAAGTAATCGATGAGGGTTTCATCGGCTACCCCGTGCCCTTGTTGATGTGTTTTGGGCTATAGATAAATATTAGAGTAATTTTATCGACCAAGAGTTCTAAAAGTAGAATCGATTAAAAGTTAATCCACCGAGTTATATTGATAAAGGTTTCATCGGCTACCCCGTGCCTAAGTCGATATGGATTTGGGTCTTGGAATCATTTATCTAGTTGGGTAGAGGTCACTAGAAAAATGCATAAAACTTGTTTAAATCATACATTTTTACGAGTATTATTAAAACGACATTTGTTTTACTCCTTATATTTTGTTTTGTAGACCACTTCTTTTTCATAACAAATGGCAACATCAACACCAACTCCTAATGCTACACCACTCGCTAGTTCGTCTTGGCTCCGATCCTTTATGGATCGATGTAAACTTGAAAAGAATGGGTCAAATTTCTCCGAATGGGATGCCCAACTCAAATTAGCCGCCGAAGGTGACGACAAGCTTCGTTACCTTACCGAGGCCTCTCCACCCGAACCCTCCACTAGGTCCACCGCGGCCACTAGGGAAGCCTATGAGACTTACCAAAAGGAGTCCGCCGCAATGAAAAATGTCTTAATATTTGCGATGGAGGCGGACCTCCAAAGGAGAGCCTTCAAAATGGGCAATGCTAATGAGATTTACTCCAAACTTGTGACCATGTTTTCACAAACTCCGCGGATCGTCCAATATGAGGCGGCCGCGGCATTCTTTGATCTCGACTTCAAAGTGGGCCAAAAGGTTAGCCCTCATGTGCTCAAACTCATGGAGCTTGTCGAGACCTTGAAAATTCAAAAGGTTGAAATCCCTAAAGAACTCATCGTAGATAGGATTCTACACTCCTTGTCCAAAGTCAAGGCATATGTGCAATTCCGGGTGAATTTCAACATGCAAGACAAGGACGTGTCTCTTGAGGAGTTGCACAAGTTACTTGTGCAAGCCGAGAGGGACATGGGGTTAAATGTGAACCCTCCCAAGGATGTGCTTAACATGAGCACAAAGAGTAAAGGGAAGTTCAAGAAGATTGAAGAAAGGGTAAAAAGCAAGCTCCCACATTCACCAAAGCTAAGTCTTGTGAAGCTAGCACTTCCAAAGTCAAGAAGGGTCCTCTTGATAAGTGCCATTATTGTAATGGCATGGGACATTGGAAAAGAAATTGTTCCAAATACCTTGGTGATATCAAAGCTGGAAAGATCACTCCAGTAGGTAAATGACTAACCTTCTTTTATGTTTCTAATTCAACTATGGTATTATGATGCAAAGTTGTGATAATGTATCTCCCTTTTATTGTAAATAGGGCCTCCACCAAGCAAAGACAAAGGAAAGGAAAAGCAAGCATAAGAAACCATGGAGAAGCTAAGGATAGCTTTTATGGAGCTTTGCTTTTCATTGTCTTGTTTTAAGTTATATTTTGGATTTTTAGAACTTTAAGTTTCCATGTTTGACATGGAAAGGTATTTTGGATAATGGGTTGTATTTTGGATAATAGTGACTTGGTTTGCAACCCAAGTCACCCGTTTTATCATTTATCCTTTTAATGTTCTAAAATTCATCTTTAAATGCTTGCGTTTTGAAACATAAGATCATTCACTTAAAATGATCTAATAGACAAATATAATGACGGGTTTCATTATATGTCCACATGCTTAAGGCATGTGTATGATCATTTATAAAGTGATTTTGAGTCTATGAACTCTCTTAAAGGAATGTCAATCACCAAGAACTCATATGAAATCAATAACAATTAGTCAACCTATGAGGTAGTTCTCCTTATACTTCAACATCATTAATTTGTGTCTCATATACTATCTTTGAATGTTTAGTGTATTTATTCTAAAGATAGAGTGGGAGAAAAATGAGAACACAACACACAAGGCAAGATAAAATTGTGTACTTGTATAAAAGAAGATCTATGCAAGAGAAAATGATTTGAATGAAGGTGTATCTATTTACATAGTATGCCAAATAGATGAGATCTATGGTCTCAAGTAAGTTCTATATGACTAATGAGACCACGTGAAGTACTCGAAAGAAATATTCTTAAGAATACTACGTGAGGACACCAAAAGTTAGTTTTGGAAGAAATGACTAATGTAAAGTCTTAACAAGTTTTTGACTAAGTTTATGAATATTTGACCAATAGTTTCAACCATGAGATTTACTTAAGAGCCTAAATGAATCATAGTAACATACTAGTTATGATCGAGTTGCAAGGATTCATATACCGATATCTTCAATAGCCAAAGTTTTAACCACGTAAATGTCATGCTTAACCTCACTATGAAATGGTTAAACCTCCTTCCAAAAGGGTATTTGCGAAGGATGTATTCTAAATATTGTTTATATTTGAAAATGACATTACTACACATCATTATGACATGAGTGTGTTGGAGATTTAAAATCTCTTTCCGTAAGGTTAAGATGAGACTACTTCAAAATAGGCATTTTGAAAGGATATGATGGGAACATATATGGTTTTATCCTAATAACTTGGCAATGCAATTCATATTTCAATTCTTGATAAATTTCGATTGAGAAGTCAATTTCGAAATGTGTAGAATTGAGTGGGAGTTAAGAAGATCTCATGTGAAGACATGGAATTTAGTGGGAGCTATCATCCTTTAAATGTTTACAAACTCATCACTCATTAAAGAATGACGAGCTAATACTTTCTTTCATAAAGAAACCTTTGAGTTTTCAATTCTGGATGAAAATGGACTATGATGAATCCAATTACATCAGGGATGTTGGATTAGTATTAAGAGATACACATCACATCAACATACACATAGGTTATTCATATGAATGAAAATGGAATTGCCATTAGCAAATCATGGTCGTCCATAGAACCCACGAACGGTTGATCTCATGATCATTAGTAACTAATGTTTCCGCCATTAGAATAATCATGTACATGTCCAATTATGAATCATATGCATAAGAGCATGATGATTGATTGGTGAGCCATAATGGAAACGTCATGAATTCTCAAGAAGAATCCGATGAGCAATTTCGGTGTTTAACGGAATACTCCATTATGTGATAAGAGGTTGCACATATTGTAGAAAATCCGAGCACATATGAGGATTTATGAGAGTCCCAAATCTTTCAAGCCTAGAAAGAGAAATAAGAAGTTTTGGAAAGATGCTTGGTTGAATAAGAAGTTATTCAAAGATAATCCTTCCTAGTTAAGCTAGGACTTGTGAGAAGTACTAAGCTAATAATCTTGTCAATTGTTACAAGATTCTACAAAACATATACCTAGTGCATTGTGTGTGAATGGGGTACTTGATCAGTACAAGTTATATCATTCATCACAAATTTAGTCGTTATGTGATAGTCGATAAGAAAGTTCTTTCAAGTTAAAGAACCGAAACCAAGGTCGGGAACCTTGATGTGTACTTGGTAAGATTCATGCTATGAGAGAGAACATGAATGTGAAGGAAAATGCAAGTGTAAGAAGTTTGAACACATGGACACATGGGATGTTAAACTTCTATTGCAATCAATAAGTGTTTACACTTATTATAAACATCACAAGGTTGTAATATGATATTGACTACCCGAGTGTGATGTCGACATTTGTCGTTTGAGTTATTATTAACTCACCTTGTACTTTGTTGTATCCAAACGGGTTGTGGAGACAATTGAACCCCGTTAAAGTGAACACGGATTAACATTGTATTTGCCCATAGTTACTTGTATGAGGTGACGTCTCGAAGTGACTAGAGTGTGATGCGATTGATGGCAAGTTCAAATGCCATAGAGTCATGTGAGATGACTAGTCGATCACATAGGCAGACTGTTAGGAACTTTTTGTCGGGCCTAATGACCGCTTATAGAGTTCTGGCAAATTTATATAGCCTGGTCGTGGCGAGAGCTACTATAGTATTCAAAATGAGTCGATTCTTTTGACTAAAGGCTATTCGCCTAAGATGGCACAGTTTCAGATTAACTTTGATTTGTGTTACTACGACCTTCGTAAATGGGGTCAAATGGGCATATTTTGGGTTATGATGGCTGTGGCTAGTCGAAGGGAATGAGTGCAATAGGAATTGTCCACCCCTAGTCGGGGTTATAACAATATCTCGGGGCCACTCGAGGAGTAATGAATCGGAAATGCGTGGCCACGCTCGGAAGGTATCCGAGTGGATAAATCCGGTCAATCGCTTATTCTCCGGATCGAGGAAACCACTCTCGATATGATCACTTGCAAGTACGACCTGAAAGACACCTTGCATTGAGTGGGAGATAGTAATAGGACAAGAGAATTGGTGACGCACACTTGTCGAGGACAAGTGGGAGATTGTTGGAATATGTGTCCTCCGACAATAATGCGATCACGACTGTTGATCATGATGATCACATGTTTAAATCTCATTATAAAGAATACAATTGGGAAGTAATTTTGTTATCAAACTCGGTCAACATATATCGGTAATGATTGGTGACTAGAGTTTGACATTACTTGTCGTGCGACGGTGGTGATCGATTGACCCCTAGGTCATACCTATAGGGCAACACTCTTAATTGATTATTTAATTAATCGTATAATGTTGCGAGTTAATTAAATTACTTGAAAATTGACGGACGATTTTGGAAGTAAAATTTACGTATCAAATTGAAATGTGATTAAATGAGATACGGTCTGAGTAATTGAATTGTATCATTACTCGGATGAAATAATTGTTTAATGTAACAATTAAATTGAATGAATTGTTATAAATACAATCAGTTGTAATTTATAAATGGTAAAATATTTTGGCACAAGTAATTATAAAATTACTAAGTCGATTTTTGTAAGTGACGTATTTTTATTAATACGTTGATTTTTAATATATTAAAAATACATAACAAATTTATATCACATATGACATGTGACATATTGACAATTGACAAAAATAATATGGAATACCTATTATTAAGTGGGCCGAAAATTAGAGGGTTGTTGAGCTAATTATATGTTGATTGTAATTAGTGGAAGGCATGATGATTGCACTAGTCACTAGCCATGCAAGCCTATTGTTCATTGTGAAGAACAATTTTTCCATGCATTGGCTCCCCTAAAGCTCTCCTCTTACACGGTTTTGGGGAAGAAAAACCATCATTGTTTTTCTATAATTTTTTACCTAATAATATACTAAGTGTAGGGTATTATTCATTCATTCCATCTATCATCCAAAATACAATTTTAGAGAGAATAAAAATCCTCCTCTCTTTCTCTCTAAAAACCGAAATATTCAAAGTGTTAAAAATATTTTGGTTCAATTTTCTTCTTGATTAATATTATACTAGTATTTGTAATATTAATTAAATTAAGAGAAAGCCTTGGGTATTAAGCTTAGGGAGAGATCTTACACTTAGATCTTGTTCATCCATAAGGGAAAGCTCAAGATCAAAAGAGAAAGGTGATCTCTTTTGTGCCCTAATAACCGAAAATCACCAATGTAAGGACATGATTTCTCCTCTATTTTATTATTGTTTGCATGCATAAAATCCGTTTTAATTTTATGACAAATTTATTTAGACATATATGAGTATGTTAGTTTGTATATGGATCTACATTTCCTTCAGCCTATCCTATCAAAATGAACAATAAATACAAGTTTGGAATCCATCCTTGGACCCGAGAAGCTTGTCTTGATGTTCCATCTTGATCCATGTAGCGGGAGTGAGCTTGAATCTTCATCTTTAGTCTTCTTTGAAATTACAATAAATAAAATTACATAATTGACCTATTAATTACATTCTAATTTCAAAACCCAAAACTAAAATAAAGGAGATTCGAGATCTCATAATTACATAAAAACTCATGTTTCCTTCATTACGAAAACATAATTTGACTAAGGCCACACTAAGTATTACAAATTACAACCGATTGCAAAATTAAATACGTAAATAAAATTCATTCATTCGATTCATTCAACAAAATTAAAAGCATCAACTAAAAATAAATTAAACATACATGACACAATTCCTTAATTATGTTGATTAATTTATCCAAACCACCTATTTAAATTAAATTTAAGTGACAATTCCGCAATTAATCACATTAATTTCATTCTTAATCCATATTAAACTTGTAATATGAATTCTATCCGTCAAAATTTTAAACTGCTTTAAAATAACTTGGTATCTTTAAATTGTGAACCGATTCACAATAACTAATTGGCCAAAATAAAAAAAACAACCCTTTTTTTCTTGTTTGGTCTCGGCAGAACCAAATAAAGAATTTTTTTTTTTATTAAAATCCCAGCTCTCGGCTGGAAAAAGAAAACAGCCAATTTTTTTTTTTTTTTATTTATCAAAAACAAATATTTCCCTTTTGCGGCAAAAAGCCCTAATTCAAAGATTTGATGGAAAAGTGTTTAAGTTGCTATTAGGACATGACTAGATTTAATGCCCGTGCAATGCACTGACCACTTGTAATATGCTGTCTCTTGAACAACCGTTACAAAACTAACAAATGGGGTTGGTACAACTTGGTAATACGAAAGTGTATGTGATTATAATTAACGAATTATTGACTTGCTTTTATAGTGTTCCATTCATAGAATTCGTACGAGTCTCATTAGTCTAAATTGTTGCATACCACATTGTAAAGAGTAGGAAGGATTTGGTCAAATACTCAAATTCATATATTATCGTCTTTTACTTTTATAGTGGAGCTCACATCTTGAGCTTTAGGTAGTTAAAAAACTTGATTTAATCAAATTCATATATTACTGTCTTTTACTCATAAAAAGTTCGACTTTCAAAGAGAACTCTCGAATATCAACAACTCATATTAAATCTATTTATGAAAATACCTAACTAAGCCTAATTATGAAAATAAAACTACATGTTTTGTAGTTTGTAGTAAGAGTAGGAGTCTTTGGGAGTCCTCTAAACATTTCCTCATCATCGTCCAACTCACTCAAACAGTTAGATGAATCGAATATGGATTAAAAAAAACACACTAAACAGGTTTGAAGCTAGAGTATAATTCTTTAAAACGTTTAAGGAACCGAAATTGTGATTTTTTACTTTCATATTTCATCATCCATGCACCTGCTCATTGTAACACTTGGAAATTAGAATATTTCGATCAATACACTACGCATGAAATGAGAAATTCACCAATAAGACATATGAAATAATAGAGTCCAATAAAACATTAGACTATTAAAGAAATTGAAAAATCATGATAGTATTAGTCTATTATAGTTGATTTAATAGATCAATAACAGTTAACTTTTACTTAAAACTAATAATAAGGCAAATAGCCAATTTGGAAGGGAAGGGAAATATATCGTGGGTTATTGTATACTTGTATCTTGTATTCATGGTAGGAAGCATATGCAGAACATAAACTGACCTTGCGTGCTGATTTTTATTCGGTAATGGATAAAGTCGAGTTCTTCTATTTGAACTCGAGTTAAAATCATCTTTTATTGAGAAAGCTCGAAATTAATACCAAACCAAGAAACTTTATGAAACGATCATCAACCTACTGCTTATTGCTTACCTGCAATTCTCACCTTCTTGGAGTAGTTAGATTTATTTGAATTAAAAATCTCAAACACAACTCGAAAGTCGAACCCCTACAAAACAAACGCATATAGTTCATTAGAAATAGAACATATTTCAACTTATTAAAATCGTTTACAAACAAAGTAATAATAATCCATACACAAAGAAATACTAATGTCAGAAGTAGTTATACCTGATATATTTGTTTCACGGTCTAACTAACTGTTAAACACATGCAGATTACCGCTTTCAACAGAATCATTAAACACTCGATTTAATATTGTACCTGAAATTTTCAACCAAATTGCAATGTTCGTATTGACTAAGAAACAATATAAAGGTATGAATGTATGAATGACATAAAAGCAAACATATTATTAGCAAACAATTATTATACACATCAATATTACAAAGAAAGACTTCATATGGGATAGCATATAGGAAAAGGAAAGCATAGATGAGAGATTGAGAGTAGAACTGTAGAAGAGATTCGACTTTTTTTGGAAGTTGGATGATCTCTTTTATATTGTTACTGTATTTGATAGCATGGGTAACCTGAAATTCTATAGTTACAAAAATACAAACACTTAATTATTTATTTTTATCTTATTTAGTTTCCTTATGTCGCCCTTCAAACTTTATCAGTTAATTTTTTAATACAATGGCAAATTTTATCAGTTAATTTTTTTAATAGTTATTATAATTATTTAGCTTGAGGTGTTTTGCGAAGGTTGGAGACTCTATAATTACTCGAAAAAAGCTTCCTTTATTAATATAGATAGATAGATAGATTTAGCAAATGCATTAACAAACATGATTAATCGTATATGCTAAAACTATATAGCAAAAACAAATTCTTATATCAATGACATGATGATACTATATGTATATTAACTTAATCTGCATTAAATTAAAATTTACCAATTCTTCATATGATAATTTTAACCGATTAAAACAATGATATGATCTAAAGAAATTGGATATAAATCATCAAACAAAAGGAAAAACGAAAGAAGGGAAAAAAAAAACAGGCCGAAAGATAAAAAAAAAACTCGGCCAAAAAAAAAATTCAAGCCGAATAAAAACGAAACCCTAATTTTTCGAGAATTAGGTTATTGTTTACATACAATTTTTATGAAAATCATCAAAATCAAAATCATGGCCTAGTGCTCTGATACCACTTGTGGGAAATAATCTGTATACTTCCCTTAATATAGAAGGATTATAACAAATTTAACAATGATGATCAATGGTCATAAACAAAAACATAAACAAAGTATAAAGGATTCAGAATTAACCTTCGGTCCTAGCAAAATTGGCCTAAGAACAATATCAAAATTGATATTCGCCTATTAGTTGCACCCAAGACGATCTGAGATATGCCCTATTGATTGTGCTAGAATCGATCTAAAATTTTCTGTAAATTTTAGTTGTTTTGTGTTTTTCCTGATGAGAGAGAGGAGGCCAGGTCAAAAAGAATTAGGGTAGAAATAATTCTCTCCCTTTCTTTCTTATACTGACCGAAATTTGGAGTCAATTAGGAAAGAAAAATCTTTCCTAATTTTCGGCCAAACTGACCGAAATAAGGAGTATATCCTCCTTATTTTTGGTCTTTCCAAAAATATATAATATGTGTTGAATTGTCATCTAGTGAGGATCGAACCCAAGACCTCTTGGTTTGTGTACCCTCACTATTACCACTATGACACATTCATCTTACTAATATTAAATATAACTGATTATATTTAATTACGAATTAACAGATTAATTCGTCCAAGCTAATATTACATACATTTAATTAAATATAACTTATTATATTTAATTTACGAATTGACAGTTAATTCGTCTCAACTAATATTATTTAATTTTCATTAAATAATTATCTCATCAACACATTGACTAACTTTTTAGTCATATTGGGCATCAATGTGATCATATTTCTATAACCACATTTCTCAAACACATCCTATAGGTGTGACCTTTAGGGACCAGTTGATCACCGCCATCTGTATGATAATAACGTCAAACATTCTAGAAAGCCAACCGTTATTAGGTAAACGTTAATCAACTGATTAATATACGAAGTATACCCTTGTGAACCTGTAAGAGATTTACAAATGTTATCACACTAATTTGTGGAGGACACAAGCTCCAACAACAAGAACGCAATCTAATAGTCAAATAGCACATAAACACATATGCACGTAAAAAATTATGACATGGATCTCGAATGAGGAAACACATAGTTGTTGAAAAAGTTGCTTCTTTATAAAAGTTGTTTAAAACTTGCTTAAAGAATTTTGTCGTTTGTAATGCGTTATGCATATTCAATGGGCTTTATTCATAGGACTTGACACGACATCGACTCACTAGGATGCAAGACGATAGACTGACGCAAAGCTGACCTAGATTTGACACGACCTAGGGATGAATCTGACAGACTGTGCCTAAGTATGCGCAACCCCTAGCCAAATACGGGTGATAATGCGTATCAGTTCCAGAGGTAGAAGAATTGCAAGAATGATGACGGCATATAAAGGGAAGGCATGAGTCATGGATCAGCTGTCTACTTGGACATCTTTTGCTGCCACTTGCTGTAAGAGAGACTCCTCTTAAGGCACGATAACTTGGAGAATCGATCTAAAACCTTTGTCATTGTCCAGACCGAGCACTAGTTTGACTTAAAATAAGTGAGGAATAAAGGAAGGGTGGCATCTCGGAAGAGAAGTCCCCAGAATGAGAAGATGACTCTGTAATTTGTTAAGAAAAGAGACTAGGCAACAAGAAGGAGCCCCTAGTATAGAGGTTTTGGTTGTGGAAGGGGTGTTATTTGAGGTTGGAAGGTTGAGAATTGGGATGGTTGATATTTGAGGTGGTTGACAGTTGTTAATTGGGATGGTTGATAATTGAGGTGGTTGAAAGCTGATAATTGGGATGGTTGATAATTGAGATTGAAAGTTGATAATTGGGATGGTTGTGGCCTTAAAGACTGCCTACGTATTCATGTGAAGTGAAATCAAACCAGATCGTAGTTCTGAGGTTTGGATAATTTTATTTGGGTGCTGTGGTTGTATCCTTCTTGTGTAAGAAAGGACTGCCTACGTATCCACCTGAAGAGGTGAAATCAAACCATGCTTGTAGTTTAAGTGTGTGCTTAAGCTATGCTGTCAGGGCCTTAAAGTGCAGGGGTCAGGAGGGTATATTCCTTTGGTGACTCGAATAATCGATTTGAGATAACTCCCTCTGATCATAGACCAAAGTGGTATAATTAAGTAAAGATTTTCTTTCATGTGAGCACACCTAAAAGTGGACCCTAAGGATGATATGGGTATGTCCCATTCTGGGAAGCAATGCATTTGAAGACTCCGTGTCTGGGTCAAGTTGAAACTGGATTGGATATTTGGAATGTGGAGTTCGGAAATAAGAGGCTTTGATGGACAAATCTCTGGAGCTTGATTTTGTGGAGTTAAGGCTTTATGGGATTATGACTTGTAATATGGCTTGGAAATGGAGTCTCCTGGCTTGATGTAGCCTGAGCACATAAAGGTAGGTTAATTGATGTGGGTTCAAGTTTCCATATCTTGGCCCTAAAGGATAGGTATACTCGACGAGCTTGAGAGGATTCTCAAAATTCCTAACTATCTCCATATAACGGTCTTGAGAAGGACTTGGGGTGTGTGATGTGTAAGGCTAAGTGAGGGGTGCTAGCTGACCATCTTCATCGATGTCTCAGGTTCTATATAGACTTCAGTATTATTCTATATAGCATTTGATTTCAGGCTTGTTCTTGATTCAGACTCAGATTCTTAGTTCAGGTTTTTAAAGATAACTTTGACTTTGGATATTGACATTGGCTTGCTTGATTGATTGAGCCTTCTTATTTTGACTCTTTTGTCTTAGATATTAATCTTGGTCATTCCTCTTGATTGATCCTTGTCTTTGATCATGGTTCGTATCGTCTTGGATTCGCTTGCTGTCACGGATTTGGGTCAGACTAGCACCTTTGGTGTGAAATGGTTTGGTTTTAGTAAACAGGAGTTGTTTATTGTGGGGAATGGGCTTGCCTTCCGTTATGGATCGTTAACAAGGGAGATGGTCGGGATTCGTCCTAGAATCTCTTAAGGTAGGCTCGTCCTAAACTGGGATATAATCAGGGTTTCTATTGTCAGACATGGAATAGGTAAGGAAAATGAACACGAAGTTTCAGGTCCTCTACAACTTGCAATGGAACATCATCTAAGTGCACTCACATCAACTGACATGCGTTGTTGTTCGTTTTAAAAAATGTCTCAAATCAATTCTTATTGTCACAGGAAATGTGTAAAGGAAGAGATATGATAGAATATGTGGATTGAAAATTGTACTTTTATTGAAATGAATAATGAATGTATTTAACATAGACTCGAGAAGATACGTGACTCGTGGGACAGCCCCCAAATTGTCACTAGAAACGGACACGAAGAAAGATACTAGAACAATTGGGGAAAGAAAGCCTAAGACTCGGACCCGGACCCAGACTTTGACTCGATCTTAGATCTAGACTCATAATCATCGGCCCATGCTTGAACATTTTATCTTCCATCAACTGGCTTCGACATCTGACTTTGAGCATTCATCCATTTGAGCACCTCGTCCTCAACATTGGGAATACTAGAAGGATAACGGTCAAGAAGAGTTCCTTGATATGTGGTATATTCATGAGGATTGCCTAAACTGCCTTGTGGGCTAAAGGTTGAGAGGGACAACTTCCCGCCTTCGATCATATCGTGGATCACGTGCCTGAACTTATGGCACATCTCAGTATCATGTCCCCTGCCCCTGTGATATTGGCAATAAGCATTCTCATCCCAGAACCTGGACTTCTTTTCTCGATCTGGTGTAGGTCCTATAGGTTGAAGAAGACCTAAAGAGGCTAATTTGTTCAAGGCTAAGGCATAAGGTATGCCTAGATTTGTGAATGACATGCGAGGGTTGTTAGGTTTCTTTGACGAAGGCTTCATGAGGTTGCCTTTGTTGATTTTGATTCTTGGATGAGAATAACTAGAGATACATTGCTCACTTTTTGCTTTAAGACTATTAGGTTGAGGGTTTGTCTGGAAACTTTTTATCTTGAGATGTTGGGCATAAAGCTTCTTACCCATTTAATCAAACTGGTTCTCCATGTTGGAAAGTCGAGAGTTTAGCTCCCTCTATTTTGGAGAATTTATTGTTGAAGGCAATGGAAAGCATAAGCATTCCACTTGGATATCGTCGTCTTCAAGCACGTTGATATCTCCGTCGTCATAAGGATCGAGGAGATGAGAACAGTCTAGAGATGATTCTTCGTCATGTTTAATGATATTAGACCCAAAAGGGTCGATTTTCTTGGATTGCGCGAGAGAAGGTGGCTTAGGAAGCTTGCCCTCTTCGATCATATCTTGGATGGTGTGTTTCAAGAGAAAACACTCTTCAATATCATGGCCTCTACCTTGGTGATATAAGCAGTATTTGTTTCCCTTCCAAAGTTTCACCTGTTTCTCTGAAGGTGGATCCGGAGTCGGCCCTATTGGATGTAGCTTGTCTTGGGCAGAAAGTCTCTTCAAAGCATCAGCATAAGACATGCCTAAATCGGTAAGCACCCTTTGATGCCTCCCAGGTTTCCTTTCAGCTGTTTTCGGCTTTCTAGGACGACGGTTATTGCGAGAGGTAAGCTTTGGACGACCTAGACTAGAGGTTTCTCTAGGTGGCGTGTTCTTTTCCACCATTCCATTCTCGAGGGTGAGGACGCGAATGCTCAAATTTTCTACTGTAGCTTGAACTCGTAGGACTATGGTATAAACGTCTTGGAGAGACACGGTGATTATGGCTTGAACTGCTTCGTGACTTTGTTGACTGACGAAACTTGCTGGATTCTTACTCGATAGAAATGACGCGCATTACAACTCGATTCGACATGGGATCACGCATACTAAGGCAACAAACAAAGGAAAGGACAAGATGACAAATCTAGACTTGACTTGTGAGTTCGTGAAATGTCGTGAGTGACTTCTCGTGTTTGAATTCACGGTGCTTGACTGTAATTTTAGACTCGAGTGTTAACTTTGACGGAGTGACCCTTATATAGCTGACCTTATTAACGGGATTGATGACACGTGTTGATTCTAGACTCGTGGTCTGCTTATAGGTGTTAAGAAGACTGCTGTAGTTTAAACTCAAACGTGAGGCCCATTGAGACTCATGTGTTGAGCCTCGGAACGTGTGACTCGAGGTGTCGAAAGTGTTTAGATCCTAACTGAATTGGGGTATGGGGTCCAAAATGACGGCGCGACGCCTTAGCACTTGACTTGAATTTGAAAAGACCCAAAATGTAAAGGAAGACGGGTTCATGATTCGGCAGAGTTTCGACTAGGACATAGTCGGTTCGAATTTAGACTCTAACTTAGCCCAATTGAATTTACATATTTACATTTACATGGTTTGAAAATATTTTTTATTAAAACGTTTTTTTTTTGGCTTTTTTTTTTACATTGTTTTTATTTTGGCTTTTTTTTAAATGGGTTTGAGGCCAAAAGTTTGACTTGGCATTTGGACAGAGTTTCGGCTTATTTTGCAATGTTTTGAAAATGTTTACATTTTGAAAAGGATTTTTGATTTTACAGAAATTTCGCCATGGTTTTGTTTACAAAATAGTGATCACATATGATACAAGCATTCATACAGGCATTATAACGGTATGCTGAGTGAATTTATAAGGGTTTTGGTTTAAAACGTGGGTTGCCATACCGAGCAATCAAACCGTGGTCTGTGGAGAGGTCCGCGTCAAACAAGAGTAAGGCCGGTTCCTAGTCCATTCCCTCGAGTAGTGAAAGCCCTTAATACAAACATGAGTAAGCATCATGGTATGGTTGACGTCAATCGTTATCCATCCTTAGGCCCAGATAAGAATTTGGACCGTCCAGACGGGACGATTGGTCGAATGGGCTGGGTTCGGCCTAGGAAGGCCGAATAAAACGACCTAAGAAGGTCGAGTAATGAAAACCGACAACTGTCTCATATAAACTATTCCCTAACCTTGTTCAAGTTTCACCCTTGGCAACACGTAAGTCTATTACTCCCCAGCGGAGTCGCCAAACTGTGGACACGGGGGGGCCCACGGGGGAGCTTGGGAAAAAAAACTTTTGCATTTGTGGAGTCGCCACCAATGTATTGTGGAAAATTGGAAACCATTTGAATACTTTGCGTCATGTCAAGACACAAAGTAACGACATAGACACCAAGAACTCGTTACCCTTAGCATTCTATGTCTAGAATGACTCTCGTGGATGTCAATGAACACGGATGTTTACAGAGATCTGGAGTAAGGGGTGAGGGTACGTATTAGGAAGCTCTTTTGATCGAACACCTAATCCCGCCCGCCTCGATAGCGACCTCTACTAATGATTAGGAAAAATCATTTATACTTGATATGTTGTCGGTTATATGCATGAAATTCAACATCCATCATTTAATCCTAGCATGTGAATTAAACTATGTCGGTGAACACGTAATTTAGCATGCATTCGGTCGAGGTAAGGATTTAAGGTTGATTACATGTGAGAGCACACAAACCATAACAAAGGATACAATAAATAAATTACAATAATTAAAATTACAATAATTACAATGGTTCAATGATTTACGTCGAAAATACGTTTAAAACGAATAATTTAAGAAAAGGAAAGGAAAATAATTAGGGTTAGAAAACGGACAGATTAATGCTGATATTAAGAGTAATAGTCGATTAATACGAAAGCTACCGAACTAGGTAAGCAGGAACGGAAGTTCAGAGAAAGAATTCACCCCGGAACAGGCGCAGCAGAGCTGTGTCCCATGGAAGAGACGCAGTGGTCACTACGTCTGTTCCTGAGGTGAGTTCTTGCTGTGAAGCCGGAAATGCATATCGTTATTGTTCATTGGTGAATTTAATGATCGATTATTGGTATTTGACCCGGGTGCAAGTTATTTAACAGGTTATTTTCATATGAATGGGTCATAAAAGCAATAAAGAACAAACTCAAATTAATTAGAACGAATTAAAGACTAATTACAAATTTAGTTAAATTAAATTAATTAGGTTTGCTAATATAAATTAATTAGGTTTTAAACTATTTATAATGAAGATGGACGAACTAATGAAAAATATACAAAAGGCGAATTCCAGAGACTTGATATGGACGAATCTAATCTCTAAAATCCGGGTTTGATTTTAATGACGAAAACCCAAAAATATTGATTACTTGAGATTTAAGTCGGAAATTTAAAGGATGATAAATAATATGAATTATGTGTTAAAATTATTATACAAACGAATAATGAAGAAAAATAAAAAAAAAAACGGAAAAAAAGAGACGAATCAACGAAGAACAAAGGAAGAAGAAGAAGAAAAGCAGAAACAGCGGCAACCTCAAGAAGAGGCGTAGCAGATGCTGTGATGGCGCAGCAGTTGCTGCATTTCTTCTCGACATCTGATCTCTGTTAATCCGAAAAACGGGTTTGACAAAAAGGTTTTATAATTCGTTTTAAACATGCTTTCGACGTAAATCTTACATTAGTTTATACAATAAAAAAAGGTACAATAATAAAACATGGGATTTACACCCTCAGACTTACATGTTTGACGAAATGAGATTAACTAAGTTAACGATTAGTAATTGCTCGACTCGAATGTACGTTGAAAGTGCCCTCGAAAGAAGAATTAAATTAAATTGATTAGATTGATTGAGTGGAGTTGGTCAAATTGGTCGGTCATGCAAAACGAGTCTGGTACTCAGAACGATCCGAGCTTACGTGGTCGAAAGTTCAAGCACGTAGACGCCAATAAGCAAGGAGCACAGTCTTAGAATGCAAAGGGAGAAGAGAAGGGCGGACACTCGCGTGAGAAATATGAGGAACGAAGGTCCCTATTTATACTAATCACACGGAGGAATTAGGGTTAGAATAGGATACGGAAGGAAAGATCCGGAAACAACCGACTTAGGTTAAAACACAAAAACATGGAAAAAAAGAAAACCTTGAGAAAAGGCGCAGCAGGTGCTGCGATCCTTCAAAGAGGCGCAGCATCTACTGCGTCCTTTCTCGGGTAGTTTCCTTCTGCGCGTAGAAAACGCGTTTGATAGCCTGTCGGATTTTAGGCATAACTTTCTCTACAAGACTCGGAATAAGGTGATTTCGGTGGCTTTGGAAAGCTAAAAGAAATACCTATAACTTTCTGTGAAATAGGCCTTACCCAAAAAAGTTGTTATCACCTCGTAAAATGGACCTAAATGTCGGGTTGTCATTTTAGCTAAATGAAATGCACATTTTGTAATGTAAACTTTTAGTTTAGCCTAAATAAATGATATGGGACTCAAAAAGAGATATTATCTCAACATTTATGACATCCTAACCTTAGGTAGACAAACACATTTTTTTGACTCGGGATTTCACGATTTTAGGAAATGAAGACGGTTTTTGACCCGGACTCCAAATATACTCTAGTTACTGTCAAAACGCCCGTAATGGCACGTAGATGACTACCAAGGGGTAGACACAAGTATTTGAGCTCACTTGACGATAAACTTACGAAATGTCATAAATCGTTTCGTGTACCAAACATGCGGCCCAATCATCACCGGGTCGCTTGCGGGAGGTGCAGAAATGAGGTATCTACACAAGGACACATATCCTAAAAGAATACACAAAATGGGAAACTAAAGATAAGGAATGACCCAAATAAGTGTTATAAAGCATGGGAACGAGGGTAATTCGGGGACTAAATGTGCTCAAATATGAGTCACATCAAACATCTCCAAACCGAACCTTTGCTCGTCCCGATTAAAGAGGTGACTAAAATTAGGACCTTTATTTCAACTAACCTACTAATATAGCCGATATGAGAGAATTAGCTGGTCTCACTCTGCCCCTTCAACTCACAACAAGACAGCCATGAGGTAGGATGCCTTCTTGTAAGGCAAGGTGGGGCTTGCCAAAATGGCGATACATCCAAGCATTAAGCACACAAAACAAGTAATGGAGGAATGTACAAAAGAATAGCCACTTTCCTCATCCAAGTGGCGGAAATTATCTACAGGGGAAGCAATCTAAGGGTACATACTCCATCATAGATACTGTTTCTTCAAACTACTAAGCCTAGAAGGATACCAATAAAACACCTCCAAGTTGTGTCAAACTAGGGTACGTTTGTCCTCAATCGTTGAATGTTTTCGTCAATAGTATACTCCCTATGGTGTTTGAAACACTGGAGGATTGCGGAATTTCCCTTATTGCCTAGATAAGCAGAAGGGTCGTCCCCTTTCTACCATGCACAAAAGTGGATTCGATGGAAAAGGGATCAATAGGTGGAGTTTACTTTTGTTGTTGTTATTCCCCCCAATTTCATGTGTCATTTGACATTTGAGAACACTTTCTTTTTGCCATTTCTTTTGATGTTTGGCATTTCAATACTTGACAACTTTTTGCATTTTCTTTCGAATATTTTCAAAGTTACCCCATTTGTAGTGAGGGTGCTTATATTTGAAGCATAGAAGTTTTTATTTTTGGTATTCCTCTTTTATTTGATGCAAATTGTGAACTTTTTTACTTTCATTTCAATGCTTGAACTCAAATTGAAAGTTTTTGTGCCAATCCCTTTTTGACAAAATGTGATAGAGATGGAGGATGGTTGCATAGTTTCAATGGTCACCTTGGAATAAAAGGTACCCAAGGAGTTATCACACCACAAGGTACTCTTGACTAGGCCTTAATCCATGGGTCAAAGGATACTAGCATGGCACATCCTAGGGTGTTTTAAAAGTATTCTAATGAGCAAAGTCTTAAGAAGAAAAAATATCTACAAGGGCCTTATATAAACTTGTCAAGCTTCCCAAATAGACGTTTTCACAAAAATGTTCCTAAAATGCAACTACATGCCATGATGCAACTAACATATATACAACCTAATGAAAATGCTTCTATCAACTAGTATGTCATATAATCTAAATGCAACTCTTAAGATCACATTGGTGTATACCGCATCAACCAAAATAAAGTCACATAGTCATTAACATAGAGAGGAAAAAGGAGATTGGAAATATCATACCATGCGGTCTTCATAATCCTCATGTATCAGATGTGGCGTAGTCGATCAATGTGATAAAAGGACAAACAAACATAATATATACAATATATATACAAATCTACACTATAAAGGAATGAACATGTTTTTGTATTTTTCAAAAAATTTCAATTTTTATGGTGCTTGATTTAAATGTCAAGTTAGAATTTTCCATCCCCACATTAGTATGGGCATTGTCCTCAATGGCCAATACGATAGGAAATTATGCAAGCTAAATGAGAATGCATTATTTCTATACTACTATGCAAGCTACATGACATATATACAAGTGATGCAAACTATATTACACTATATGATGCATTAAATTATTTGTTGGAGAGCTAATTTAGATTAACTCCCAATGCTTGTGCTTAAACTTCCCCAAACCAACTAAGACACTATTTCTAGTGTAAAAATGGGGGACTTCATGCACAAGTATGCAATGCATGAATCTAGTTTGTCATTTTGGATTTTTCAAGTGGGAACAATAAATTTATCATCACCTTGATGTTGCTAAGGTTAAATAATAGTCCTTAACTTTTACAAGGACACCTTTAAAGTTTGAAACAATTAATTGTTAACCAATGTTAGAAAAGCATGAATTCATTGTCATGAAAAATGAGGGGAAAAGAAGAGTTTCACCTTGGCCATGGTGAGTGCCTCATGCCCGCTCCACCAAGCTCATGATCATCTTCATTGGTTGCTATCATTCCCTTCAAAATCTCTATCCCATTGCTCCTTTGATGCATCACTTTCATAGAAGTCCATAACCTCGTCCCCCTCGCTATTCACCTCCATCGTATCACCGCCACTTGATCTTTCACCTTCTCCTTATCCATGTGTTCCACTGTTCGCATTTTCCAAGTTTGGAAAGAGGATATCCATTTGAACCCAAGAGGGAAGCATTCCCTCTTCACTAACTTGCCCTTGACGGGCCAATCGGTGGAATTGTGGATAGAGAGCATAGTAATTATCTACTCTTGCTTCATATTGCCTTTGGTGCATATCTTGAAGTATACCCGTGACAAAGTCATCTCTTGGAAGGATGAAAGGATTTGGGTGATTATAGGGTTGATATTTAAAGGGGTAAGGCGGGATCACAACTTTTTTTTCTTCATTTTCTTGAGGTTCTTGTTGTTGAGGTGGAGTAGGAGGTGGGTTTTTATTTGCTCGGTTTGCATTAGTCTAGACGAGGTAGGACGGTACTTGTGAGAGCGGACCCCTTCGAGGTGATATCCTTGTTAAGCCTTCCATTGGATGGTACATGGGGGTGCTCCCTTTGGTGATCCATTTAATCCTTTTCTCAAAGCCTTCAAGGGCTATCCAATGGTGTTGTCGGAGAAGCAACATTCATCAATCTTGGTATTTCCCGAAAGAGGTGTATAGGCATTGTTGTTGTTGAAATTGGGGTTGAAGAATTTTGCAAGCCTTGTTATTAATCCCCCATTGACAATGTGGATCGTACCATCATCATCCCCATTCCGGAACTTTGCCCATCATTCAAGAAGTACTAAGGGGGCGTTAAAGTGATAACCGCTCCTCCCTTGTATCTTTAAGTAGGACTCCATAAAAACCAAATAAAGCTCATTCAAAATTGCGGGATCGCGACAAGCTAAGAGAGTGCTTTAAATAAAGCGGTAAGTGTACCAGATGATAGGGTTTTGAATATAGGAAGCCGATCATTCCTTGATGTAAGATAAATCGCGACCCGTCAAGGCTCGCCAAAGAGGTGATATGCTATAGTTCCGGGGTCTTGATGTACGGGTAGGCGATTCATCAAAACCTAACACACTAGCAAACTCTACAAGTGTCATCATTCGAGTTGTATTTTCGAGTCGAAATTCCATACAAATTGTCTTGTTCAAGGTATAAATCTTAAGAAAACTCAAGAATTCAAGAACCAAGGACCGATAAGTGAGCTCATGGATGTTGAACATAGTTGAGAGACCAAATAACTCAAATAGTGCCTCGGTTTGATGGTAGATTCCTAGTTTTCTCAATGTATCATGGCAATTAAACTTAGTAGGAAGAATATTATTATCGAGGAGACGATAGAAGACAATTTTTTAGGCATCATTAACGAGTTCTACGTTTGAGAATTCATTAAGTCTTGAGAGATCCACTATTTCTTCATTCTCTCTCCTTAATGTGTTGAGGTGAGATGTTGAAGAGATTCCAATCACTCTTGTTCTTCCCCTTTATCTTGGCAAGGATCCTCTTGGTCTCATCTTAAAAGTAGATCTTGAAATTTAACTTGTTGAAGATGAAGATATTCTTTGTAATTCAGATCCTTCTTGAAACCCTAGGTTTTAAGGGTTTTTTTAGAGAGGTAAGCGGATGCTTTTGATGTGTTTTGAGTCATATGGGAGGGGATTTTATGTTTTATAGAGGAAAAAAGGATGAGGTGTCATGAAATGTGTGGTGGGAAGGAAATTGCTTTTGTCGAAAATAGGAGAGTAACACAATAGGGAGACGCACGGGCCATGTTCATGACGAGCGGATCTTTGCTCTAGGAGATGGGCGGATCGAGCTCAGGACGCTCGGATCCACAGTCAGTGCACTCTGGAATTTCCAACCCGTGCTGAGAGGCGCGGATTCTGCTGGAGACGAGCGGATCACAGCTGGCGACGCTCGGCTTTGCTCGGCTTCGCTTGAGGACGTGCAGATTAACAAACAGTGTGAGATCAAAGTTTTAAAGCCTGTCAGGACGCTCAGATCATACTCAGGACGAGCGTTTCAAAGCCTGGGACGAGCGTCTTGCTGATGATCTGCCCAAATTTTAACACAGCATGATTTCTTCAATTCCCAGCTTTCTCAGGACCCGCGTCCCGACGCCAGGCTGCTCAGATTGTTGTCAGCATGAGCGGGTTCCCTCCTGGGACGCTCGGATCACCTGCATTTCTCACGGGCTTAGGTCTGCCCGTGGGAGTCTCCTCCTTTTTGTTCTTCTTCCTCCTTATTTGATAAGAGTGCTTCCCCACACTTGAATTGCTAAACCCTTCATTCATCAAAAGAGTTAGTAACACTCCCTCACCTACTCTCATGTTAAGAATCATGCTTTTACGTAAATGCATTAAAGTTAAAAATACAAGTGAGAAGAGTTAGTATATTTATAAATGGTGGTTTGGAGATGACTCCACCAAACTCTCTCTTTGATGGTCTTTTCATGGTGGGAGAGGCCCGAGGCGGATGACCTCGACTTCTCCGATCAATGCTCCTTCATAATATGGCTTCAACCTTTGGCTATTGACTTTGAATTTGTTTCCATCTTACGATTTTATCTCAAAATCTCCATACTTTCCTACATCGGTAATCACATAGGGGCCCATCCATCTTGAATTCAACTTCCCGGGAAAGAGTCGATATCGGGAGTTGAATAGAAGGACTTTATCTCCCTTGTGCAAGGTGTAGACACCTCGTTTCTGCACCTCCCGCAAACCACCCGGTGATGATTGGGCCGCATGTTTGGTACGCGGAACGATTTGTGACAGTTCGTAAGATTATCGTCAAGTGTTTGCTCAAATATTAATGTCAACCTCTTAGTTGTCATCTACGTCCTGATACGGTCGTTTTGGCAGTAATTAGAGTACATTCGGAGTCCGGGTCAAAAACCGTCTCCATTTTCTGATAGCTGTTAAATCCCGGGTCGGAATGTTCTGGAATGTTCCGGATATTTCTATTCCATGTTTCATAAATTTTATCTTTTGGCAAATAATATCTCGTAATATTCATGATAGCTATTAAGGATAATCGAATTATTTCCATCCTACCATAACTCAAACACGGAAATCTTTCTTCAGCAGGAGGAAACCTCCTGGGAACAGACGCAGCAGGTGCTGCGCCTCTTCCAAGAGACGCAGTGGTTGCTGCGCCTCTTCCCAGGCCCTTCTTTGCATGATTTACGTATCTTTTTTTATATCTTTCCGAGATTCACTTCCAAAGAGTCTCCGAAACCCTATTCCTTCACGTGATTAGTATAAATAGGAGCCTTCGTTCCTCATATTTCTCACGCGAGTGTCCGCCCTTCTCTTCTCCCTTTGCATTCTAGACTTCGTTCTTACTAATTGGCGCCTACGTGCTTGGACTTCCGACCACGTAAGCTCGGATCTTTCCGGGTACCAGCCTCTCCGTTGCATGACCGACCAATTTGACCAACTCCACATCAATCAACTTAATTAAATAATCGTTTTCCTCTTTAGAGGGCACTTTCCTTGCATTCGCGTCGAGCATCACTAATCGATCTTCTTAGTCCTTCTCGTTTCGTCAACATGTAAGTCTGAGGGTGTAATCTCTCCTTTTATTTATTGTATTTTATTTATCGTACCGTTATTGTAAGATTTGTGTCGAAAACACCATTAAAACCGATTTCTAAAACCCGTTGTTAAAACCTGTTTTTGCGGATTTCCAGTAGATAACCATCGAGAAAGGACGCAGCAACTGCTGCGCCTCTTCGAAGGAGCGCAGTTCCTGCTGCGCCTCTTCATGAGGCTGCCGCAGTTCCTGCTTCCTTTCTTCTTCGTTTGTCCTCTGTAATTCGCATTCAAAATCTTTCTTTTGCTTGCTTCGTCTGTTAATTTGTTCGTATAATTATTCATCATTAGCAATTCACATGTATATATTATTCATCATTCACATGTTTAGTTCATTATCATTCCGACTTAAATCCCTTATAATTCATATTTGCGGGTTTTCGTCATTAATATTCAATCCGGGTTTTAGAGATTCAATTTGTTCATATTGAGTTTCCGGAATTCGTCGTTGATATATCTTCATCTGTTTATTCATTGTTAATTCGTCATCATTCACCATGTCATTAATCAAACCATTCATTAACATCGACCCTTCACATAATTAATCCGTCTTATTTCCGTCTCATCCATGTTTATCGCTTTCATGACCATCATTCATATGTTAAATAACCTGTTAATCACTTTCATCCGAGTAATTATACCAAATCAACCATTAAAATCACCAATTAACATTAACGATTTGCAGTTCCGGCTTCACAGCCAGAACTCACCCTTGGAACAGACGCAGCAACTGCTGCGCCTCTTCCAGAGGGCGCAGTCTCTGCTGCGCCTGTTCCAGGTTGAGCTCTGTCCCTGAACTCCTCTTCTGCCTTGACTTAGTTTATTTAGTTTACGTATTAACTAACTATTATCCGTATTATCACCTTCTGTTTAATTTATTCTTTTATTCTTTTATTCTTTTTCCCAAATTATCCGTTTTAAAGGTATTTTCGACATAAATCGCCTATCCCGTTGTAATTATTGTAATTTTCAATTATTGTATTTCTTCTATTGTTTGTTTGCCTTCACATGTAAATTAACATTAAATCCAACTTCGACGTAATTGTATGCCTAATTATTTGTTCACCGACTTAGTTAATTCTTCACATGTTAGGATTAATTTATGGATGTTGCATTGCATGCATATAGCCGACGATATATCGAGTATAGACAACTTCCCTAATCATTAGTAGAGGCCGCTATCGAGGCGGGCGGGATTAGGTGTTCGATCAAAAGAGCTTCCTAATACGTACCCTCACCCCTTGCTCCAGATCTCCGTGAGCACCCGTGTTCATTGGCATCCACGAGAGTCATTCTAGACATAGAATGCTAAGGGTAACGATTGCTTAGTGTTCATGTCACTACTTTATGTCTTGACATGACATGAGGTATTCGAACGGTTCCAATTTCCCATAAAAATTGGTGGCGACTCCATACAAAATGCAAACGCTTGTTTCTCGCCCCCTCGCCAAGCGCCCCCGTGGGCGGCCCGCTGTCCACAGTTTGGCGACTCCGCTGGGGATTTACACTCACGTGTAGCTAGGGTGAAACTTGAACAAGATTAGGGAATAAGTTTGTACAAGACAATTGTCGGTTTTCATAACTCGGTCTTCCTAGACCGTTTTATTCAGCCTTCCTAAGCCCAACCCAACCCATTCGACCAATCGTCCCGTCTAAACGGTCCTAATTCTTATTTGGGCCTAAGGATGGACAGCGATTGACGTCATCCATACCATGATGCTTATTCTTGTTTGTGTCGGCCTTACTCTTGTTTGGCACGAGCCTCTCCACAGACTTCGGGTTTGATGGTTCGGTATGGCAACCCACCCTTTAAACCAAAACCCTTCTAAATGCACTCAGCATCCCGTTATAATGCTTGTATAAATGTGTAAACCTTACATGATCACCATTTCTAAATAGAACCATGACGAATTTTCAAAAATCAAAAATCCTTTTCTTAATCAAGAATTTCGAAAATTAGGCCTTCAATTAGCGCAAATCTGGTCAAAACTCTGTCCGTTTGTCAAGTCAAAATTCGGGCCACAAGCCCATTTCAAAACCTCACCTCAAGTCCACTCCTACAACTACACTATAGTTGATTAGGACACACATTTTCAAAGACCTTGTGTTTCTTCAAAACTCACTCAACACAAGTGGCACACACCCACTTCAAGAGTCAAAACTTTTCCTCTTTTAGCAAGTGTGATAGAATGGTCGATCGTGTTTTGATTCGTCGCCGATCTCTTATCCAGTTTCCAAGATGCCCGGATCAAGCGATGAAACGAATCTCCAGCAACTTCAAGAGAATAGTGATCGAATCCTAGCCGCGCTGACCCAAATGCAAATCACTCAAGAACAAACCTATGACCGCCTTGAACTTATCGAAGGCCGTATCTTTGAGGTAGAGGGAAGGTTGCCTTCCCCTAAAAATGAAGCACGCTTTTATGAGGACGAGTCTAAAGATGAGAATCCTCTCGCGGGGATGACTATAGCTGAGAAAAGACTCCAACATCTGGAAGAACAATTGATGTACCTCAAGGGGAATGACATTTACATGGAGAAAAATCGCAAGTATGAAGCCGTCAATTCCAAATTACCCACTAACTTTAGCATGACGGATATCCCTAAGTTTAAAGGACACGAGAACCCTTTGAACCACATCCGTGCCTTCAAGGATTACATGTCTATCAAAGGCATCAAACCCGAGATGTTCTTAAGGATCTTTCCTTCATCTCTTGACACCATCCCGAAGCAATGGTTCTACACTTTAGACCATAAGAAGGTCGCTACTTGGGAGGACGCCGCAATCGAATTCTCTAAACAATATGCGGATAATGCCGAAATCCAGGTCAACATGCGTACTCTAGAAGTTCTTACCCAGAATGGCAAAGAAGGATTCACCGACTTCCTAAGTAGGTGGAGGAAGACTAGTACTCAACTAGTCGAACGCCCGGATGAGGCTACTCTTGTGGAAAAGTTTGTGGATAATCTCAAGCCCATATATGCCAATCATTTGAGATATCAAAACATCAAAAGCTTCAAGGATCTAACCGTACTAGGGACACGAATTGAAGATGACATCCGCAAAGGACTCTTGTCCAAAACAGTAGGTAGAGGCTATCAAGGGTCCACAAGTCGTTCATACGGCTCTACTAGCAAGACCGACGAGGTTAACCTTCTCGAACCATCCAAGAAAACTAGCCCACCAAGGAAGTTCACAAACCTTGGGGATACTTACTCCAACGCCCTAAAAAGGCTAATGAAACAAGGTAAACTCCAACCCATCGGACCTACTCCCGAACCCAAAAAGAAATCCAAGTTCTGGGATGAAAATTCATACTGTGAATACCATAGGGGCAAGGGGCACGACACAGAAAAATGTTACAAGTTGAAACACGTGCTTCAGGATATGATTGAAGATGGTCGACTCCCAATACCACCAGGAGGTAAACCCAACAACACTCAGAATCCTCTTGGAGTTCTAGTGATTACAAGTGATGAATCTACCTTAGATTGCTCACACCTCATTTCTCCTACCGAAAATGAAATTTATGCGATTAAGAAAGAAGGGTTCTACTCTACTATCTCCCCTACCATTTCCGACTTCATCACATGGGCGAGAAGTGTAGATAGACAAGTTTGGGAGCTAGAGAGCATGGTGACAATCTTACGCAATCCCAATACAATACCTGAAGGACATGCGCCACTAACCTTCTCCCAAGATGCCACTATGCAAGAGGTAATTACCGTGGTTGATAAACTAGTTGATCAAATCATACGACTAGAGAGCGACATCATAAGAATGAGGGAACTAGCTGCAATCAATGGGGTTTGGGCCGATAATGATGAAGACGAATATCTCATTGAAAACTCCGTAGTCAAGGAAATAGTCCAAAATGGCAAAGACCAAGATGCGGATCACCTAACTCGTTCGGGTCGCCCATATCAAAATACTACTCAAAACGGTCCAACCAACGTCATCACACCAAATGACAACGAAGATGATCCCACTGATCAATTGCTCAAGCAATTACAAAAGACCAAGGCTGATCTTTCAGTCTGGCAATTAATAGCAAGCTCATTCCCACATCGCCAAGCTTTACTGCAAGCTTTGGCCAAGCTAAGTGTAGCACATAACTCCACTCCCGAAGATGTAGTCAACTTGGTCTTCCAAGAATCACCGAAGCTAAGTAATCCTATTACTTTCTCAGACGAAGACTTGCCACCTTTTGGCGCTAGTCACAACCTTGCTTTATACATCACTGTCATTTGCCTAAAGAAGAATGTGCCAATGACCTTGGTGGACGATGGCTCCGCGGTCAACGTTATACCCCTCAAAATGGCATACAAACTAGGCATGAAAGAGTCGGATTGGACTCCCACCAATCAAGGCGTACGTGCATACGACGGTACACGACGAAAAGTGGTTGGACTTGCTAGCCTAACCATAGCTACGGGACCAATCGAACGAAAGGTTAAATTCCAAGTAGTGGACATCGAAGCTTCATTCAATATACTTCTGGGAAGGCCTTGGATTCACGCTTCCAAAGCGGTAACATCCACCCTCCATCAAAAGATCAAGATCCCACTAAATGGCAAAGTAGTGACGATCACTTCGTCACCCATCAAGGCAATAATCGAGAAGCAATCAAACAATCAAGTCCTTACAGATCCCATATACGAACTTGGGGGCTTCCAAAGTGTAAACGTCATAGAAAGTGAGTTGGCACCCTTATACTACAATCCCTACTCCAACTTAGTGGTCAACCACATACTCAAGTCCCAGGGATACTTCCCTGGAATGCCTTTGAACCCAATTCAGAAGAATACCTTCGCGCCACACAAGAAAGGCAACTCAACAAGGATACCACTTGGACTAGGGTACAAACCCACAAAAGAGGAGGTCCTCGAAATGCTGGCCCAAGTCCAAAACCGTAAGCACGTGGGAGTCCAAATGAGGCCCTATCTCCCTACCTTAAATGGATACTTTGTGCAGGAAGGAAGTTCAGAGCTCTTTCATGGGTTTCCTGAACCTTGGCATTACCTTGAGAGGAAGCTAGCCGGAATCGAGATCTTTCACGATTGCTACTTCATTCCTCCAGAAACGGTTCCTACCGTCAAAGCCCGTCAAGCACCTTGCTTAGACGAACAAGCCGTTAGTCTTTTGTTTGGAGAGGACAAATTCATTAGGGCCGCGCAGGATGAGATCATCACTATGATACTTCAGGACGATCGCTTCAACCCTACCGCGTTGATCACAGAAACCGACACAAAGCAGCAGAAGGGATGGAGAAAGTCAATCAAGTGGACCAACAACCAAGGAAGACTCTTCAAGCTCACCACTGGAGAAGGAGAGATGTTCAAAGGAGAACCAGAAGACGACGAATTCGAGTCAGAGTCGGAGTCGGAGTCAGAGTCAGAGTCTAGAGGAGTCATTAGAGAGTCTACTCCTGTTGTCATCCCCACTCCCTTCGTTTCTCCTAGTTTAGCCTCGAGTAGTCACGGTAGTTCGGGGAATGCCCCAATTACTGTTCCTTTGCCGCCACTGACCATGGATCAGTTGGCTTCTTTGTTTCAACTTTACTCAAATCTTAATATGAATAAATCAGGTTCTGCTTACTCTCTGTGTTCTTTCGAGTGCAATTCTGTTTATGATGATACTGAGGATGACCAAGACCCAGACTTGACCGAAATACCTCCCTACGTAGCCAAAGAAATACTACAGGAAGGGGAAGGGGGACCAGTGATAGAGGACACCGAACCCATCAACGTAGGAACCGAACTAGAACCCCAAGAACTTAGGATAGGGACTACCTTGAGCTCTACCGAAAGGGCCGATTTCATAGACCTCCTGAACGAATTCAAAGACGTTTTCGCTTGGTCCTACAAAGAAATGACAGGGATCGACAGGGATATTGCCGAACATAGGATTCCGATTAAACCAGGTTTCAAACCTGTGAAACAAAAGCTTCGACGAATGAGGACGGAATGGGCTCTAAAGATTAAGGAAGAAGTGGATAAGCAATGCAAAGCCGGGTTCATCAAAGTTTCCGAGTATTCTAACTGGGTAGCTAACATCGTACCCGTACCCAAAAAGGATGGGAGAATCCGTGTTTGTGTTGACTTCAGGGACCTAAACAAAGCAAGCCCGAAAGATGACTTCCCTCTACCTCACATCGACATATTAGTGGACAATACTGCAGACCACGCATTACTGTCCTTCATGGATGGGTATGCGGGTTATAACCAAATCAAGATGGCCATGGAAGATATGCATAAGACCGCGTTCGTCACCCAATGGGGAACCTATTGTTACACGGTAATGCCGTTTGGATTGATCAACGCCGGAGCTACATACCAACGCACCGCAACTACACTCTTACATGACATGATGCACAAAGAAGTTGAGGTATACGTAGATGACATGATCGTCAAATCCAAAGAAAGAGAGGGACATATTGCGAACCTTCGCAAGTTCTTCGCAAGGCTACGAAAGTATAACATGAGACTCAATCCTCAGAAATGCACATTTGGAGTGACGTCTGGCAAACTCCTGGGATATGTCGTTAGTCAAAGAGGAATAGAAATACACCCTTCCAAAATCAAAGCTCTGATCGAAATGCCACAACCGCAGACAGAAAAAGAAGTCAGAGGATTCCTGGGAAAAGTACAATACATAAGTCGATTCATATCGAAACTTACGATGATTTGCGAGCCTATCTTCAAGAAACTCAAGAAAACAGACCACACCATGTGGGACGATGATTGCCAAAAAGCGTTTGACCGAATCAAGGAGATATTGGCTAAACCACCAGTGCTCATGCCGCCACAACGAGATCAACCTCTTGGTTTATATCTCACAGTAACTGAAACTGCCATGGGTGCTATGCTAGCTCAAACTGTAGGAAGTGAAGAAAGAGCTATTTACTACCTAAGTAAGAAGTTCTTGGAGTATGAGTGCAAATACTCACAGCTCGAAAAGACATGCCTCGCTCTTGTATGGGCAACGAAGAAGCTACGTCATTACATGCTTAGCTATTCCGTCAAGATATACTCCAAAATGGATCCAGTCAAATACCTCTTCGAGAAACCCGTCCTCAACGGACGCCTGGCAAGGTGGACTCTGATGCTCTCGAAATTCGACCTCAAATATGTGCCATTGAAAGTCATAAAAGGTCGCGCCGTCGCCGAATTCTTCGCAGAAAATCCTATCAACGACGCACAAACCATAGATACTTGGTCATTTCCCGACGAGGATATACTTCAAACAGATGTAGACTCCTGGGATTTATACTTTGATGGAGCATCCAACTTAAGAGGATTCGGAATAGGAGTGTTGCTCATTTCTCCTGAAGGTGAGCATACACCGATCGCTGTCAAACTCGACTTCGAGGTGACAAACAACGCTGCGGAGTATGAAGCTTGTCTCATCGGACTGCAGGCGGCAGTAAGCTTAGGAATCAAAAACCTCCGAGTACATGGGGATTCATCGCTAATCATCAACCAAGTGACAGGATCTTGGAAAATCCGGAGCGAAAGCCTCGCACCCTATCAAGCCAGGATAGACCAAGTCGCTCAATTCTTTGATCACGTAACCTACTTACACCTACCTCGAGAGGAAAATCAATTTGCAGACGCTCTTGCGAAACTTGCATCTTTGATAAATATGCCAGACCACATGATGGACATGCCTTTGTGCATCGAACGACGGTCAGAACCGGCTTATGTCCACCAAATCACCGATGAAGAAGAAATCGCACAGGAACCCTGGTTCCAAGCGATCCTGAACTTCAAACTCAATGGTACTTATCCGCCAGATATGGACAAGAGGGGACAACGTGCTATACGCCTATTAGCTTCCCAATACATTCTCATGCAAGGAGAACTATACAAAAGAACACCTCTTGGTGTAGTCCTACGTTGCCTTGATCATTCACAGGCACGAAAGGTGATAGAAGAAGTCCATGATGGAGAATGCGGTCCTCACATGAGTGGGCCCATGATGGCAAAGAAAATTACACGTTTGGGATATTATTGGACCACAATGGAATCCGATTGCATCAAATATGTGAGACATTGCCACAATTGTCAAATCTTCGGGAATGTACAACATGTCCCTCCTTCATTGCTCTATACGATGACATCTCCTTGGCCATTTTCTGCATGGGGAATTGACATAATCGGAAAGATAACCCCAGCCGGAACAGGAGGTCACTGTTTCATTCTAGTAGCAATTGACTACTTCACCAAGTGGGTAGAAGCGGCTTCCTACACCGCTCTTACGGCTAAAAACGTGGCAAAATTCATACAGAACAACATCATCTGTCGATATGGTTGCCCACATGAGATAATCAGTGATAATGGGTCACACTTCCAAGCTGAAACCGAGCAATTGCTAGCCAAATACAAGATTAAGCATCACCACTCTTCGCCCTATAGACCACAAACTAATGGCGCGGTAGAGGCGGCAAACAAAAACGTTGTCACAATTCTCAAAAAAATGACTGACAACTATAGAGATTGGCCAAGCAAGATACCCTTTGCTTTATGGGGGTATCGTACATCAGTCAGGACGCCCACTGGGGCTACTCCTTTCTATTTAACCTACGGCATGGAGGCCGTACAACCCGTCGAACTAGAAATACCATCTTTGCGTATTCTACTCGAAAGTCAAATCCCTGAAGCCGATTGGAAGAGGGATAGATATGAAGAACTCATCCTCCTGGATGAACGTAGGCTACGCGCCTTACATAATGTCCAAACGTATCAAGCACGTATCAAACGAGCTTTCAACAAAAGGGTTAAGCCAAGAAACATCAAAGAAGGAGACTTAGTACTCAAATCGGTTAGAGCTCTTTTACCTGTCGACCCAAGGGGAAAATTCAAACCTAATTGGGCCGGACCATATCTAGTCAAATCCATACTCCCAGGGGGTGCGGTTAGAATCACAGACCTAGATGGGAATGAATTTTCAAACCCCACAAACCTTGACCAACTGAAACGATACTATGCCTAGAATAGGACAAAAACGCGCCTCGCGTAAACCCATGTGTCGCTCTTGTGACACTAAATAAACGGCCCCTGGCCAAGCTGAAATAAGCTAAGTGTCACTATGCTCTTGCATTTTGACAAACCTGTCATCCTCATATCATCAAATAAACTAAATTCGCACCTTGAGAACAAAAGCTCATGCTTATTTTCTATGTTCATTACAAGCTCTTGCTTCGAACAATTATTCTTTTACATTTACTCGAACTACGCGCAAGGGTTTGATTTCGCTTTTCTAAGTGAATACGTAGGCAATCCTTCGCGGGATTCAACCCATCATATTTAAATGTAAATAGAAGGACATTTGCATCGCATTTGAAATTCGACAAGAATAATAAAAGAAAATCACAGCGGTTTCATAACCATTCAACCTTTTTATTCCATTCGCTTTCTAATAATAATATTACGCTACATAATAAAAATAGAATAGGCTAGGATTCTAAAAATCCCTCCTTTTTTTTTATTACAAACAATAAATAATAATAATCAAATAATAAATAAAGACTAGGGCTATTCTTCCATCTTCCCTTTGCCCTTGTCATTCTTGTCATACTTCTTGTCACGACCTCGAGCCGGGCGCTCATGCACCAATTCAGACCTAATCACCAACGGTCTTTCTCGAGGCCTGACTCTTCCATTCTTGCCAACCACCATCTCATCTCTCAACAGAGTAGTCTTTGATTTCTTCGAAGGACGAATGACCTGAAGCCCGGCTTCTTCTTCCCCTTCTGTCAGATGCTTCTCTTTCTCTTTCTCTCCCTCGCGCACCTTGTAGTCTACAGGCTCGCGTTTCCTCAGTTTCTCGCGTTCTTCCGGAGTTGCAGCCTTTCTCCACCTCAGATAGGAATCTGACACCCACAAAGCATTGGCAGAAAAGCTCAAGAACCACATATTCCTCTGGGCCCATTTTACGGCCCACTCTCTTCGGCTCTCGGTAGTAAGCGCAACAGCAGTCTGCGGAACGGTATCAAGCCTCGGGATGGTCTACTTCAACCCAACTTGCCTCATCAATCTTTCCGGAAAGATGCATACCATGAACTCCAATCCCGGAATGCGCACGGACCTAGTGGGATCCAAAGAAGACACTCCAGTGACAGACTTGAGGTGCCACCATGGTACGACCCACCTAATCAACGGGCCATCATCGTTCTTCAGCTTGTTCTTCCAATAGTCACAGACCCGGGTAAAGTCCACCATGTACAACCGCGTCCTCATCGCAATCATACGGGAATGATAGGAAAGTGCCTGAACTGGGGGCTCGAGCAATCGGAGCCGCTCCATGAGCCAAACCTACCAAAAACGGTAATTAGACACCCACCCAAAAAGAAAAAAAAAAAAAAAACGAAAAAAAACAAACGAGAAAAAAAAAAAGAAGAAAAAAAAGAGAAAACGAAAAAAAAAAGAAAAAAGAGTGTCTTTTTTACCTGTAAGATGACGGGACTCCCCAAGAATGGAAGATCGCGGTTGGATTTCCTATTATCCAAACCCAAGATAATCTCCCCTAAGCACAAGCAAGCTGGGCTCCTGCGCAGCTCCATTTGCTCAATAAGGCCCAAAAGACGGGGATCACCTCGCAAATCTTCATCAACGTGTCCATGGAAGACATACACGTGAAGTAGACAGAAGCCAAATGCTCTCCTCCTAGCTACATAAGAGACTGTGGGGTCAGCCCTGTTGATAAATCGGTCTACAAAGTCCAACATTCTCACGCCTTTCGGGGTAACCAAGCGATCCACCTCGAGCCTAGTCAATCCAAGCAAATCTCTGAATTTGGTCTTATACCCTTGTGAAGTGGAAGGAATAGCAGGAAGATGTTCGGGGTCCCACCCACCAATAGCAGCAATTTTCTCCGGAAAAGGACAAATATCACCTCCTGGGAACGCGAAAACATGACAATTCGGGTCCCAGTAGTCAAGGCAAGCATCCAAGAAAGGTTTTACAACCTTAATGAGTTTCAAACTCAATAGAGACCCAACGTTATAAGCACCCATATCGTGCTTCTCAATATTTGAGAATTCATTAGTCCATTCCTTCAAACGGATCTCCAAAGTGTTCATGATGACAAATTTTCTCTTGAAAATTTATTTTGAGGAGTTCTTATGAGATTAACGGAGAAAAGACGGAAGAATTATATGACTTAAAGCTTCGTCGACGCTTCTATTTATACTAATCGCTGTTTCCAAAAATCCGCCAGGAGAGACACACTTGGGAACAGGCGCAGCTCCTGCTGCGCCTATTCAAAGCAACGCAGCTCATGCTGCGCCTCTTCCCCAGGCTCACCTTCTGTGATTTCCGCGTTTGGATCTTTCCTAATTCTATAACGAATAATTTCCTATTCCTACGGGATTTTATTTTGGTAAATACGAGCAGTTTACCATGTTTCAAAATTCCTAAAATCGCGGGCATGCATTTCGAGGCGACGTCGACACCTTCGCCATTTTCTTTGCACTTATTTTTATTCTTCTTTTTTTTTTTAGGAAATAAAATATCATTTTAATTAAATTTCATCAGTTTCATTTTAAATTCTTTTTTAGGAAATAATTCTCTTTTATTTTCATTTCAACATTTTCATTTCTACACTTACAGATTTCTATTTTTTTTCTTTTTTAGGGGGTAACCCTCCCTACCGTCCGGTCATTCCCGACAAAATTTTTGCTTTTTTGCGTCCTTTTGAGTCTTTTTGCGCTAATTAAGGCCATATATGTATGAAATGTATGTTTTGCGTGTGATTTTCATGTAAATTTCGGCAGCACGACGGCGTAAACCGTTGTCTACCAAACCTGTTCAAGAACTAACCTGCAGGTACAATCAACACAAAAGGCACTAAGGCCATCATATACACCAAATGATACAAATGTACAAGCAAACTGGGGGCTTGCGCCCCGAACAAAGTCCAAAGTCCAACCAAACTGGGGGCTTGCGCCCCGAAACAAGTCCAAATGTTCAAAATCAGAAGTCAAGATGTACAAGTCTACAAAACTACACAAGACTACTGCTGGGCACCCTCCAACTCAGCAACCCTCGCTGTGAGAGTGGCAATCTCGGCATCCCGAAACTCGAGCTCCCTCAACAAGCGTGCTGTCTCCTCCCGAGCCTGGGTCAACTCTCGCTCCGACTCACAGCCAGCCTGTAAACAACAACAAATTGGCTCATGTCAATCAATTCAAACAAAAATTGGAAATCAAAAAAAATCAAAAGAGATCAAATGAGGTTCATACCTGACGACCACGACCACCGACGAGTGCCTCGATGGCAGTAGCTCGCAGCCGGTTGGCCACCCTCCATAGTGCCACAAACCGAGATGGCGCGACCTGCATTGCAAAGAAATTCTCAGCAAATTGAACAAGTTTAATCAAAAGTGTTCTTACACGAAAGATAGATAAGCTGGAGGCTCACCCTCCGAATCAGATGCTGCCAGTCGTCTAGGCCAGCATCCGTCACCGCTACGTCAAAGTCACGCAACTCGGAGATCGTCGTCCTCCCAGTCGCGTCAGTGTACTCGAGGGTCTCGGGGTACGCTGGGGGCTCGATGCCCGCCGCCTCAACCTCCTGAGAAGACAAATAACTCTCACTAATCGATGATCTTTCATCGCAATTCCCGAAGCCGATCAAAGAATAAAGGATACTCACCACTACTGGCCAGTACGCCAACCTCCCGTAGAGGAACGCTGAGTAGTCCTCGCCAGGCAGAAGAAGGTCGTCGTCACTAGCACCAGCCAAGTCCGCCTCCCTCTCAGCCTCAGTAGGCTCCCTAAACATCGTCCTCGGAGGATCAACAGGAACCGTCAACGCATCCCGAGAGCACTGACAAGCCAAACGCTCGCCCAGATACCACACGGGACCCATCGACGTCCACAACAGCAGCCGACTCGAGCTCCTAGGTCGAAGGACCTCAACGACAAAAGGAGGTGCCTCGGCGTACTCCGCCCAAGGTCTGGGCACCCACTGCGACAAGATAAAGCAAAGATCATTCCTATGATCAAATGAAGAAAAAGCAAAGGAAATATAAATAAGTAATACGAATGGGATACTCACGCTGCTTAGCTGAAGGGCGTTCACATCCCGCCGGCAGACATTGTGAGAAGAGCGCTTGCTCTTCGTCCTGCACATCACCCAATCCCTCACCACGGGATATGCCTTCTCCAGTGGCTCTGTCCTCTTCGGCGCGAGACTCGGAAAGTAGGAGTACACCCACGCCTGTAAGACAGAATGATCAATAACGGTCCTCCGTAATTCGATTAAGATTTTGCTATTAAAAGAAAGGTTCATACCTCCAACAGCAGTCCAGGTCCGACAGCGCCTGGAGAAGTCCCCTTCTCCATCAACTACGGATGAACCATGGCCCTCATGAAGCGGATGAGGACCGCAAAGCCGCAGCGATGACCCGGTCCCCGCGCCCTAGGGAACTCGGTCGAAAGAAAGGGAAGAAGCTTCGTCGACACCTCTCGCCCTTGTCTCCGAGGTAAATCGAAGACGAAACCACCACGACCACGACGAGCCCTCTCGCTCACCGGTGTACAGGAGGAGGAGCCGTCTCCCTCCCATCGATCTTCACCAGCTCTGGGGTCTTCCCCGCAAAGTAGTCTCGGACATAGGTACTGGGTACCAAACCCGGCACCGCAACAGCCTTCGGCGACAAGTTCCAGCCGATCAACCTCCTCGCCTCAGCCGAGTCAGCCCTCATGGCAGTCTCCGGCCACACCATCTCCTCAGTCCCACACGGCAGACCAGAAATCATACCGCAGTCCTCCAAAGTAACTCCCACCTCACCGAAAGGCAGGTGAAACGTGGAAGTCGTGTCCCAGAATCGGTCCAAGAAAGCACGGACCAGGCTGAGGTTGGCCCGCAACTTCCTCTTCACGATATCCCTCCAAACCTGAACCAGAGGACCAAACGCTCCGCGCTCAATCATGGCCCTCTCCTCCGCCGACAGCCGCTCGTAGTGCTCCATCGCTGTCGTGTAACCCGAGAACGACCTGATGTTCCCGGCCTCCTATAATGATTTGAAACAAAGCTATTCTTAGTTTTGAATGAAATATGCAAGAAATTTGGACAAAAAGTATGAAAGAGAGTGGATCATGAGTAGTGAATTCCTATTTACCAAGCTCTTCACCGTCCTGTAGGACAGGTGACCCTCTGCAGCCCACACGAGGTGCCTACTCTCCCAAGTCTCAGCCCACGCAGGAGCTCCTCTCAGCTGACGACCTCCTCGCCTGACGTTGGCTCGTCTCGGAGCCTCCTCCTCCTCGGCAGCCTCCTCCTCGTGAATCTCAGCAGCCATCACCGCGGCGGTGACGGCCCGCTCTAAAGCCTCCTCAACCACACTAGCGTCTATCTCCATGGGAGTCCTCCCAGAAGTAGAAGCATCATCACCTGCCACATCAAAGTAAATTTAGGCCGCGTCACGTGACGACGAGCCTTGGTTAAGAAGTTTTTGAGCTTTCAGGGCCCTAGAAACTGTCCTTTCTGGCCATCTTTGGCCATATTCCCGCCAACCCGACCACTCATGTGATAAATTGGGTCAAGTTAAATCCTAGTCAAAGCCTAGTTCCGGGTTCAAGTCGAAAATTCGGCAGCATTTCGTTATAACGGCGATTATGCCCTAGAAAGGTGTCCTAAAAAAATTGTCGCAAACCAAAAATTCGAGATGACAGAAAGATTACCCATCACTCAAGGATTCCGAATATCAAATTTCATCGCCAATGGGCAATCCTAAGGGTATTTTCGAAGCAATTTACGGTTTAGCTGTGAAACCGTCTCAAATTTCGCTCAAGGGCTCAAAACTCGACGAAAATTCAAAGTAAATACATGGTTATGTTCCTAACATTGCCTACTATCCATTTCTAGCATCAATTTGGCAAAGCAAATCCATTTGGGGGAAAAGCCCCAAATTTTCGATCAAAGGGTCGAAAACCCTAGTTCTTGCGGCTCAAAATTCGACAAATACGGATGATTAGTGCAAAATTAAGTCACATACCTCGATTAGTCATATTTCAAGCAAGCTTTTGAATCCAACCTTGACGGAAATGGTGAAGATTTGAGAGAGAAATTGAAGGAATTGAGTTTCGAAATAATGAAACATAAACCTCCTGATTTCGCGTTTTTACGCGGAAATTGCCAATTTGGGGAAAAGACGCAGCAGGTGCTGCGCCTCTTCCAAGAGACGCAGCTCTTGCTGCGCCTCTTCCTTGTGTTCCCTCCATACGAATTTTCAAAAATTCGTTATGAGTTCGTTATTTGTGGGCCCATCTTTGGTGCGCCTTTTCTTCAACGCTATTATATTCTTTTGGTCCGTTTCGACGATTTTCTTTCATTCCGGCCCGCGTTTTATCCCGCACAGTAGTATTTTGCAGTACTGCTCACTTAAGATTTCTCCCATGACGATCAAGATGTTCCTAGTCGTCAATATGTTCCCCAGCGAGAGTTCATGACAGCCGATTGCACTTCTCGAGAGACGGAGTTTGTTTGAAAGCAAATACAAGCAGATTTCCCAGAAATGATTCAATCCAGATAGAGTCATTCCCCAGTAAGAGTTTGTTTGAGACCGACGCAAGCAGATTCAACCTCAAGTTTCGCCAGAGTTTGTTTGAGACCGACGCAAGCAGACTCCCCAGCAGTTTCTACCGACGTCCTACTGCTTTCAATATTTCTTGTTTCCCCGCGGAGTCCGGCAAGGGTGTCGCTCTCCAGAAGTTCCCAAACCCAAAGCCTTCTTTCTTAGGTTCGTAAACCCGAAATTAGGACTTTTTCAACTATAGGATCCCAATCCTTTTAGGTTCCCAAGCCTTCAAATTCCCCAAACCAATAGAGTTCTTACACCCAAACCTTGGTTACCTTTAGGTTGACCTTATTATTTGGCCTCCTTCCCGCCGATGCTTTCCTTTAGGGCCCCACACCCTAGCACAATCTTTATATATCTTTTAGGTCTTACCCTTAGCTCCTATGCACCTCCGGAAGCATCTCGAGAAAGAAGTCTCAGGTATGGTCTCTTCTTATGGCTGGCGAGCTTCCTTACGTAGTCTAATGGACTTTAAACGACCCTCCCCGATAGTCGACAGACTCTAAAATGTTCCCGACGACAGGTCCTTGGTTCAGACCCCTTGAACCGCCTCGCGTCGCCATAGTCGTCAGGTTGTAATCTTCGATTACCCTGATGGCTATACTTTGACTTTCGCCTTGTCCAAGCCTCAGTCAAAGTGGGGGCTCTGTAGACACCTCGTTTCTGCACCTCCCGCAAACCACCCGGTGATGATTGGGCCGCATGTTTGGTACGCGGAACGATTTGTGACAGTTCGTAAGATTATCGTCAAGTGTTTGCTCAAATATTAGTGTCAACCTCTTAGTTGTCATCTACGTCCTGATACGGTCGTTTTGGCAGTAATTAGAGTACATTCGGAGTCCGGGTCAAAAACCGTCTCCATTTTCTGATAGCTGTTAAATCCCGAGTCGGAATGTTCTGGAATGTTCCGGATATTTCTATTCCATGTTTCATAAATTTTATCTTTTGGCAAATAATATCTCGTAATATTCATGATAGCTATTAAGGATAATCGAATTATTTCCATCCTACCATAACTCAAACACGAAAATCTTTCTTCAACAGGAGGAAACCTCCTGGGGAAGTACGCAAGAGTCTTTGCGCCTCTTCCAAGAGACGCAGTGGCTGCTGCGCCTCTTCCCAAGCCCTTCTTTGCATGATTTACGTATCTTTTTTATATCTTTCCGAGATTCACTTCCAAAGAGTCTTCGAAACCCTATTCCTTCACGTGATTAGTATAAATAGGAGCCTTCGTTCCTCATATTTCTCACGCGAGTGTCCGCCCTTCTCTTCTCCCTTTGCATTCTAGACTTCGTTCTTACTAATTGGCGCCTACGTGCTTGGACTTCCGACCACGTAAGCTCGGATCTTTCCGGGTACCAGCCTCTCCGTTGCATGACCGACCAATTTGACCAACTCCACATCAATCAACTTAATTAAATAATCGTTTTCCTCTTTAGAGGGCACTTTCCTTGCATTCGCGTCGAGCATCACTAATCGATCTTCTTAGTCCTTCTCGTTTCGTCAACATGTAAGTCTGAGGGTGTAATCTCTCCTTTTATTTATTGTATTTTATTTATCGTACCGTTATTGTAAGATTTGTGTCGAAAACACCATTAAAACCGATTTCTAAAACCCGTTGTTAAAACCTGTTTTTGCGGATTTCCAGTAGATAACCATCGAGAAAGGACGCAAAGAATCTGCTGCGCTCTTTCGAAGGAGCGCAGCTTCTGCTGCGCCTCTTCGTGAGGCCGCCGCAGCCTCGCTTCCTTTCTTCTTCGTTTGTCCTCTGTAATTCGCATTCAAAATCTTTCTTTTGCTTGTTTCGTCATTAATTTGTTCGTATAATTATTCATCATTAGCAATTCACATGTATATATTATTCATCATTCACATGTTTAGTTCATTATCATTCCGACTTAAATCCCTTATAATTCATATTTGCGGGTTTTCGTCATTAATATTCAATCCGGGTTTTAGAGATTCAATTTGTTCATATTGAGTTTCCTAATTAAATCGTTGATATATCTTCATCTATTTATTCATTGTTAATTCGTCATCATTCACCATGTCATTAATCAAACCATTCATTAACATCGACCCTTCACATAATTAATCCGTCTTATTTCCGTCTCATCCATGTTTATCGCTTTCATGACCATCATTCATATGTTAAATAACCTGTTAATCACTTTCATCCGAGTAATTATATCAAATCAACCATTAAAATCACCAATTAACATTAACGATTTGCAGTCCCTGAACTCCTCTTCTGCCTTGACTTAGTTTATTTAGTTTACGTATTAACTAACTATTATCCGTATTATCACCTTTTGTTTAATTTATTCTTTTATTCTTTTATTCTTTTTCCCAAATTATCCGTTTTAAAGGTATTTTCGACATAAATCGCCTATCCCGTTGTAATTATTGTAATTTTCAATTATTGTATTTCTTCTATTGTTTGTTTGCCTTCACATGTAAATTAACATTAAATCCAACTTCGACGTAATTGTATGCCTAATTATTTGTTCACCGACTTAGTTAATTCTTCACATGTTAGGATTAATTTATGGATGTTGCATTGCATGCATATAGCCGACGATATATCGAGTATAGACAACCTCCCTAATCATTAGTAGAGGCCGCTATCGAGGCGGGCGGGATTAGGTGTTCGATCAAAAGAGCTTCCTAATACGTACCCTCACCCCTTACTCCAGATCTCCGTGAGCACCCGTGTTCATTGGCATCCACGAGAGTCATTCTAGACATAGAATGCTAAGGGTAACGATTGCTTAGTGTTCATGTCACTACTTTATGTCTTGACATGACATGAGGTATTCGAACGGTTCCAATTTCCCATAAAAATTGGTGGCGACTCCATACAAAATGCAAACGCTTGTTTCTCGCCCCCTCGCCAAGCGCCCCCGTGGGCGGCCCGCTGTCCACATAAGGCCTTTTGCTTGATTCTCTTGTCATGAAGCAACTTTGTTCTTTCTTTGTAAATTTTGGCATTTTCATAGGATTGTAGTCGAAATTCCTCCAACTCTTGGATTTGCATTATCCTCTTTTGGCCACTTAGCTTGAGATCAAGGTTGAGAGTTTTATTGCCCAAAAGGCTTTTTATTCTAGCTTTATTGGCAAATGGCATGCTTTTCCATAAACTAGCTTGTAAGGGTAGGCTCCTATGGGAGTCTTATAGGCCATCATATAAGCCCAAAGAGTGTCATCAAGCTTCATACTCCAATCCTTACGAGTCTTGTTAACAACCTTTTCAAGAATTTGTTTGATCTCTCTATTTGAAACTTCAACTTGACCGCTTGTTTGAGGATGGTATTCCAAGCTGGTTCTATATTGAACATCATACTTTTCCAAAAGGGATGTGAGCTTCTTTTCATGGAAATATGTCCCTCCATCATTTATGATTGCTCTAGGGACTCCGAACCTTGGAAATATTACTTTCTTGAGAAGTTTGGTAACCGTTTTGGCATCATCGGTTGGGGTAGCAATTGCTTCTACCCACTTTGACACATAATCAACGGCTACAATAATGTACTTGTTTTCTTGAGATGACATAAATGGTCCTTGGTAGTCAATTCCCCAAACATCGAAAATTTCTACCTCCAATATTCCCCGTTGTGGCATCTCATTTCTCCAAGAAATGGTTCCGGTTCTTTGGCAAGGATCACAATGGAGAATAAATTCTGTAGCATCTTCAAACATGGTAGGCCAAAAGAAAGCCGATTGGAGGACTTTAGCAATAGTTCTTCGTGCTCCATGGTGCCCTCCATATGGTGATGAATGGTATCCCTCCAAGACATCTTGAACCTTCCATTGGGGTATGCATCTTCGGTAAATTCCATCACTACATTCCTTGTGAAGATTGGGATCGTCTCAAAAGTATCTCTTCACTTCAAACAAGAATCTCTTTCTTTGATGGTAGTTCAAGTTTGGAGGAAGAACTCCTCTAACAATGTAATTAGCATAGTCGGCGAACCATGGTGTGGTGTGCTTCTCAAGTTGTAAATGAATGGCCATCAAAATATCATCGGGGAAAGAGTCATTGATTGGTGTCTCTCCCTCATTATCATAAAATCGAATTCTTGACAAGTGATCTGCTACCACATTCTCGACTCCCTTCTTATCTCTTATCTCCGAATCGAATTCTTGGAGTAGCAAAATCCATCTCAACAATCTTGGTTTTGCCTCTTTCTTTATCAAGAGATGTCAAAGAGCATGGTGATCTTTAAGAAAAAGTTAAGTGAGGGGTTTCACGATTTTTGAGAAATCTTTTATGAAACGGCGATAGAAACCCGCGTGACCGAGAAAGCTTCTCACCCCTCTTACATTTACGGGAGGTGGGAGTTTCTCTATCACCACAACATTGGTTTTTCAACTTCGATGCCCTTTTACGAGATTAAATGACCCAAAACAATACCTTCATTGACCATAAAGTGACACTTTTCCCAATTCAAAACAAGACTAACATCCTCAAGTTTTTGCAATATAAGAGAAAGGTTATGCAAGCAAGAGTCAAAGTATTTTCCATAAATGCTAAAATCATCCATAAAAACTTCCCTTATGGTTTCTAGATAATCGGAGAAGACACTCATCATGCATCTTTAGAAAGTATCAGGGGCATTACATAAGCCGAAAGGCATTCTCCTATATGCAAAAGTACCATAAGGAAGTGGTCTTATGTTGGTCATCCGTGTGTATTGGGATTTGGAAGAATCCCGAATACCCGTCAAGGTATCAAAAGAATTTGTTAGAGGCTAACCTCTCAAGCATTTGGTCAATGAATGGTAGGGGAAATGATCTTTTCTTGTTGCGGAATTCAATTTACAGTAGTCAATACACATACGCCAACCGATGATCTTCCTTGTGGGTATTAGCTCGTTCTTTTCATTTGTCACCACCGTGGTACCTCCTTTCTTAGGTACAACTTGAACATGGGTAACCCACAAAGAATCCGATATAGGATATATGATTCCCGCATCTAGTAGTTTCACAACCTCCGCTTTTACAACTTCTAACATATGGGGGTTTAGTCTCCTTTGGGATTGGATGGTAGGCCTATTGTTCTCTTCTAGATGAATTCTATGCATGCAAAAATTGGGGCTTATCCCTTTAAGATCATCTAGACTATAGCCTATAGCTTTTCATGTTGTTTTAACACATTAAGCAAGCTTTCCAATTGGTTCTCATCAAGTTTGTCATTAACAATCACGGGTTTAGTTTTAGATTCATCAAGGTAATCATATTTCAAATTTGGGGGAAGGGTTTTTAGAGTTGGAGTTTGTACCTAGCTTTCTTCCATTGAAGATTCGCTAAGGATATGCTCCATCTCCATTAGACATTCCATTCTCATGGAATATTCGACTTGTTCCTCAAGCTCCTCATACCCATCATACTCGAATTCCATGACATATTCGTCCATCTCTTCTTCTTGTATGGTAGGATCTTCGGTTTCTTGTTCAACTTTAGTGGATTATGATGCTTCCTCGAGAATCTCATTTATCAATATGGATTGCTCATATGTGAGCTCCTTGCAAGCTAGAGCGACTTCAAGTAGATCTACTTCCAATTCCCAATGCTTATCTTTGGCCTCACTTGCTTCTAAGGCTTTCAATGCTTGCAAAGGGTCTTTAATGAGAGTAGTACCCATATGGTCCTCTGCACAACAATCTATAATATCCATCTTGTAAACTACACTAATAAAAAGGTGAAAAGTACCTTGAGGAAGTGCTCTCCCTCAAGGTAAATAAAGACACAACTAAAAACAATTAATTAAAATCAAATCAATTTAACACCGTCCCCGGCAACGGCGCCATTTTTGGTGTGGTTTCAACTCGTCGTCAAAAGCTACCAATAAAAACAATATTTATAACTTCACAGACTACTCTTAGCAAAGAGGCAAGTAAGGTCGGATCCCAAGGGGAGGGTATTGATGTAGGATTCTCAATTGCAAATGGTTGTGTCTTAGTGTGTCACAATTTGGGTTGATATAGGAGATCAACTAAACTAATCAACAAGATGAAAGTAAATTAATGAAAATAAGGCAAGGTAAATAAAGGGGTTATAAACAATTGATTAAAGGCACTAGGGTGTCATGAGTTCATAGGGGATTCATGGGAGTTGATCATATAAACATGTTCTCTACTAGATGCAAGCACTTATTGTTGTGATGGGATCGAGTTGGTGTATAAGCTTACAATCCCTAAGAAGGTTTGGGTCCCGGAGCCAAATCGATTAGATTGTACAACACCTATAAGTCGACTTAATCCTTCCTATTCAACTATATGCATGGTCTAATGAGGCTCGAGTTGGTGTATAAGCTTACAAGCCTCATTGAAAAGAAAGGTGATGGGTAAAAAATGCAAGGATTCATAGGCTCGCATTTCTGTAGATACCTCATTTCTGCACCTCCCGCAAACCACCCGGTGATGATTGGGCCGCATGTTTGATACGCGGAACGATTTGTGACAGTTCGTAAGATTATCGTCAAGTGATTGCTCAAATATTAATGTCTACCTCTTAGTTGTCATCTACATCCCGATACGGTCGTTTTGGCAATAATTAGAGTACATTCGGAGTCCGGGCCTAAAACCGTCTCCATTTTCTGATAACCGTTAAATCCCGAGTCAGAATGTTCTGGAATGTTCCGGATATTTCTATTCCATATTTCATAAACTTTATCTTTTGGCAAATAATATCCCGTAATATTCATACAAGATATTAAGGAAAATCGGATTATTTCCGTCCTACCATAACTTAAACACGGAAATCTTTCTTCAGCAGGAGGAAACCTCCTGGGAAAAGATGCAGCAGGTGCTGCGCCTCTTCCAAGAGACGCAGTTGCTGCTGCGCCTCTTCCCAGGCCCTTTTCTGCGTGTTTTTCGTATCTTTTTCATATCTTTCCGAGATTCACTTCCAAAGAGTCTCCGAAACCCTAATTCCTTCACGTGATTAGTATAAATAGGAGCCTTCGCTCCTCATATTTCTCACGCGAGTGTCCGCCCTTCTCTTCTCCCTTTGCATTCTAGACTTTGTTCTTACTTATTGGCGCCTACGTGCTTGAACTTTCGACCACGTAAGCTCGGATCCTTCCGGGTACCAGGCTCTCCGTTGCATGACCGACCAATTTGACCAACTCCACAACTAATCAACTTAATTAATCTAATCGTTTTCCTCTTACGAGGGCACTCTTCTTTGCATTCGCGTCGAGCATCACTAATCGATATCTTAGTCCTTCTCGTTTCGTCAACATGTAAGTCTGAGGGTGTATAATCTCTCCTTTATTTATTGTATTTTAATTATTGTATCACGAATGTAAGGTTTACGTCGAAAATACCATTAAAATCGATTTCTAAAACCATGTTCTAAAACCCTTTTTACGGATTTCCAGTAGATAACCGTCGAGAAAGGACGCAGCAACTGCTGCGCCTCTTCGAAGGAGCGCAGTTCCTGCTGCGCCTCTTCGTGAGGTTGCCGCAGTTCCTGCTTCCTTTCTTCTTCGCTCGTCCTCTGTTATTCGTCCCAAATTCTTTCTTTTACTTGTTTCGTTCGTTTGTTAATTCTTCACCATGGCAGCATATAATTCATATGTATATTATAATCATCATCATTAATGTGTTTTAATCGTCACAAATCCGACTTAAATCCCTTATAATCCAATATTTTCGGGTTTTCGTCATTAAATTCAATCCCGGGTTGTAGAGATTCAATTTGTTCATATTGGGTTTCTGGAATTCGTCTTTGATATAGTTTTCATTTGTCTTTTGTCATATCCATCACATGTTCGTCATTAATCCATCGTATCTAACCTAATTAATCGATTTAATTTGTTTAGTTGGTATATTTTTCACTTCTATCATTATTCCATGTAATTAATTCGTTTTATTCCGTCTTACCCATGTTTTACTGTTTTCATGACCCATTCATATGTTAAATAACCTATTAATCACTTTCATCCGAGTCAATCATCATTAATCAATCATCAAATTCACCCATTAACATTAACGGCTTGCAATTACGGCTTCACAGCCAGAACTGAGCCAAGGAACAGACGCAGCGTCTGCTGCGCCTATTCCAAAAAACGCAGCTCTGCTGCGCCTGTTCCTGGCTGAGTTCTGTCCCTGAACTCCGTTTCTGCCTCGACTTAGTTATTTAGTTTACGTATTAACCAACTATTAACCGTAATATCACGCTAATTCCTGTTCGTTAATCTATTCTTTTATTCTTTTCTCAAATTATCCGTTTTGAAGGTATTTTCGACATAAATCGTCTATCCATTGTAATTATTGTAATATTTATTATTGTAATTTTCTTTATCATATTTATCATTGTATTTTGTATTACTTGTATGTCTTCACATGTACTTGAACATAAATCCTACTTTGACATTAATTGTATGCTAAATTAATTGCTCACCGACTTAGTTAAATCTTCACATGCTAGGATTAAAACTTGGATGTTGCATTGCATGCATACAACCGACGATATATCAAGTACGAATAACTTCCCTAATCATTAGTAGAGGCCGCTATCGAGGCGGGCGGGATTAGGTGTTCGATCAAAAGAGCTTCCTAATACGTACCCTCACCCCTTACTCCAGATCTCCGTGAGCACCCGTGTTCATTGGCATCCACGAGAGTCATTCTAGATATAGAATGCTAAGGGTAACGATTGCTTAGTGTTCATGTCTTTACTTTGTGTCTTGACATGACACGAGGTATTCGAACGGTTCCAATTTCCCATAAAAAATTGGTGGCGACTCCATACAAAAATGCAAACGCTTGTTTCGTTTTCACCAAGCGCCCCCGTGGGCGGCCTGCTGTCCACAGTTTGGCGACTCCGCTGGGGAAATACACTTACGTGTAGCCAAGGGTGAAACTTGAACAAGGTTAGGGAATAGTTTGTACAAGATGATGTATCACTTTCATATATACTTTTATAGCTCCCTTTATACCGTTTTACATACCGTTTCGTGCCTATTACATCATTTATATGCTTTATTTCAATGAATTGTCGATACTGCCGCTATTTTGTATTTTGATGCAGAAATGACTCGTTATGAGTATGATCAAGCTAAGATTAGCATGGCGGTGACGGCATAGAAGAATACACGAAGCATGGCACGGGAAACGAGGAATCATGAAGACTAGAAGTGAAAGAAGAGAAGAAGGAACCTGTGAGCTAGTTCCTCGATCGAGTCACTGCTGACTCGATCGAGCAGCTGTCCTCGATCGAGTCACCCCTGACTCGATCGAGGATCCTCTCTGGCGGGTTTTATTTCCGGAATTTCCTAAAACGTTAATCTTTTGTTATAAATTAAAGACTCGTGTTTTATTGTAAACTTACGTTATATTTTGCTTGGTATTGCTGGAAAAACTCTCTTAGAACCCTAATCTTCCTCTTGTATGGTACTAATCTTTCCTCATTAATTAAATCATTGTTTTATGTTCTTGAATTATTGTTTTTATCTTGCAATTATGTTTTCATCTTTAATCACGTTTGTTGTTGCTATTATAAATCATGAGTAGCTAATCCCCTCATCTAGGATGAAGGGGATTTAGGTTAATTAAGAAGGGAAAATCAATTAGTTGCTATTGATATCATTAAAGTTGTTTGATTGTTGTAATTCTTCTAGTTAATCACTTGAGGCCTGAGTTATTAATTAGTGTAGCGAATCGATCCTATCGCCGACCGGGTTAGAATTGATATAGGCTGCGATAATCAAATAGAAAGTATCTAATCATAGCGACCGCATATTAGAATCGATCTAAAGGGCATAATGGAGTCGACCGATCTTATGACCTTAAACAACTTGATAGATTTAGTAATTGATTGATAATCCCCGACTGATTGACCTAGTGAACCTAATTCCTAGACTTTTAATAGTATTGTTATTCATCCTTTATTTATTGCAATTAGTTTGTTAGAATCAACTCAAAACAAAACCCCCGAAATTGGTTACTTCTAGACAGTTTAAATACTCTTAGACTTAGCTTTTACCGCCTCCCTGTGGATTCGATACCTGTCTTATCACTAGCTATTCTTGTTAGTCCTGAGATAGTTTTACTTTGATTTGGTAATACGACTTTAGCCACATCAAATTTGGCGCCGTTGCCGGGGAGACAACAATTGTTTAGTCTTTTTCTGTTTATTTTGTCTTTTGTCTCAGGGAACCTAGTTCCTTGAGACCGTTCTCACACTTTCTTGTTAGTTCTGTTTATGCCCAGGTCTAATAGGTCCGAGATTATTCCTTTTGATCATGAACCTGAGAAGACTTTTCGCTACAGACGGAAATTTAATCAAGAAGTGAGTCAAGTAGAAGACTTGGGTATACTTGACGTCGAAACGGCGAGCTCTACAGAGATACCCGATCGGTCCTACGAAGAGGAAGAGGACGATATTCCTATTCCTGAAACTCCTATTCCTGAAACTATCATCATGTCTACCCTAGCCAGTCACTCTGAGCCAACCTTGGATTCTATTCCCCAAGGATTCAAGCTGCCCACTTCTACCAATGGAACATTCGAGATTCGGCCATCTTACATCAATTTGGTGGAACGAAACATGTTTGGAGGGACAGCTAATGAGGACCCTGCAACACATATGGAGAAGTTTGTCACTTACTGCTGTTCTATTCCATTAATAGCTGGAGTGACACAAGATCAAGTTAAGCAGGTGCTCTTTCCTTTCTCTCTGAAAGATGGAGCTGCTGAGTGGTTAAGAGATATGGATATGGATACAGAGGGAGTTACAGACTGGAATTCCTTAGCTCTTGCTTTCTACAAGAGGTACTTCCCACCCCAGAAGACTAATGCTTTGAGGAGTCAAATTACTAGTTTCAAGCAAGCAGCCACTGAAGATTTGAATGAAGCTTGGACTCGCTTCAAGCGTTTAGTTCGATCAGTTCCCCATCATGGTTTCCCAAAGTGGTTCCTTTGCAACCAGTTTTATAACGGGTTGTTTGACGATCATCGTGCCCTTTTGGATTCATCTGCTAATGGGAGGTTTCAAGATAACACACTAGATGGTGACGCGTGGAAGTTGATTGATCAGATTGCTACCCATACCGCGAGGTATGGAAATCCTAGGGGAAGCACGCGTGGTACTGGAGTTGATAGTGCTTTGGCGGCACAGCTGGAGACTATTTCAGCCCAAATTGCTGAGATAAAGACTACCCAATCATTGGGTAGCAAAGACAGAGTTCATGCTATGAGTCAGCAAGTAGAGGAGACTTGTGCTAGATGCGGTTTGGATGGTCATGGTGCAGCTGATTGTATGAGCACATTTGAGCAGGTTAACGCCTTTCAGGCTTACAGACAAGGTGCCCAAGGTACACCTTACTCCAACTTTTACAATGAAAGAACGAAGGAACATCCTTTCCTTCAATGGTCTAGTCAGAATGTGCAAAACCCGCAGCAGTCACAACCGCAAAAGAATGTCTATATCCCTCCCAACAATCGTGGTAATCAACAACAAGGGGGATATCAAAGGCAAAATCAAGGAGGCCAGCAGTTCAACAATCAATATCAGCAGCCTCCTCAGCAAACTCCTCAACAAATTCCTCAACAAGCTCCGAACAATGATATGGCAGAGTTGCGCAATCTTTTGCAACAAACTTTGTCAATGCAGCAGAAGCAGACGGCTCAGATTTCTGAGTTGATTGCCCATAACAAGATGCTAGATAATCAAGTGGCTCAGATGGCACTTCAAAATCCGTCAAAACAGGCCGTAGGTCTTCCTCCTCAAGGTAAGCAAGCTCATGAGCAAGCTAATGTCATTCAGCTGAGGAGCGGTACTTCTTATGTGAATCCCGACCTACAAAGCCTTGAGAAAGATGTGCCCATTATTGTTGATGAAGTCCCTTACATGCATCCCAAAGGATTGGGTAATTTGGAGCTTAGTGATGATGAGAAAGAGCCTGACGAAGTTGAAACACGAGCTGACGATAAAAGTAAGAAAGACGAAAAAGCTGAACCTGCAAAGGTTCCTCGACCGAGTCACAGGGGACTCGATCGAGGATCCACCCAGCTCGATCGAGTCACCCCTGACTCGATCGAGGATCCAATATTGACAGCCGACGGTGTTTCAAAAGTTGTTTCTAAGGAAAAGCAAGCCGAGCCCATAACTATTTCTCTACCTTTTCCTCACCGACAACAAAAATCCAAGCTGGATAAGCAGTTCGGTAAGTTTATGGAGGTCGTGAAGAATCTACAGGTAAGTGTCCCTTTTACTGAATTGATCACTCAAGTGCCGGCTTATGCAAAGTTCATGAAAGAGATTTTGACAAGGAAGAGATCCTTTGACACGGTGGAAACTATTGCTTACACTCAGAAGTGCAAGTGCCATGTTGTCAATTAATACACCACCCAAACTAAAGGATCCAGGAAGTTTTTCTATCCCTTGTCATATTGGTCATCTTTTTATTAGTAAAGCCCTTTGGGATTTAGGAGCTAGTGTCAGCGTTATGCCGTATTCTGTCTGTAAGAAATTAAATATGGGTCCGTTGACAGTTACTAATATGACACTGCAGATGCCCGATAGATCAGTTAAGCACCCACTGGGGGTGTTAGAGGATGTCCCTGTTCGTATTGGGAAATTTTACATCCCCGTTGATTTTGTTGTCATGGACATGGCTGAAGACAACCAAATCCCTATCATCTTGGGCAGACCGTTCTTACATACTGCGGCGGCGGTTATAGATGTTAGGCAGGGGAGACTGACCTTAGCTGTGGGGGATGATACGATTATTTTCAACTTGGAAAAAGCATTGAAAAACCCCATGATAGAAGAGACTTGTCATAGTATAGATGTTGTTGATTTCACTATTGATGAGTGTCTTCCTATGTGTTTTGACAGGGATCCTCTGGAGATTGCCATGGTTTCTGATCCAGCTGATCAGACGGGTTCATGGAGTCCAGAAGTTCATCGAATTGAGAAGCTTTTAACTGGAGAGGAATGCCCACATCAGAAGGTATATAGTTTGGGTGTCACACCTAAGGTAACTGAGGTAAAGAAACCTGAATTAAAACCTCTTCCCTCTCACCTCAAATATGAATTTCTTGATGACTGTGAAATGAACCCAGTGATTGTCAATGCTAACCTAACTGAAGGTCAACTATCTGCTTTGTTGGCTGTTTTGAGAACTCATAAAAAGGCAATTGGATATAGCATTGACGATCTCAAAGGTATTAGTCTTGATTTTTGTATGCATAGAATTCACTTGGAAGAAGGCCACAAGCCTAGTGCACAAGGTCAGAGACGACTAAATCCTCCAATGCAGGAGGTGGTAAGAAAAGAGGTACAGAAATTGCTTGATGCTGGTATTATCTTCTCTATTTCTGATTCTAAATGGGTCAGTCATGTCCAAGTTGTACCTAAGAAGGGAGGTACTACAGTAGTGAAAAATGATAAAAATGAATTGATTGCTACTAGACTTGTCACAGGATGGAGGATGTGCATTGATTATAGGAAGTTGAACACGGCCACTAAAAAGGACCATTTCCCACTTCCTTACATTGACCAAATGTTAGAGAGATTAGCATGTCATAGTTATTTCTGTTACCTAGATGGCTACTCCGGTTTCTTTCAGATACCCATTCATCCTGAGGATCAGGAAAAGACCACTTTCACTTGTCCATATGGTGTATTTGCTTATAGGAGGATGCCCTTTGGTTTATGTAATGCTCCTGCTACCTTTCAGCGTTGTATGATGGCCATATTTTCTGATTACATAGAGTCTATCATGGAAGTCTTTATGGATGATTTCAGTGTATATGGTACTGATTTTGATGTTTGCTTGAGAAACTTGACTAAGGTTTTGCAGCGCTGTGAGGAGAGCAACCTTGTTCTCAACTGGGAAAAGTGCCACTTCATGGTTACTGAAGGGGTGGTACTCGGTCATTTGGTGTCAGGTAAGGGTATTCAAGTGGACAAAGCTAAGGTTGAGGTAATTGAGCAACTCCCGTACCCGGTTAATGTTAAAAGTGTGCGTAGTTTTCTTGGTCATGCAGGGTTCTATCGCCGCTTTATAAAGGATTTTTCTAAAATTGCTCAACCTCTAACACAGCTTCTTCATAAAGATGCTCCTTTTGTGTTTACTGACAAGTGTGTTCAAGCCTTTGACAGGATCAAACAAGCACTTATCTCAGCTCCTATTATCCGATCTCCGGATTGGAGCCTTCCTTTTGAGATTATGTGCGATGCCAGTGACTATGCAGTTGGAGCTGTTTTGGGGCAGCGAAAGGACAAGGTGTTACATGCCATTTACTATGCAAGCAAGACTCTCGATGATGCACAAATCAACTATGCTACTACAGAGAAGGAGCTTCTTGCAGTTGTGTATTCTTTAGACAAATTTAGAGCTTATCTTGTTGGTTCTAAAGTTATTGTACACACTGACCATGCAGCTTTAAAGTATCTTTTAACCAAACAAGAGGCTAAACCTAGACTTATTAGATGGATTTTATTATTGCAAGAATTTGATTTGGAAATCCGTGATAAGTCTGGTGCTGAAAATGTTGTTGCAGATCATTTGTCCAGATTGAGATTCTCAGGAAGAGAGATTTTGCCCATCGATGACTCTTTTCCAGACGACCATCTTCTAGCTGTAGCTGCAAATACCCCATGGTTTGCAGATTATGCCAATTATTTGGTAGGAGGTACACTTCCTCTTGACTTATCCTATCAGCAGAAGAAGAGGTTCATGCATGATGTGAAGAGGTACTTCTGGAACGATCCCTATCTGTTCCGAGAGTGTGCTGATGGTATATACAGACGATGTATCCCGGAGGGTGAGGTACGTGCCATCCTTTCTCACTGTCACTCTTCTTCATATGGAGGTCATCATGGTCCTTCTAGGACATTTGCTAAGGTAATGCAATCAGGTTTTTATTGGCCTACTATCCTTAAGGATGCTACTAACTTTGTCCGTTCTTGTGATGCTTGTCAAAGAACTGGCAATATCTCGCAAAGGCATGAGATGCCACAAACTGGAATCTCCGAAGTAGAGATTTTTGATGTTTGGGGCATTGATTACCAAGGGCCGTTCCTTACATCTTTTGGGAACCAATACATATTAGTAGCAGTAGATTATGTTTCTAAATGGGTGGAGGCAATTGCCACCCCCACTTGTGATGCTAAATCTGTTGTTAAGCTGTTTCAGAAAACTATCTTTCCACGGTTTGGAGTGCCTCGCACAGTGATCAGTGATGGAGGCACGCATTTCAATGAGCGTCATCTCAATTCTCTCATGAAGAAGTATGGCGTTACACACCGAAGAGGACTGGCTTATCATCCTCAAACCAGTGGACAGGTAGAGGTTTCCAACAGAGAGCTGAAACAGATCTTGGAAAAGGTGGTAAGGAAGAACAGAAAGGATTGGAGTCGGAAGCTCGATGATACCTTGTGGGCTTACCGTACTGCCTTCAAAACTCCGATTGGCACCTCACCTTACCGACTTGTCTATGGCAAGTCCTGTCATTTACCTGTGGAGCTTGAGTATAGGGCTATGTGGGCCATTAAAGAGCTGAATATGGATCCCTCACTCATGGGTGAGAAACGATCGATGCGATTGAATGAGCTAGATGAATTTCGACTGCATGCCTATGATAGTGCTCAAGTATACAAGGAGCGAACGAAGAAGTGGCATGACAAGCATATCTTGCAAAGAGAATTTCATGTTGGTGAGAAAGTTCTCTTGTTTAACTCTCGTTTGCGCTTGTTTCCAGGTAAATTAAAGAGTAGATGGTCCGGACCGTTCACATTCTATCGATGTGAACAAATTTGGGTCAGTTACACTGCATTCTGACACAGGAAAGACCTTCAAAGTGAATGGGCAACGCTTGAAGACGTACTATGAAGGTGCTTTCGTGGGGATAATAGAGGCTCTTGACCTCTTCCCCATTGATTCTTCTCACTGATGAAGAATTACGGTCGTGCGGGACCGCAAAAACCAGCGCTACCGAGAGGCAGCTCGGATTTTGTAAATCATTAGTTTGTAATTAGGATTTAAAATTCACGTATTGCTTTTGTTTTATGTTTCTTTGAACTTTGAGAGGCGAGGAGAGGGTACTTGATATGCTTTCAAGTGTCTTTTGCAGGAATTTTGACGGGATTTGAAGTTAATAATAACAAATGACGAAGAAAGGAGCCTGTACATACATCCTCGATCGAGTCAATGGCGACTCGATCGAGGAACCTATTAGCTCGATCGAGTCACTTGCGACTCGATCGAGGAACCTGTGATGAATTTAGAAAAGTTTAAAACGAGAGTTGGGTATTCCTGAAATTGGTTCCTCGACCGAGTCATATGCGACTCGATCGAGGATCCAAAATAAACCCGGTTCCGCGCTTTGTTTATATCGGTTTTGTATTTAATTGCTCCTACTTCTTCACTTTCCTTCTTCCTTTTTCGACATACTTCCCTGCATTCTTCCTCCTCTACTACTCATTCTCTCCTTGTTCTTCATCAATCATCATCAAATCTCACTTACAATTTGTGCTTTCTTGCTTATTACTTGATTGAATCATTCTCTTGTGCTTATTTTCTCCATTCTATTGCTTAAACTACCAAGGTAAGTCGCGATATGGTCTTTATTTATCTCGAAAATTCTGATTTTTCATGCTTCAATCTTGAGTTTATTGTATTAAATCTTCCATTGCTAGTATACAATTGCTATTTCCTTGCTTTCTAGCCCCTTACTTGTTGAAATTCATGCCTAATTTGCTAATTTGGGAATTAGGGTTCTTCAAAATCCGGGTAGAAATTTTGCATTAAATTGGTTAGAATTGTATTCTATTGCTTGGAATCTTCAATATTTGATATATACTCATGTTCCCCTAAGTTTTTGGATGCTTTCATTGTCATTTGGAGTCTTAAAAATCGATTTTTCGGACCCATGAATGCCAAAACCGGGACTGTTTTTTCTGACATTGTTGGAGTTTAATTTTCTACTTGCTTTTATGTAGATAATGTCGACTTCCGGGCAAAGAAATAAGCGGACTAGAGAAAGGAGAGCACCGGTTCAACAACCCGAAGTAATTCCTGAGGAGGTTGTGTCTTCGGAGGATGATTTGTCTCCCTTAGACGATTATCCATTTATCGAATTTCGTGACAAAGTGCAGAAGGACAGGTTTGTGTATCTGTTATCCAAGTCTATGAGTGCCACTCGATGTGTTGATAGGAAAATTTTGCGCACTTTGAAGATAGACGACATTATGTTTGGCATGTTTAATGAAATCGGGTTGCAGGGTCTTTTCACGCTCCACGAGTTGTCTTACCCTGCCCTAACCCTTGAGTTTCTGAGCTCTTTTACTTATTTTCCCAGTGATCACCTAATTCGATTTCGTTTGCTTAATGTTGAATGGTCTTTAACCTTTGGCCGTATTTCTGAAATTCTGGGGTTGGATAAGCATACTGAAGGGGACTTGTATGGTGTTGGTGGGTTGTCTGCCACTCGTTATTTTCCATTGTTTACTGGTTACATGGATGCGGATGTCAGTGCCATGGCTTTGTTAGATGTCCAGCACGTTTTCCTTCGTATGTTTTTGAGGTATTTGAGCTATTTGTTGTATGGTCGGAGCGATAAGAGCAAGACCTCCACTATTGAGGTCTTAATACTTGCTAGTTACTTGAATCCTTATAGGGAGGAGACATTCCAATTCTCTCCCCCTGCTCTTGTCTGTTCGGCATTTGATAGGGCGATTGGGCGGTACGGGAACCTTGACTGTGGTGCTCATGTCACCAAGATTGCTAGGGCTGTTTGTGACTTTGAGGGTGATGACCCATATGAGCCCATGGCTGACTATGAGCCACTTGTTGATGATGACCACCTTCGCTATGATATTTCTTATATTGATATTAAGAATGGGAAGGACCACTACTGGCGGGTCCGCGGTGAGTCATACATGCTTCTTCCTTGCGCCCGTTTGCCTGCTGTTGACCCCCTCGAGGAGAGTACGGCTGTGGTGCGACCCCCACCCGTTACTTATCTGATTCCCGAGGATCTTTTGGTTACTTTCCCTGGGTCTAGTACTACTACCACCACCGGCGGGCGCCGGAGACGTCGTGCACCCACTACCCATCTGCCAGGTTCCTACCAGCCCGCTCCTCCTCCACCTCCTTCAGCCTATCCCACTTCAGGCTATGCTCCAGGTTACCATTTTGATCCCGTCGTTGAACGGGAAGTGAGGATGCATACTGGCATCAACACTGCTTTGACAGAGAGGAGGATGTGGGAACAGATGGAGGCTATGACTTTAGCTTCCGGGGGACAGTATGGCGGTGTGTCACCTTCTTACTACACTATTCCTGGTGACGACAGCCGTGTGTTTCATCTTTACGGAGCGACTCCTACAGAGTTTTGACAGTTTAGCACCGAGTTTGGTGCATTGGGTCGTCCCTTCTACACTCCAGTTCACCCCTCTCAGCCTACTTCTGTTTTTGCGGAGGACACCGGCATCCCTTGTTCCCAGAGAGGCCCATTCGGCCAGTTTGCTGCTTCTACTTCCACTGCTGCTGCTCCTGGAGGCACTCGTGGTCGCAGCCGTGTTCGGAGACCCACTCGTGGTAGAGGCCGTGGCCGCAGTGTCGTTCCTGATCCTGTGCTTATGTCCTTATATGCTGATATTGATGATTTTGATGATGCTTCTGGAGCCCAGTAGTGACAGCTGGTCACTACATTCCTCTCTTTCCAGCTGGTTTGGGGGAGGCTACTGCATTACAGCTGGTACTATCTTTCTTGTTTTGTTTTATTGCATTTCCTTTTACCCTCTTTCCTTTATTAGTGGTGTCCTATAGGTTGCTGGTTTTCTGTGTGATTGTTATGCTGTAGGCGTCACAATGAGGACACTGTGACATTTAGGTTTCGGGGAGTGTGTTTATTTCTGTTGTGTGCTTTTACTTATTGTTGTGTGAAAAAATTCAAAAAATTCAAAAAATTGAAAAATTAGAAAATCCAAAAACATGTCTTTTATTTATTTTTGTTTATTTTGAGTCGAGTCTTGGTGAATTGTATAGCAATGATGATAACTTGCTTTGTCTTTGCATTTGAGTCTCATTTAGTTGTCCATGTACGTTGTTTTGACCTGTTATCTATGATAAACAAAGCTCTTTACTCAAGTCTTGACCGTCACAATATGCCTTATGCCGAGTAGACTTGACTTTATTTTGTTGGTAAACCACTTAAATTTCTGAGGTCTTTAGAGCTTCCTAGGCCGGGAACATTAATAAACCGGTCTCATTGTTATTTAGGCTAATGAGTGTGGTCTCCTTGTGGTATATGTAATATCAAACTGCATAAGTGTGACATTAGTTTCTTAGCTTTTGCGCGTTCATTTGATTAAGTACATGTGGATAGGCGATTCTTATTGTTCAAATAAGCCCTACATTACCCAGTTTTGTTAGCCCGTTTGAACCATGTAGCCATTTTATATCCTATTTCTTAGCTACATTCCAGAATTTGCCTACCTTTTTCGGGACAGTCGCAGTTGTTTGAGCCTTATTGTTATAGCTACTTTGGTTGGGTTGGGACTTTATTTGTCATGTGGGTAGTAGCTATCTTTTTGTAGCAATTGTGTGACCTCTTATGTTGAAAAAGAGAAGTATTATGAAGCAGCTAAAAAAAAAAAGAAAAAAAAAGAAGAAAGAAAGTCTCGAAAAAGAAAAAGAAAAAAAAAAGAGATGAAAAAAAAAAGAAAAGATTCAAAAGAGAAAAGAAGAAAAAATGTATGCTTCATTCAGTTTTGTTAGGAGGTCGTGTGTGGTAATTACTGGAGTCTAATGCACATTTGGAGAGCCTTTACATTTCTCTCATATGTTGTCATAGTTGAGAATATTTCTCCAGTTGGATGTTTGATTTATTACTTATTAGTTTTGGCTATTGGTCTAGAGCTGCGACTACCGTCTAAGCCTCACATATCCATACGTGCTTTTGCACAAGCCACTTCTATACCCATGCCACTTTACCACCATTCTGTCCTTGATACATGTACTTGGTCTGTTTCGTGAATGCGTATTAGTTGGAGAATCTCTTATCACACTAGATTGCATGCATATCTCATAAGTTGAGTGAGAGTCTTACTTCTTTCTATCTTACATATATCTCACCCATTATGAGTGCATGAGTGAAACCACGAGAATCCAACAGAATTGTCTTGCAAGGTTGAAAAGTATTCGGCTGAGTCTCGGTATCATGTCACATCGTGAGTAAGAGCTGCGTGAGTCTATTACCCGTGCTTTTGAATTTGTTTTATTAGCACAATTTTGGTCATTACTTTGTTCTAGATATGGACAGCTGAGTCTTGTATGTGCCTAGACATTTGCTCTGAGTTATTCGTTCACCATATGTTTGTTGTTCTTTGTTTGGTCTGACTGCTTTGCTTGAGGACAAGCAAAGGTTTGGTTTGGGGGAGTTTGATGTATCACTTTCATATATACTTTTATAGCTCCCTTTATACCGTTTTACATACCGTTTCGTGCCTATTACATCATTTATATGCTTTATTTCAATGAATTGTCGATACTGCCGCTATTTTGTGTTTTGATGCAGAAATGACTCGTTATGAGTATGATCAAGCTAAGATTAGCATGACGGAGACGGCAGAGAAGAATACACGAAGCATGGCACGGGAAACGAGGAATCATGAAGACTAGAAGTGAAAGAAGAGAAGAAGGAACCTGTGAGCTAGTTCCTCGATCGAGTCACTGCTGACTCGATTGAGCAGCTGTCCTCGATCGAGTCACCCCTGACTCGATCGAGGATCCTCTCTGGCGGGTTTTATTTCCGGAATTTCCTAAAACGTTAATCTTTTGTTATAAATTAAAGACTCGTGTTTTATTGTAAACTTACGTTATATTTTGCTTGGTATTGCTGGAAAAACTCTCTTAGAACCCTAATCTTCCTCTTGTATGGTACTAATCTTTCCTCATTAATTAAATCATTGTTTTATGTTCTTGAATTATTGTTTTCATCTTGCAATTTTGTTTTCATCTTTAATCACGTTTGTTGTTGCTATTATAAATCATGAGTAGCTAATCCCCTCATCTAGGATGAAGGGGATTTAAGTTAATTAAGAAGGGAAAATCAATTAGTTGCTATTGATATCATTAAAGTTGTTGTTTGATTGTTGTAATTCTTCTAGTTAATCACTTGAGGCCTGAGTTATTAATTAGTGTAGCGAATCGATCCTATCGCCGACCGGGTTAGAATTGATATAGGCTGCGATAATCAAATAGAAAGTATCTAATCATAGCGACCGCATATTAGAATCGATCTAAAGGGCATAATGGAGTCGACCGATCTTATGACCTTAAACAACTTGATAGATTTAGTAATTGATTGATAATCCCCGACTGATTGACCTAGTGAACCTAATTCCTAGACTTTTAATAATATTGTTATTCATCTTTTATTTATTGCAATTAGTTTGTTAGAATCAACTCAAAACAAAACCCCCGAAATTGGTTACTTCTAGACAGTTTAAATACTCTTAGACTTAGCTTTTACCGCCTCCCTGTGGATTCGATACCTGTCTTATCACTAGCTATTCTTGTTAGTCCTGAGATAGTTTTACTTTGATTTGGTAATACGACTTTAGCCACATCACAAGACAATTGTCGGTTTTCATAACTCGGTCTTCCTAGACCGTTTTATTCGGCCTTCCTAGGCCCAATCCAACCCATTCGACCAATCGTCCCGTCTAAACGGTCCTAATTCTTATTTGGGCCTAAGGATGGATAGCGATTGACGTCATCCATACCATGATGCTTACTCTTGTTTGTATCAAGGGCCTTCACTACTTGAGGAAATGGACTAGGAATCGGCCTTACGCTTGTTTGGCACGAGCCTCTCCACAGACTTCGGGTTTGATGGTTCGGTATGGCAACCCACCCTTTAAACCAAAACCCTTCTAAATGCACTCAGCATCCCGTTATAATGCTTGTATTAATGTGTAAACCTTACGTTATCACCATTTCTAAACAAAACCATGACGAATTTTCAAAAAATCAAAACCCATTTTCAAATCAAAATTTCGAAAAGGGCTCTTAATTAGCGCAAAATCCGGTCAAAACTCTGTCCGTTTGTCGTGTCAAAATTCGGGCCACAAGCCCATTTCAAAACCTCACTTCGAATCCACTCCTACAACTACACTACAGTTGACTAGGACACACATTTTCAAAAACCTTGTCTTTATTCAAAGCTCACTCAACACAAGTGGCACACACCCACTTTACGAGTCAAAACATTTCTTCTTTTAGCAAGTGTGTTAGAATGGTCGATCGTGTTTTGATTCGTCGCCGATCTCTTATCCAGTTTTTTTCAAGATGCCCGGATCAAGTGATGAAGCAAACTTCAACCAACTTCAAAATAGTAATGATCGAATCCTAGCCGCGCTAGCCCAAATGCAATCTACTCAAGAACAAACCTATGACCGCCTTGAGCTCATCGAGGGCCGTATCTATGCCGTAGAGGGAAGGTTGCCTCCTCTTGAAAGTGAAGTACTACGTGACTCTGACAATGAATCCAAGGATGAAAATCCTCTTATGGGGATGAATGTAGCTGAGAAAAGACTCCAATACCTAGAGGAGCAATTGATGTACCTTAAGGGTGATGACATTTATAGAGAGAACAATCGCAAATATGAAGCCGTCAATTCCAAATTGCCAACTAACTTTAGTATGACGGATATCCCTAAGTTCAAGGGACACGAGAACCCTTTGAACCACATCCGTGCCTTCAAGGATTACATGTCTATCAAAGGCATCAAATCCGAGATGTTCTTAAGGATCTTTCCTTCATCTCTTGATACCATCCCAAGGCAATGGTTCTACTCCTTAGATCACAAGAAGGTCGCTACTTGGGAAGACGCCGCAATCGAGTTCTCCAAACAATATGCGGATAATGCCGAGATCCAGGTCAACATGCGTACTCTAGAGGTTCTTACCCAAAATGACAAAGAAGGATTCACCGACTTCCTAAGTAGGTGGAGGAAGACTAGCACTCAACTAGTTGAACGCCCGGATAAGGCTACTCTTGTGGAAAAGTTTGTGGATAATCTCAAACCCATCTATGCCAATCATGTGAGATACCAAAACATCAAAACTTTCAAAGATTTGACCGTACTAGGAACAAGAATTGAGGATGACATCCGTAAAAGGACTCTTGTCCAAAACGGTAGGTCGAGGATATCAAGGGTCCACGAGTCGTTCATACGGCTCTACTAGTAAGACCGATGAAGTTAACCTTCTCGAGCCATCCAAGAAAACTACCCCACCGAGGAAATTCACAAACCTTGGGGACACTTACTCAAACGCTCTAAAAAGGTTAATGAAATAAGGCAAACTCCAACCCATTGGACCTACTCCCGAACCCGAAAGGAAGTCCAAGTTTTGGGACGAGAATTCGTACTGTGAATACCATAGGGGCAAAGGACACGACACAGAAAAATGCCACAAGTTGAAAAACGTGCTTCAAGACATGATTGAAGATAGTCGACTCCCAATACCACCAGGAGGTAAGCCCAACAACACTCATAATCCTCTTGGAGTTCTAGTGATTACAAGTGATGAATCTACCTTAGATTGCTCACATCTCATCTCCCCGAAAGAAGAGGTCATTAATGGGATATGGACGGATAGTGAGGAGGACGTCTATCTCCAAGATCTTCCCCTAATCAAAAGCGTCGAAAGCATTATAGATGAGATCATTACCACACTGGGCACAGAAACCGACACGAAGCAGCAGAAAGGATGGAGAAAATCTATCAAATGGACCAACAATCAAGGAAGACTCTTCAAGCTCACCACTGGAGAAGGAGAGATGTTCAAAGGAGAACCAGAAGACGATGAGTTCGAGTCGGAGTCGGAGTCAGAGTCGGAGTCTAGAGAATTCATTAGAGAGTCTACTCCTGTCGTCATCCCCACTCCCTTCGTTTCTCCTAGCTTAGTTTCGAGTAGTCACAGTAGTTCGGGAAATGCCCCAACCACTGTTCCTTTGCCGCCACTGACCATGGATCAGTTGGCTTATTTGTTTCAACTTTACTCAAATCTTAATATGAATAAATCAGGTTCTGCTTACTCTTTGTGTTATCTTGAGTGCAATTCTGTTTACGATGATACTGAGGATGACCAAGACCCAGACTCAATCGAAATACCTCCCTACGTAGCCAAAGAAATACTACAGGAAGGGGAAGGGGGACCAGTAATAGAGGACACAGAACCCATCAATGTAGGAACCGAACTAGAACCCAAAGAACTTAGGATAGGGACTACATTGAGCTCTACCGAAAGGGCCGATTTCATAGACCTCCTAAATGAATTCAAAGACGTTTTCGCTTGGTCCTACAAAGACATGCCAGGGATCGACAGGGATATCGCCGAACATAGGATTCCAATTAAGCCAGGTTTCAAACCTGTAAAACAGAAGCTTCGACGAATGAGAACAGAATGGGCTCTAAAGATTAAAGAAGAAGTGGACAAGCAATTCAAAGCCGGGTTCATCAAAGTTTCCGAGTATTCTGACTGGGTAGCTAACATAGTACCCGTACCCAAAAAGGATGGGAGAATCCGTGTTTGTGTTGACTTTAGGGACTTGAACAAAGCGAGTCCAAAAGATGATTTCCCTCTACCTCACATCGACATATTGGTGGACAATACTGCTGACCACGCATTACTATCCTTCATGGATGGGTATGCGGGTTATAACCAGATCAAGATGGCCATGGAAGATATGCATAAGACCACATTTGTCACCCAATGGGGAACCTATTGTTATACGGTAATGCCATTCGGATTGATCAACGCCGGAGCTACATACCAACGCATCGCAACTACACTCCTACATGACATGATGCACAGAGAAGTTGAGGTATACGTAGATGACATGATCGTCAAATCCAAGGAAAGAGAGGGACATATTGCGAACCTTCGCAAGTTCTTCGCAAGGCTACGAAAGTACAACATGAGGCTCAATCCTCAGAATTGCACATTCGGGGTAACATCTGGCAAACTCCTGGGATACGTTGTTAGCCAACGTGGCATAGAAATAGACCCTTCCAAAATCAAAGCTCTGATCGAAATGCCACAACCTCAAACAGAAAAAGAAGTCATAGGATTCCTGGGAAAAGTACAGTACATAAGTCGATTCATATCGAAACTTACGATGATTTGTGAGCCTATCTTCAAGAAACTCAAGAAAACAGACCACACCATGTGGGATGATGATTGTCAAAAGGCGTTTGACCGAATCAAAGAGATATTGGCTAAATCACCAGTGCTCATGCCACCACAGCGAGATCAACCTCTTGGTTTATATCTCACAGTAACCGAAACCGCCATGGGTGCCATGCTGGCTCAAACCGTAGGAAGCGAAGAAAGAGCTATCTACTATCTTAGTAAGAAGTTCTTGGAGTACGAGTGCAAATACTCACAACTCGAAAAGACATGCCTCGCTCTTGTGTGGGCAACAAAGAAGCTACGCCATTACATGCTTAGCTACTCCGTCAAAATATACTCCAAAATGGATCCAGTCAAATACCTCTTCGAGAAACCCGTCCTCAACGGACGTCTAGCAAGATGGACCCTGATGCTCTCAGAATTCGACCTTAAATACGTACCACTGAAAGTTATAAAAGGTCGCGCCGTCGTCGAATTCTTCGCAGAAAACCCTATCAATGACGCGCAAACAATAGATACTTGGTCATTTCCCGACGAGGATATACTTCAAACTGATGTAGACTCCTGGGACCTGTACTTTGATGGAGCATCGAATTTAAGAGGATTCGGAATAGGAGTGTTGCTCATTTCTCCTGAAGGGGAGCATACACCAATTCCTGTCAAACTCGACTTCGAGGTGACAAACAACGCTGCAGAATACGAAGCTTGTCTCATTGGACTACAAGCGGCAGTAAGCTTAGGCATTAAAAACCTCCGAGTACATGGGGATTCATCACTGATCATCAACCAAGTTACAGGATCTTGGAAAATCCGAAGTGAAAGCCTCGCACCTTATCAGGCTAGGATAGACCACGTCGCTCAATTCTTTGATCACGTAACCTACCTACATCTACCCCGGGAGGAAAATCAATTTGCAGACGCTCTTGCAAAACTTGCATCTTTGATAAATATGCCAGATCACATGATGGAAATGCCTTTGTGCATCGAACGACGGTCAGAGCCGACTTATGTCCACCAAATCACCGATGAAGAGGAAATCGCACAGGAACCCTGGTTCCAAGCAATCCTGAATTTCAAGCTTAACGGTACCTATCCACCGGATATGGACAAAAGGGGACAACGTGCTATACGCCTATTAGCTTCCCAATACGTTCTCATGCAAGGAGAATTATACAAAAGAACACCTCTTGGTGTAGTCCTGCGCTGCCTCGATCATTCACAGGCACGAAAGGTGATGGAAGAAGTCCATGACGGAGAATGCGGTCCTCACATGAGTGGGCCTATGATGGCAAAGAAGATCACACGTCTAGGATATTATTGGACCACAATGGAGTCTGACTGTATCAAATACGTAAGACATTGCCACAATTGCCAAATCTTCGGGAATGTACAACATATCCCTCCTTCACTGCTCTATACAATGACATCTCCTTGGCCATTTTCTGCATGGGGAATTGACATAATCGGAAAGATAACCCCAGCCGGAACAGGAGGTCACTGTTTCATTCTAGTAGCAATCGACTATTTTACCAAATGGGTAGAAGCGGCTTCCTACACTGGTCTTACAGCTAAAAATGTGGCAAAGTTCATACAAAACAACATCATCTGTCGATATGGTTGCCCACATGAGATCATTAGTGATAACGGGTCACATTTCCAAGCTGAAACCGAACAATTGCTAGCCAAATACAAGATTAAGCATCACCACTCTTCGCCCTATAGACCACAGACTAACGGAGCGGTAGAGGCGGCAAACAAGAATGTTGTCACGATTCTCAAGAAAATGATTGACAACTATAGAGATTGGCCAAGCAAAATACCCTTTGCTTTATGGGGGTATCGTACATCTGTTAGGACGCCCACTGGGGCTACTCCTTTCTATTTGACCTACGGCATGGAAGCTGTACAACCAGTTGAGCTAGAAATACCATCCTTGCGTATTTTACTAGAAAGTCAAATCCCGGAAGCCGATTGGAAGAGGGATAGATATGAAGAGCTCATCCTCCTGGATGAACGCAGGCTACGCGCCTTGCATAATGTCCAAACATACCAAGCACGTATCAAACGAGCTTTCAACAAAAGGGTTAGGCCAAGAAACATCAAAGAAGGAGACTTAGTGCTCAAACCGGTTAGAGCTCTTTTACCTGTCGACCCACGGGGAAAATTCAAACCTAATTGGGCCGGACCATTTCTAGTCAAATCCATACTCCCAGGGGGTGCGGTTAGAATCACAGACCTAGATGGGAATGAGTTTTCAAACCCCACAAACCTCGACCAACTAAAACGGTATTATGCCTAGATAGAACAAAACGCGCCTCGCGTAAACCCACGTGTCGCTCTTGTGGCACTAAATAAACGGCCCCTGGCCAAGCTGAAATAAGCTAATGTCACTGTGCTCTTGCATTTTGACAAATTTGTCATCCTCGTATCATCAAACAAACTAAATTCGCACCTTCAGAGTAAGCAAAAGCTCATGCTTATTTTCTATGTTCATTACAAGCTCTTGCTTAGAACATTTATTCTTTTACATTTACTCGAACTACGCGCAAGGGTTTGATTTCACTTTTTAAGTGAATACGTAGGCAATCCTTCACAGGATTCAACCCATCTTATCTAAAATGTAAATAGAAGGACATTTGCATTGCATTTGAAATTCGACAAGAATAATAAATAGAAAATCACAACGGTTTCATAACCATTTAACCTTTTTTATTTCATTCATCTTCTAATAATAGTACGTTACATAATAAAAATTGAATAGGCTAGGATTCTAAAAACCCCACCTTTTTATTACAACAATAAATAATAATAATAACCAAATAATAAATACTGGCTCGGGCTATTCCTCCATCTTCCCCTTGCCCTTGCCATTCTTATCATATATCTTGTCACGACCTCGAGCTGGACGCTCTTGCACCACTTCAGACCTAATCACCAACGGTCTTTCTCGAGGCCTGGCTCTTCCATTCTTGCCAATCACCATTTCTGCGACAGGAGTAGTCTTTGATTTCTTTGACGGATGAACAACTTGAAACCCGGCTTCTTCTTCTCCCTATGTCAGATGCTTCTCCTTCTCTTTCTCTCCCTCACGCACCTTGTAGTCATCAGGCTCGCGTTTCCTCAATCTCTCGCGCTCCTCCGGAGTAGTAGTCTTTCTCCACCTCAGATAAGAATCCGACACCCACAAAGCATTGGCGGAGAAATTCAAGAACCACATGTTTCTTTGGGCCCATTTAATGGCCCACTCTCTTCGACTCTCCGTAGTAAGCGCCACAGCAGTCTGCGGGACGGTGTCAAGCCTCGGAATCGTCTGCTTCAGTCCAACTTGCCTCATCAGCCTTTCCGGGAAGATGCATACCATAAACTCCAATCCGGGAATGCGCACGGACCTAGTAGGATCCAAAGAAGACACTCCAGTGACAGACTTGAGGTGCCACCACGGTACAACCCACCTGATCAACGGACCATCATCACTGCTCAGCTTGTTCTTCCAATAATCACAGACTCGGGAGAAGTCCACCATGTACAACCGCGTCCTCATTGCAATCGAACGAGCATGATAGGAAAGTGCATGAACTGGGGGCTCGATCAATCGGAGCCGTTCCATAAGCCAAACCTACCGAAAAGCAGGTATTAGACATCAAACGAAAAAAAAAAAAAAAAAAAACGGAAAAAAAAAAAACGGAAAAAAAAAAAAACGGAAAAAAAAAAACGAAAAAAAAAAGAGAAAAAAAGGTGTCTTTTACCTGCAAAATGACGGGACTCCCTAAGAACGGCAGATCACGGTTGGATTTCCTATTATCCAAGCCCAAAATAATCTCTCCTAAGCATAAGCAAGCTGGGCTCCTGCGCAGCTCCATCTGCTCCACAAGGCCCAAAAGACGGGGATCACCTCTCAAATCTTCATCAACGTGCCCTTGGAAGACATACACATGCAACAAACAAAAGCCAAAGGCCCTCCTCCTAGCAACATGGGAAACAGTAGGGTCGGCCCTGTTGATGAATCGGTCTATAAAGTCCAACATTCTCACGCCTTTCGGGGTAACTAGACGATTCACCTCAAGTATGGTCAGTCCAAGCAAGTCTCTGAATTTGCTCTTGTACCCTTGTGAAGTAGAAGGAATGGCAGGTAGATGTTCGGGGTCCCATCCACCAATAGCAGCAATTTCTTCAGGAAATGGACAAATATCACCTCCTGGGAACGCGAAAACATGGTAATTCGGGTCCCAATAGTCAAGGCAAGCATCCAAGAACGGTTTCACAACCTTGATGAGTTTCAAACTCAACAACGATCCAAAATTATAAGAACCCATGTCATGTTTCTCCATATTTGAAAATTCATTGGTCCATTCCTTCATGCGGATCTCCAAAGTATTCATAATGAAAATTTGCTTTTGAAAATTTATTTTGAGAATTTTATGTGAATAGACGAAGAAGAGACGGAAGAGTTATGCGAATAAAAGCTCCATCGACGCTTCTATTTATACTATTTTTTGTTTCCAAAAATCCGTCAGAACAGACCAGCTTGGGAACAGGCGCAGCACATGCTGCGCCTCTTTAAAGGGACGCAGCTCATGCTGCGCCTCTTCCCCAGTCTCACTTCTGTGATTTTCCGCGTTGGATCTTTCCTAATTCCATGACGAATGATTTCCTATTCCTACGGGTTATTATTTTGGTAAATACGAGAAGATTACCATGTTTCAGGTTTCCTAAATTCGCGGGCCGCATTTCGAGGCGACATCGACATCCTCGCCATTTTATCACACCTGCGCATTTTCTTTTTTAGGAAATAATTTTCATTTTAGTTCATTTTCTTTTCTTTAGGAAATAATTTTCATTTGTTTTCATTTTCACGAATTTCAGCATTTATATTCATTTTAATTTCTTAATTTCGTTTCTACATTTCTAACTTATAGATTTTTTCTTTTTTTCTTTTTTAGGGGGTAACCCTCCCTACCGTCCGGTCATTTCTCGGCAAAATTTTTGCATTTTTGCGTTTTTTTGAGTCTCATTTTGCGCTAATTAAGGCCATATGTATATAAAAATGTATGTTTTGCGTGATTTCTATGTAAATTTCGGCAGCATGACGGCGTAAACCGTCATCTACCAAACCTGTTCAGAACTAACCTGCATATACAAGCAACACAACCCAGCAGCAAAGGCACTCAGGCCGTCGTATATACACCAAACAAAGGAAATGTATAAGCAAACTGGGGGCTTGCGCCCCAAACAAAGTCCAAAAATGCTCAAAATCAATGTCCAAATGTACAAGTCTACAAGACTACACAAAACTACTGCTGGGTGCCCTCCAACTCTGCAACTCTCGCCGCCAGAACGGCGATCTCGGCGTCCCGAACCTCGAGCTCCCTCAACAAGCGAGCTGTCTCCTCCCGAGACTGGGTCAACTCTCGCTGCAGCTCGCGGTCACCCTGTAAACAGCAATAAATTGACTCATGTCAATCGATTCAAGCAAAATCAAAATCAAAAATCAAAGTGGATTAGGCGTAAGGTTCATACCTAACGACCTCGACCGCCGACGAGTGCCTCGACAGCAGTAGCTCGCAGCCGGTTGGCCACCCTTCATAATGCCACGAACCGGGACGGCGCAACCTGCATTTTCAAAAAGAAATTCTCAAATAATTGAACAAACTCAATCAAATTTGTTCTTACACAAAAGCTATACAAAAGAGACTCACCCTCCGAATCAGATGCTGCCAGTCGTCTAGGCCAGCATCCGTCACAGCTACGTCAAAGTCACGCAGCTCGGAGATCGTCGTCCTCCCAGTCGCGTCAGTGTACTCGAGGGTCTCGGGGTACGCTGGGGGCTCGATGCCCGCCACCTCGACCTCCTGCAAAGACAAATAGCTCTCACTAATCGATGATATTTCGTCGTAATTATCAAGATCAAATCAAAATGAAAAATAAAACATACTCACCACTACCGGCCAGTACGCCAACCTCCCGAAAAGGAACGCCGAGTAGTCCTCGCCAGGCAGAAGAAGGGCGTCGCCACTGGCACCAGCTAAGTCCGCCTCCCTCTCAGCCTCAGAAGGTTCCCTAAACATCGTCCTGGGAGGATCGACAGGAACCGTCAACGCGTCCCGAGAGCACTGACGAGCCAAACGCTCGCCCAAGTACCACACAGGACCCATCGACGTCCTCAACAGTAGTCGGCTCGGGCTCCTCGGTCGAAGGACCTCAGCCACGAAGGGAGGCGCTCCAGCGTACTCCGCCCAAGGTCTGGGCACCCACTGTGATAAGACAAAGAAGAATCATTCTTATGATCAATTAAAAGCAAAGTATAAGAAGAAACAAGTGAATACAGGTGAGATACTCACGCTGCTCAGCTGAAGAGCGTTCACTTCCCGCCGGTAGACGTTGTGAGAAGAACGCTTGCTCTTCGTCCGGCACATCACCCAATCCCTCACCACGGGATAGGCCCTCTCCAGTGGCTCCGTCCTCTTGGGCGCGAGGCTCGGGAAGTAGGAGTACGCCCACGCCTGTAAAACAAAATAATCAATGACGATCTTTCGTGATTGGATAAAGAAAAGAATTTACTTTGGTCTAAAGGAAGGTTCATACCTCCAACAATAGTCCAGGTCCGACAGCGCCGGGAGAAGTCCCCTTCTCCACCAACTCCGGACGAACCATGGCCCTCATGAAGCGGATGAGGACCGCAAAGCCAGCAGTGACCCAGTCCCAACGCCCTAGGGAACTCAGGTCAGAAAGAAAGGGAAGAAGCTTCGTCGACAGCCTCTCGCCCTTGTCTCCGAGGTAAATCGAAGACAGAAACTACCAGAGCCACAGACGAGCCCTCTGCTCAGCTGTACAGGGAGGAGGAGCCGTCTCCCTCCCGTCAATCGTCACCAGCGCCGGGGTCTTCCCCGCAAAGTAGTCTCGAACATAAGAACTGGGTATCAAACCCGGCACTGTAACAGCAGCCTTCGGCGACAAGTTCCAGCCGATCAATCTCCTCGCCTCGGCCGAGTCCACCCTCATGGCAGTCTCCGGTCACACCACCTCCTCGATCCCACACGGCAGACCAGAAATCATGCCGTAATCCTCCAAAGTGACTCCCACCTCACCAAAAGGCATGTGGAACGTGGAAGTCGTATCCCAGAATCGGTCCAAGAAAGCACGGACCAGGCTAAGGTTAGCCCGCAACTTCCTCTTCGCGATATCCCTCCAGACCTGCACCAGAGGACCGAACGCTCCACGCTCGATCATGGCCCTCTCCTCCGCCGACAGCCGCTCGTAGTGCTCCATCGCTGTCGTGTAACCCGAGAACGACCTGATGTTCCCAGCCTCCTATTATGATTTGAAACAAAAGCTATCTTTAGTTTTGAATGAAATTTAAATGAAATTTGGACAAAAGAATGAAAGAGAATGGGTGATGAGTAGTGAATTCCTATTTACCAAACTCTTCACCGTCCTGTAGGACAGGTGACCCTCTGCAGCCCACACGAGGTGCCTGCTCTCCCAAGTCTCCACCCACGCAGGCGCACCTCTCAGCTGACGACCTCCTCGTCCGACGTTGGCCCGTCTCGGGACCTCCTCCTCCTCGACGGCCTCCTCCTCGTGTACCTCGTCCTCAGCAGCCATCACTGCAGCAGTGAAGGCCTGCTCTAAAGCCTCCTCAACAGCAGCGGCGTCTATCTCCATGGGAGCCCTCCCAGAAGTAGAAGCCTCGTCACCTGCAACGTTAAAGCAAATTCAGGCCGCGTCACGTGACGACAAGCCTTTGTTAAGGTTTTCGAGCCTTCAAAGCCTTGAAATCGACCTTTCCTTGCCATCCATGTCCATATTCCCACCAACCCGATCGCTCATGTGATAACTTGGGTCAAGTCAAGCCAAATTTGAAGCCTAGTTCCGGGTTCAAGTCGAAATTTCGGCAGCATTTCGCTATAACGACGATTATGCCCTAGGAAAGTGTCCTGAAAAAGCTGTCACAAACCAAAATTCCGAAATGGTAGAAGGTTTACCCATCATCCGAGGGTCCCAAATATCAAATTTCATCGCAAATGGGCAATCCTAAGGCTATTTTCGAAGCAATTTACGGTTTAGCTGTGAAACCGTCTCAAATTTCTCTCAAAGGCTCAAAATTCAACCAAAATTCGAAGCAAACACATGGTTATGTTCCTAACATTACCTACTATCCATTTCTAACATCAATTTGATAAAGCAAATTCATTTGGGGGAAAAGCCCCAAATTTTCGATCAAGAGGGTCGAAAACCCTAGATTTCTCGGCTCAAAATTGGACAAATGTAGATGATTAATGCAAGATTGAGACACATACCTCGATTAGTCATGTTTAAAGCAAGCTTTTGAATCAAACTATGGCGGAAATGGTGAAGATTTGAGAGAGAAATGAGTAATTTGTGTTTCGAATGCAAATGAATACAATCCCTCTGATTTTCGCGTTTTTACGCAGGAAAGCCTATTTGGGGAATAGACGCAGCAGGCGCTGTGCCTCTTCCAAGAGACGCAGCTCTTGCTGCGCCCCTTCCTTTTGTTCCCTCCATACGGATTTTCAAAAATTCGTTATGAGTTCGTTATTTGTGGGCCCATCTTTGGTGCGCCTCTTCCCCGATGCTATTTTTCTCTTTTGGTCCGTTTGACGATTTTCTTTCGTTTCGGCTCGCATATTCCAAGTCCGCAGTAGACTGTTTATTCCTTCCAAGACCCATTTTTTGCTTGTCGCAACGAGCATTTATTTATTCACAAGAATTCGACACACCTTCATTATGCCTCAAGCGAGAGTAAGCGGATATACTTTCCCTCTCATGACAAGAAGAATAAATCCCAATTACGTCTCCAGCGAGAGTAAGCGGACGTACTGTCTCTCTCAAGACGTGAGGATTAACATCTACCCAAGCAGATTTTCTCTCAGCAGTTCCCAGCCGTGTCCTGCTACTTGCAATTATTTCCCGAAAGCTATCCAAGCTGATGTTCTCTCTGCAGTTCCCAGCCGTGTCCTGCTACTCGCAATATTTCTTGTTTCCCCGCGGAGTTCGACGAAGGTTTCGTTCTCCAGAAGTTCCCAAACCTATAGAGTTCCTATACTCAAGCTTTAGCTATCCTTAAGTTGAACTTACCATTTGACCTCCTTCCCGTCAATGCTTTCCTTTAGGGTCCCAAACCCTAGCACCAGTCCTTATGTATCCTTTAGGTCTTACCCTTAGCTCCCATGCTCAACCTTAGCTCCTATGCACCTCCGGAAGCATCTCAAGGAAGAAGTCTCAGGTATGGTCTCTTCTTATGGCTGGCGAGCCTCCTTACGTAGTCTAATGGACTTTAAACGACCCTCCCCGATAGTCGACAGACTCTAAAATGTTCCCGACGACAGGTCCTTGGCTCAGACCCCTTGAGCCGCCTCGCGTCGCCAGAGTCGTCAGGTTGTAATCTTCGATTGACCTGATGGCTATACTTTGACTTTCGCCTTGTCCAAGCCTCAGTCAAAGTGGGGGCTCTGTAGATACCTCATTTCTGCACCTCCCGCAAACCACTCGGTGATGATTGGGCCGCATGTTTGATACGCGGAACGATTTGTGACAGTTCGTAAGATTATCGTCAAGTGATTGCTCAAATATTAATGTCCACCTCTTAGTTGTCATCTACGTCCCGATACGGTCGTTTTGGCAGTAATTAGAGTACATTCGGAGTCCGGGCCTAAAACCGTCTCCATTTTCTGATAACCGTTAAATCCCGAGTCAGAATGTTCTGGAATGTTCCGGATATTTCTATTCCATATTTCATAAACTTTATCTTTTGGCAAATAATATCCCGTAATATTCATACAAGATATTAAGGAAAATCGGATTATTTCCGTCCTACCATAACTCAAACACGGAAATCTTTCTTCAGCAGGAGGAAACCTCCTGGGAAAAGACGCAGCAAGTGCTGCGCCTCTTCCAAGAGACGCAGTTGCTGCTGCGCCTCTTCCCAGGCCCTTTTCTACGTGTTTTTTGTATCTTTTTCATATCTTTCCGAGATTCACTTCCAAAGAGTCTCCGAAACCCTAATTCCTTCACGTGATTAGTATAAATAGGAGCCTTCGCTCCTCATATTTCTCACGCGAGTGTCCGCCCTTCTCTTCTCCCTTTGCATTCTAGACTTTGTTCTTACTTATTGGCGCCTACGTGCTTGAACTTTCGACCACGTAAGCTCGGATCCTTTCGGGTACCAGCCTCTCTGTTGCATGACCGACCAATTTGACCAACTCCACAACTAATCAACTTAATTAATCTAATCGTTTTCCTCTTACGAGGGCACTCTTCTTTGCATTCGCGTCGAGCATCACTAATCGATATCTTAGTCCTTCTCGTTTCGTCAACATGTAAGTCTGAGGGTGTATAATCTCTCCTTTATTTATTGTATTTTAATTATTGTATCACAAATGTAAGGTTTACGTCGAAAATACCATTAAAACCGATTTCTAAAACCATGTTCTAAAACCCTTTTTACGGATTTCCAGTAGATAACCGTCGAGAAAGGACGCAGCAACTGCTGCGCCTCTTCGAAGGAGCGCAGTTCCTGCTGCGCCTCTTCGTGAGGTTGCCGCAGTTCCTGCTTCCTTTCTTCTTCGCTCGTCCTCTGTTATTCGTCCCAAATTCTTTCTTTTACTTGTTTCGTTCGTTTGTTAATTCTTCACCATGGCAAAGATATAATTCATATGTATATTATAATCATCATCATTAATGTGTTTTAATCGTCACAAATCCGACTTAAATCCCTTATAATCCAATATTTTCGGGTTTTCGTCATTAAATTCAATTCCGGGTTGTAGAGATTCAATTTGTTCATATTGGGTTTCTGGAATTCGTCTTTGATATAGTTTTCATCTGTCTTTTGTCATATCCATCACATGTTCGTCATTAATCCATCGTATCTAACCTAATTAATCGATTTAATTTGTTTAGTTTGTATATTTTTCACTTCTATCATTATTCCATGTAATTAATTCGTTTAATTCCGTCTTACCCATGTTTTACTGTTTTCATGACCCATTCATATGTTAAATAACCTATTAATCACTTTCATCCGAGTCAATCATCATTAATCAATCATCAAATTCACCCATTAACATTAACGGCGCAATTACGGCTTCACGGCCCGGGCCGAGCCAAGGAACGGACGCGCGCGTCGTCTGCTGCTATATTCAAAAGACGCAGCTCTGCTGCTGTTTCTGGCCGAGTTCTCCCCAACACCGTTTACGCCTTCGACTTAGTTATTTAGTTTACGTATTAACCAACTATTAACCGTAATATCACGCTAATTCCTGTTCGTTAATCTATTCTTTTATTCTTTTCTCAAATTATCCGTTTTGAAGGTATTTTCGACATAAATCGTCTATCCATTGTAATTATTGTAATATTTATTATTGTAATTTTCTTTATCATATTTATCATTGTATTTTGTATTACTTGTATGTCTTCACATGTACTTGAACATAAATCCTACTTTGACATTAATTGTATGCTAAATTAATTGCTCACCGACTTAGTTAAATCTTCACATGCTAGGATTAAAACTTGGATGTTGCATTGCATGCATACAACCGACGATATATCAAGTACGAATAACTTCCCTAATCATTAGTAGAGGCCGCTATCGAGGCGGGCGGGATTAGGTGTTCGATCAAAAGAGCTTCCTAATACGTACCCTCACCCCTTACTCCAGATCTCCGTGAGCACCCGTGTTCATTGGCATCCACGAGAGTCATTCTAGACATAGAATGCTAAGGGTAACAATTGCTTAGTGTTCATGTCTTTACTTTGTGTCTTGACATGACACGAGGTATTCGAACGGTTCCAATTTCCCATAAAAATTGGTGGCGACTCCATACAAAAATGCAAACGCTTGTTTCGTTTTCACCAAGCGCCCCCGTGGGCGGCCCGCTGTCCACAATTTCATCAAACATAACATGTGCATAAATTGAAATCACAACAAGCATGCAAATTAATTATGAAAACATGTTAGATTAAGCACGGATCAACCCCCATATTGGTTTCCTCTAATTCCCCATTAACCCTAGCTAAGGAAACTACTCACTCATTATCAAGTTCAACATGCTAATAAGGTTGTCAATCGTACTAACAAAGCAAAACATGATGAATAAATGAAAGTGATTAACAAGATTAAGAGAGAATTATACCTATGAAGATGATTCCAAATAATAAAGCAAAGAATAATAGAAGTACTTAATGATTGGTGGAAGGTTGTCAATCCTCTAAATAAACCCAAATAATCTTCTAATTACCCAAAATAAAGGACAAACAATAGAGAAATTAAGGAAAGATTAAGATGTGATTAATATTAAGATTTGTATTACAACTAAATTAAGACTAATTTGAGTATTAAAGATTGATTACAACTTGATTAAAACTTGATGCTAATCTAGGTAGTACAAAGGGGTATTTATACTAATGATTAGGTACAAGGATTAGGGTTATTAAGGGCTTAAATGACTATTAAGAGCCGAATAAAAGTTGAGGAAATGCTCCTCTCGAGAGAAATGAGCGGATTCCCATGCCAGTCTTGCCAGGATCCGCTCGTCTTGAGGTAAGATACAGGCTTTTCTGTCTTAGGATTTGCTCGGATCCAGGGAAAGACGCTCAGCTCCTTGCGCTGCAATCCACTCGTCTTGGGCACAAGACGCCCCGATCATGCTGTTGTGAGACGCCCGAATCGTGCCTAATCCGCTTGGATTCTTGGGCAGACTGCTTCTATTCTTTTCCTCCTCAACAATCCGCAAGGATCATTTCAGGGATGCAAGGATATTTTCATCATTGCCCATTTCACTTTATTATCTACTTAGGCCTTCTAGTGTTGTCTTCTCTTTTGATGCTTGGCAATTAGATGCGATCAATTTAGCTCCATTTCGCCTCATAAATGCAAGGTTAAAGATCCTCTCCTACCAAGGACACATATCCTCAAAGAATACGCAAAATGGGAAACTTAAGATAAGAAATGACCCAAATAAGTGCTATAAAGCATGGGAATGAGGTTAATTCAGGGACTAAATGTGCTCAAATATGAGTCAAATGATGTATCTTTGCCATCATTTAGTGTGATAACATTGGATTTAGTAACTGGACCATTAGCCATAGGACTGTTCTGAGAGGCATTTTGATATAGACGCCCTGAGCAAATAAGGTGGTCTATATCTTGATCTTCACTAGCCTTGACTATATCCTCGCTAACCGTGACTAGATAATGTTCTGTAAGGTATTCATCTTCATCGTCATCGGCCCATATTCTGTTGACGACACTGAGCTCTCTCAACCTGATGATTTCATCTTCTAGACTGATTATTTGCTCGACTAGATTGTCAACTACTGTGATTACCTCTTGCATCGTAGACTCTTAAGATAGAATTAGAACTTGTGGAACGTTTTCCTAGGGTGTGCCGGCTGGAATGTGTAGAGATGCTACCACAGTTTCCAGCTCTGAAACTTGCCTACTTACACACTTTGCCCATGTGATAAAATCGGCAATGGTAGGAGAAAAGGTGGAATAACTTCCCTCATCTTCTAACGCATGAATCTCATCCTTGACTGGAGAAATGAGGTGTGAACAATCCAAGGTGTATTCTTCATCTGTGATCATCAGAACTCCAAGAGGATTCTGAGTATTGTTAGGCTTACTTCCGGGAGGTATGGGTAAACGACCATCTTCAATCATATCCTGGATGACATGTTTCACTTTGAAGCATTTCTCCGTATCGTTTCCCTTACTTCTATGGTATTCGCAAGATGCATTCTCATCCCAGAACTTAGACTTCTTCTCTGGGTCGGGTGTAGGTCCTATGGGATGGAGCTTGCCTTGTTTCAGCAACCTTTTCAAAGCGTTGGAATATGAATCACCAATGTTTGTGAACTTCCTTGGTGGGTTATTCTTTTTATATGATTCGACAAGGTTGACCTCATCGGTCTTGCTAGTGGGGCCATAAGAACGACTTGTGGAACCCTGATATCCGCGACCTACCGTTTTGGACAAGAGCCCCTTTCGGATATCGTCTTCAATTCTCATTCCTATCAGAGTCAAGTCTTTGAAAGACTTTATGTTTTGGCACCTCAAATGGTTTGCATAAATAGGTCTCAAATTATCCACGAACTTTTCCACAAGAGTGGCTTCATCTGGGCATTCAACAAGTTGTGTGCTAGTCTTCCTCCACCTACTTAGGAAATCGGTGAAGCCTTCTTTCTCATTTTGGGTAAGAACCTCTAGAGTGCGCATATTGACTTGGATTTCGGCATTATCTGCATATTGTTTAGTGAACTCAATCGCGGCATCGTCCCAAATGGCAATCTTCTTGATTTCCAAAGCGTAAAACCATTGCTTAGGAATAGTGTCGAGATATGAAGGAAAGATCCTTAGGAACATCTCGGGTTTGATGCCTTTGATAGACATATAATCTTTGAAGGCACGAATGTGGTTCAAAGGATTTTCATGCCCCTTGAACTATGGGATGTCAGTCATGTTGAAGTTGGTAGGCAGTTGAGCATTTACCGCCTCATACTTGCGATTATTCTCCCTGTAGATGTCATCTTCTTTAAGGTACATCAGTTGCTCCTCCAAGTATTGGAGTCGCTTTTCAGTTTCAGTAGGACCTACTAGGGGTTGACTTCTGGTTGTCAAACAAAGGGTGGAAGGTTATCATGCACGCTCATATCGGGAACATCATTCTCTGTAGGAGGAAGTCTAGTTTCTACAGCATCAATTCGGCCTTCAATAGCATTAAGGTGGGTATAAGCTTGGTCTTGGCTTGTTTGGAGACGGACGAGTGCAACTAGGATTAGATCATTACCATTTTGGGGTTATCCATTAACACTTGCGTGACAAGTTCCAGGCATCTTGGAAACTAAGGATAAGAGATCGATGACGAATTAAGACACGATCGACCATTTTAGCACACTTACTCAAAAGAGACTCGACTCGTGAAGTGGGCGTGTGCCACTGTGTCAAGTGAGGTTTGAAAATGACAAAATTTGAAATGTTTATCCTAGGCAACTGTAGTGTAGATGTAGGAGTGCCGACTCGAAGTGAGGTTTTAAAATGGGT